>NC_069504.1:722930688-723530688 GCF_027579735.1 Bombina bombina
GCCTATGGAAGCAATGGACGTTCAACCTGGAATACCAGTGCACATTAGTGTGCGCTGGTATTACTCAGTGGAGCGCTAATATCGCTTTCTCAAAAGCGATATATAGCGCTCCACGTTTAATCTGGCCCTAAATGTTTTAACTAGGTGTTTACTGTCCCTTTAACAGGAAATTCTATGCTTATGTCAGCATGAGTGTTACCCAGAAGGATATAATTTAATTTGCTTGGATGGACAGCTCATTATATTTCAACTATCTAACAAAATAAGTTCTAATATAACATTGTTAAAGTGTTGCCTAACATTAACAACCTAATGGCACAAGGCAACTGTTAGTTTCATATGGTGGAATAAATGTTCGCTTTTAAATTTGTTTCACTATTCAAATGAATTTGTTTTGTTTTAGAAAATAAGTGTAAATATTTGAATAGTGAACATCCAGTTATCAAACGTGATACTCAGATATCCCAAAATAGCAATTGATTATTACATTTGAATATTGATTTTTATAGACTTATTTTGAAGTTTAAGAGAATCAGTATTCAAATTTGAATAGTTTAATGATTCAATGTTATATTTGACATTCAAAAATTATACCCAACATAGAGAAAAACAGTTAATATAAATAAGTATTAAGTGTTCCACAAATATTCAAAATTAATTTAGATCAATCAAGGCCTTTACAAAAGTTTATCTACTGATTTTTCTACTCAACATTATTATAGTCTAATGGGATTTTTGAAGATAAATAATTTGATAAGCTTTTCCAAATAATTGTTATTAACCTCATAATGGGCTAGATTACAAGTGGCGCACTATCATTAGCGTTAATTTGCATTCTTATTACAAACTGAAAGTAAAAATCACCACACAAGCGCAATCTATGTCTGAACGACTGAAGTCCACGAAGGGTTAGAGCTGAATAAAAAAGTTGCACCAAACACAATATAAATACATTAAAATGAAGTGTTACACTCATATAAACACCATCTAATAAAATTATTCATAGATATATTAATACAAATATTTTATAAGGGTTCAAAGGTATTTGGTATATCCCAAGGTGTTTGAATGGAAATGGCTTTAATGTACATATAGATACATATAGATGTCTAAAAACAAAATTCACGCTTACCTGATAAATTTATTTATTTCCGGATATGTTGAGTTAACGGCTTGAGTAATTACTGTTGGGAATATCTCTCCTGGCCAGCAGGAGGAGGCCAAGAGCACCACAGTTGAGCTGCTAAGTATCACTCCTTTACCCACAACCCCCAGTCATTCGATCAAAGGGAAATGGAGAAAAAGGAGTAACACAAGGTGTAAAGGTACCTGAGGTTATAGTCAAAAGAACAACTGTTTTAAAATAAAGGGTGGGGCCGTGGACCACCATATCTGGAAATAAATACATTTATCAGGTAAGCATAAATTTTGTTTTTCTTTCCTAAGATATAGTGAGTCCACGGCTTGACTAGTTACTGCTGGGAACCAATACCCAAGAAAACGGATAAATAGGGAGGGACAAGACAGGCAGTCCTAAACAGAAGGCACCATCGCTTGAAGAAATTTTCTCCCAAAAGAAGAATCAGCTGAGGCAAAAGTATCAAATTTGGAAAATTTGGAAAAGTATGTAGAGAAGACCAAGTTGCAGGCTTGCAAATTTGTTCCACAGAAGCTTCATTTTTGAAAGCCCAAGAAGAGGAAACAGCTCTTGTGGAATGAGCCGTAATTCTCTCAGGAGGCTGCTGTCAACTAGTCTCATAAGCCAAACGAATTATACTTTGTAATCAAAAAGAAAGAGTAGTAGCAGTAGCTTTCTGACCTTTATGTTTCAAAGAGAAACAGACAAAAGAGGGCAAAGGGTTGGCGAAAATCCTTAGTCGCCTGTACAATATCCAAATTGTGTAACAAACGTTCTTTTGAAGAAGAAAGATAAGGACACAGAGAGGGAACAACTATTTCCTGGTTGATATTTCTATTAGAAACAACCTTAGGAAGGAATATTAACTTAGTATGAAGAACCACCTTATCGAGGTTATCGGCATGAAAAATAAGATAAGGGGAATTACACTGTAGAGCTGAGGGTCCCGAGACACTTAGAGCAGAAGAGATAGCAACAAGAAACAAAACCTTCCAAGATAACAACTTAGGGGTCTAGTTATCAAGCCGTCTACTTTACCTGCCTTTGCCGGTTTAATACGCCCGCCTAAGCTCGCCTACCATTGCCGCCGCGGACCTGCAAAATTTCGCCTAAGTTATCAAAAAAGCTGTCAAAAAGCCGCGCACCAAGTACGGGGCGATGAGCAGTGGATTGTGAGAGTTATCACTCATCCGATCTCGCTGCTCTTCGGCTTTTTGACAGCTTTATTGCTAGCCTGTCACTAAGCACCCACACTAACTACACTGTTCTACCCCCTATACCGGTGCCCCCGGAGCCCCCGGAGCCCCCAGAGCCCCCCGCAACTACATAAAGTTATTAACCCCTAAACCGCCACTCCTAAACCCCGCAGCAACTCTTATAAATGTATCAACCCCTAAACCGCCGCTCCCGGACACTGCCGCCACCTACATAATACCTAGTAACCCCTATCCTGCCCCCCCATACCGCCGCCACCTATAATAAAGTTATTAACCCCTATCCTGCGGATCCCGGACCTCGCCGCAACAAAATAAATAGTTTAACCCCTAAACCGCCACTCTCGGACAAGGCCGCAACCTATATTAAACTCATTAACCCCTAATCTGCCCCGCCTACACCATCGCCACCTATAATAAATGTATTAACCCCTATCCTGCCCCCCTACACCTCCGCCACTGTATAAAATTATTAACCCCTAAACCTAAGTCTAACACTAACCCTAACACCCCCTAATCTAACCCAAACCCCCCTTAAATAAACCTAACACTACCCCCCTGAAGATCATCCTACCTTGAGCTGTCTTCAGCCAGCCGACCCACCGATGGAACCGAAGAGGAGATCTGGAGCGGCAGAAGTCATCATCCAAGGGGCGCTGAAGAAGTCTTCCATCCGATGAAGTCATCATCCAGGCGGCGCTGAAGAGGTCTTCCATCCTATAGAAGTCTTCATCCAGGCGGCGTCTTCAATTCCGATTGGCTGATAGGATTCTATCAGCCAATCAGAATTAAGGTAGGAAAAATCTGATTGGCTGATTGAATCAGCCAATCAGATTAAAGTTCAATCTGATTGGCTGATCCAATCAGCCAATCAGATTGAGCTTGCATTCTATTGGCTGTTCCGAGCTCAATCTGATTGGCTGATTGGATCATCCAATCGGATTGAACTTCAATCTGATTGGCTGATTCAATCAGCCAATCAGATTTTTCCTACCTTAATTCCGATTGGCTGATAGAATTCTAAAAGGAACCTTCATTCATTGTCGGAAGAAGAGGATGGCTCCGCGTCGGCTCGTCTGAAGATGGCTCCACTCCGCTCCGGATGGATGAAGATTGAAGACGCCGCCTGGATGAAGACTTCTATCGGATGGAAGACCTCTTCAGCACCGCCTGGATGATGATTTCATCGGATGGAAGACTTCTTCAGCGCCCCTTGGATGATGACTTCTGCCGCTCCGGATTTCCTCTTCGATTCCATCGGTGGGTCGGCTGGCTGAAGACGGCTCAAGGTAGGATGATCTTCAGGGGGGTAGTGTTAGGTTTATTTAAGGGGGTTTGGGTTAGATTAGGGGTATGTGGGTGCTGGGTTTTAATGTTGGGTGGGGTTGTATTTTTATTTTACAGGCAAAAGAGCTGTTTTCTTTGGGGCATGCCCCGCAAAAGGCCCTTTTAAGGGCTGGTAAGGTAATAGAGCTGGTAACTTTTTAATGTAGAATAGGGTAGGGATTTTTTTTATTTTGGGGGGCATTGTTATTTTATTAGGGAGCTTAGATTAGGTGTAAGTAGCTTAAAATTGTTGTAATATTTTTTAAATGTTTGTAACTTATTTTTTTATTTTTTGTAACTTAGCTTTTTTATTTTTTGTACTTTAGTTAGTTTATTTAATTGAATTGTAGTTATTTGTAGGTAATTTATTTAATTAATTTAATAATAGTGTAGTGTTAGGTTTAATTGTAACTTAGGTTAGGTTTTATTTTACAGGTATTTTTGTATTTCTTTTAGCTAGGTAGTTATTAAATAGTTAATAACTATTTAATAACTATTATAACTAGCTAAAATAAATACAAAGTTACCTGTAAAAGAAATATAAATCCTAAAATAGCTACAATGTAATTATTAATTATATTGTAGCTATCTTAGGGTTTATTTTACAGGTAAGTATTTAGTTTTAAATAGGAATAATTTATTAAAGTATAGTGTAGTGTTAGGTGTAATTGTAACTTAGGTTAGTTTTTATTTTACAGGTAAATTTCTCTTTATTTTAACTAGGTAGCTATTAAATAGTTAATAACTATTTAATAGCTATTGTACCTAGTTAAAATAAATTGAAAGTTGCCTGTAAAATAAAAATAAATCCTAAGATAGCTACAATATAATTATTATTTATATTGTAGCTATATTAGGGTTTATTTTAAAGGTAAGTATTTATTTTTAAATAGGAATAATTTAGTTAATAAGAGAAATATTATTTAGATTTATTTAATTAATATTTAAGTTAGAGGGGTGTTAGTGTTAGACTTAGGTTTAGGGGTTAATAAATTTATTATAGTGGCGGCGGTGTAGGGGGGGCAGGATAGGGGTATAATGTATATAATGTAGGTGGCGGCGGGGTCCGGGAGCAGCGCTTTAGGGGTTAATACATATATTATAGTTGCGGTGGGCACCGGGAGCAGCGGTTTAGGGGTTAATACATATATTATAGTTGTGGCGGGCACCGGGAGCGGCAGTTTAGGGGTTAATACATATATTATAGTTGCGGCGGGCACCAGGAGCGGCGGTTTAGGGGGTAAACACTTTATTTAGTTGCGGCGGTGTAGGGGGGGACAGATTAGGGGTGTTTAGACTCGGGGTACATGTTAGGGTGTTAGGTGTAGACAGCTCCCATAGGAATCAATGGGATATCTGGCAGCAGCGAACATGAACTTTCGCTATGGTCAGACTCCATTGATTCCTATGGGATCCGCCGCCTCCAGGGCGGCGGTTTGAAAACCAGGTATGCTGGGCCGGAAAAGTGCCGAGCGTACCTGCTAGTTTTTTGATAACTAGCAAAAGTAGTCAGATTGTGCTGCACTTGTGTGCGGAACATCTGTAGTGACGTAAGAATCGATCTGTGTCGGACTGAGTCCGGCGGATCGAAGCTTACGTCACAAAATTCTACTTTTGCCGGTGTCTAGGACTTGATAACTAAGGCGAATCAGCCTCGCCACAAATACGCTGTGGAATTCCAGCATATTTGAGGTTGACGGCTTGATAACTAGGGGCCTTAATGTCTATGGAATGCAACGGCTGAAACGGAGCAAGCTGTAAAACTTTAAGAACAAGCTTAAGGCTCCAAGGAGGAGCAACAGACTTAAAGACAGGCCTGATTTTGACCAAGGCCTGACAAAAAGATTGCACATCTGGCACATCTGCCAAACAGTTATGTAGTAAAACTGATAAAGCAGAAATCTGACCCTTCTCCAAGCCTTCCTGATGTAAAGATAAAATTCTAAGAATTCTATTTCTACTCCCTGAGTAGCCCTTGGATTCACATCTATAAAGATATTTACGCCATATCTTGTGGTAAATCTTTCTAGTAACAGGCTTGTGAGCCTGAATCATGGTCTCAATGATGATTTAGAAAAACCAAGCTTATACAGAATTAAGTGTTCAATCTCCAAGCAGTCAGCTTCAGAGAAACGTGATTTGGATGAAGGAAGGGACCCTAAATCAGGAGGTCCTTCCTCAGAGGTAGTTTCCAAGGTGGGAGAGATGACATCTCCACTAGGTCTGCAAACCAGATCCTGCAAGGCCACGTAGGGGCTTTTAGAATCACTGATGCCCTACCCTGTTTGATACGAGAAATGACTTGTGGAAGGTGAGCAAACAGAGGAAACAGGTATGCCAACCTGAAAACCCAAGGAACTGCCAGAGCATCTATCAGAATGGCCTGCGGATCTCTTGACCTTGAACTATACCTTGGAAGCTTGCCACCCCCCATTTGAGAACTAAGCTGGAAAAGAGTTCCCACTCTCCGGGATGAAAAGTCCATCTATTAAGAAAATCTGCTTCCCAGTTGTCTACTCCTAGAATGTGGATGGCAGATATACAGCAATTATGGGTCTCTGCTCACTGAAGAATCTGAGGAACCTCCTTAATGGCTAAGGAACTCTAAGTTCCTCCATGGTGATTGATGTAAGCCACAGAGGTTATGTTGTCTGACTGGAACCTAATAAACTGGGCTGAGGACAAATCACCCTCACCCACAGGCTGGTGTCCATGGTCACGATCACCCAGGAAGGTCTCCAAAAGCATGTGCCCTGAGACAGATTTTCCTGAGAAATCCACCACGGGAGAGAATCCCTTAATGACTGATCTAACTCTATTCTCTGAGATAGATCCACATGATTGCCATTCCATTGTCTGAGCATGCACAACTGGAGAGCTCTGAAATGGAATCGAACAAAAGTAATGATGTCCATGGAAGCCATCAGACCGATTACCTCCATACATTGAGCCACTGAAAGATGAGCAGTAGCCTGAAGAGAGAGGCAAGAGGAAATTATTTTGTTTATTCTGACCTCTGTCAGAAAAATCTTCATCAATAGAGAATCTTTTACGGTCCCTAAGAACACTACTCTTGTAGCAGGGGAATGGGAGCTTTTTTTGAGATTCACATTCCATCTGTGGGATTGAAAAAAAGACAAAAATATCTCTGTGTGAGATTTTGCTTGTAGAAAAAATGGCGCCTGAACCAATATGTCGTCCAGGTAGGGTGCCACAGCAATTCCACGAGAACATTCGGATGATTTCCAAAAGAGCCCCCAGAACCTTTTAAAAAATTCTAGGAGCCATGGCTTGACCAAATGGAAGGGCTACGAACTGGAAATGTTTGTCCAGAAAGGCAAATTTCAGGAATCTGTGATGGTCAATGTAAATAGGAACATGAAGATACACATCCTTTAAGTCTATGGTTGTCAGGAACTGACCCTCTTGTACTAAAAGAAGAATGGAGCCTATAGTCTCCTTGAGAAACTTGTTTAGACACTAGAAGTCTAGAATTGGACAGAAAGTTCCCTCTTTTTTGGGAACCACAAATAGGTTGGAGTTGAACCCGAGACCTTGTTCCTGCACTGGAACTGGAACTATCACTCTCAGGAGAAAAGATGTTGAATACATTTCAAGAAAGCCTCTTTCTTTATATGGTCTGCAGATAATCTTGAGAAAAGGAATCTGCCTCTGGGAGGAAAAGTCTTGAATTCCAATTTGTAACCCTGGGATACTATGTCCACAGTCCAGGGATCTGGGATATCTCGTATCCAGGCTTGAGAGAACTGAGAAAGTCTTCCCCCCACCTGATCCGATCCCAGATCAGGGGCAAACCCTTCATGCTGATTTGGAATTAGCTGTGGGTTTCTTTGATTGTTTCCCCTTGTTCCAAGACTGAATGGGTTTCCAATAAGACTGCTTGGAAGAAGAAGGGGAAGGATATCCTCTGAAGATACGAAAGGATTAAAAATTACTCTGACGTCCTTTAGGCCTATTCTTCTCTTGAGGTAGAAAAGACCCTTTTACACCCATAATATCAGAGATCATTTCTGCCAAACCGGGTCCAAACAAGGTTTTTCCCTTGTAAGGAATTGCCAGAAGCTTGATTTTAGAGGAAATGTCCTATGACCAGGATTTTAACCATAATGTCCTGCGTGCTAGGACAGCAAAACTAGAAGATTTAGCTCCTAGTCTAACAACCTGTAAAATGGCAGCTGCAATAAAGTAATTGGCCAACTTAAGAGCTTTAATCTTATCTTGAATTTCATCCAAGGAAGTCTCTACTTGAAGAGAATCAGACAAGGCGTCAAACCAATAAGATGCCGCACTAGTCACAGTGTCAATACATACCGCAAGTTTTCATTGGAGACCTTGATGAACATATATCTTTTTCAAATAAGCCTCCAGCTTCTTGTCCATCGGATCCTTAAAAGAGCAGCTATCCTCAACAGTAATAGTGGTTTTCTTAGATAGAGTGGAAATGGCCCCTTCAACTTTGGGTACAGTATACCAAGGGTCTTTAATGGAGTCCTTGACAGCAAACATTTTCTTAAAAATGAGAGACGGGGAAAAAGACACCCCTGGTTTCTCCCATTCCTGTGAGATAATCTCCCTAGCATGGTCTGACACAGGAAAAACCTCTGAAGTGGAAGGTTCATCAATCCTTTAACAATACACAAAGGTGTTCAAGCTTAAATCTGCAGGAAAGAAAAAGTATCCTGAGAACTCAGAGTAGGAAAAATAAAAATACTTTTATTAGTGTTAATTTAAAAACAGTATAGACATGCAGGAGTCAAGGAAAAAGGTAATCCGGTTAAATCTGAAGGATACCACCTCAGGCTCAAAAGAAGGAATTATACTGTCTGAATCTGAGATTTCACCCTTAGAAAGTTCCGATGTCTCTTCCTCATCAGACTTATGAGAAAGGGCAACTTGGGAAGCAAAACTAAGGACAGGCACCTTAATTTCTGAATTTTTAGATTTCCCCTTGCTTTTTCCCTGTAATCTGGGAATGGCAGCTAATGCCGCATATACTGCTGAAAATACCTGTGCAGCAATTTCTGCTTTGAAATAAACTCCACTAGGAGTTATAGAGGAACTGCAGGGAACTGCATGTGATGCCACTGAGGCTTGGGACATAGCAGGAGAAAGCTGAGGTATTATTTTAACAGCATTATCCTGAGAGACATTAGGCTCAAAAAGTTTACCTTTATTTTGCAAGGTTTTCTTGACACATGAAGAACAAAATTGCATAGGAGCTGCAATTTGTGCATCTAAACATAATAAGCATGAATTCATGAGAGGTGAAAATATCCCAATAAAGGGATATAAAAGAGCGCTGATATTATAAAGGAAAACAAAAAACTATTTAAAACTAGTTATTGTACTTTGAATATCGTAGATCAGGTCTACCGTATTAGTCCTGTTTAATGTCCATATATTGGTGGTAAATAAGGGGTACAGATGTCCTCTTGAAGGAGATGATGATGAATCAGGCTGCTCCTCTTGATCCCAGAGAGTTTGGAACAACTGTTGAAGAAGAATAGAAAGAGGGCGCCACAATAGCGTGATATCGTCTGGAATGCAGGTATAGATAAAGGTAGATATTTATGCTTACCAGATGGTGTGGCACTGTACTGTGACCAGTGCAAGAGAGCAGGCTAGCACTTAACAGTGGCTAGTACACTGTAGGAGTCAGGCTCCAAAGGCACTTGCTCTGGTTGCAACTTGGTGTTTGTCTCCTGATGTCTGGACTTCAGGTGCTGCAAAGGAGTGATCTTATGTGTGTTGTTCAGTGGATATATATGAACCACAACACAGACAACTTCAAATAAAAAAGACTTTTAATATTTTATGACGCGTTTCTCAACCTACAAGGGTTGTTTCATCAGATAAAAAAGTGAAACTCTGATGAAACAACCCTTGTAGGTTGAGAAACGCGTCATAAAATATTAAAAGTCTTTTTTATTTGAAGTTGTCTGTGTTGTGGTTCATATATATCCACTGAACAACACACATAAGATCACTCCTTTGCAGCACCTGAAGTCCAGACATCAGGAGACAAACACCAAGTTGCAACCAGAGCAAGTGCCTTTGGAGCCTGACTCCTACAGTGTACTAGCCACTGTTAAGTGCTAGCCTGCTCTCTTGCACTGGTCACAGTACAGTGCCACACCATCTGGTAAGCATAAATATCTACCTTTATCTATACCTGCATTCCAGACAATATCACGCTATTGTGGCGCCCTCTTTCTATTCTTCTTCATGAATTCATGAGAGCAGACTTTTGCTCCATATCAGACATGTTGTGAAACAGTAAATAAACTTGTACAGATAAGTTTAAAAGATTTTTATATTCAATTAAAATAAGCCAAGGAAAAAATACACCTTACATTTTATCACAAATTAGGATCGATCCCCAGCTAAAAAGTTGTGAGAAAAGTTAAGAAAAAACATTTAATAAACATCAAATAAACTTCTAAAATACCCATCAGGCAACCCCACACCTCAATTACTGAGGTGCCTTACTGCTACCAATTAAGACCGAATCACCCAGAACTGGACAAAAAACACTTTTCCCTCAGAAATATTATGACGTAAAGCCAGCCATGTGACCACAACTGCCGAGCTCAAATTACTGCTGCGAAACAGAGAGGCACTAAAAATAGATTCCTGTGACACTGAGTACCAGAAATATCAATTTTTTCAAACCGAACAGTTTAAAATGTTGCATTGTTTTATTTAAAGCAAAGGGGAAATGAATAAACTGCTGAAATTGAAAATTCAGCCTTACTTTCAGATTAAACTTGTATTGTTTTATCAAGTAAATATGTGTCAGAAAATAAAGCCTAATAAAAATATTTTACCCTTTGTTTTTAAAAGAGTTTAAATGTTAGTCTCACACATGCTACAGTGCCTGCTTCATGCCCCAATGTAACCCATACAACAGGATTATCTATGTCCCAATAAAAAAGCAGTCTTTTAATTTGTTAAGTGCATGGTCTCCCCAACTGGAAGAAAAAGCACTTACCTGCTCCACTGTCCGGCATGTAGACAGTAACAAGGTATGAGAAGACACAGAGTAGCCAACTCTGGCTTTCTAAACTAGGGCAGCAATTGTTAGGAAAATGCAGCAAGTACCTCTTTACAAGTTCCTAACTGCTTTAAAGCAACCACTACCCTACTGCAAGGAATGACGTGGAATACGGCTATACGCTAAAACTTGCTTGTAGATAAAATTAAAAATTTTCTTCAGAAAGATAAACTTCACCTCCTCCATGCACTAAAGGCAAAGAGAATGACTGAGGGTTGTGGGTAAGGCAGTGATAATTAGCAGTTTAACTGTGGTGCTATTTGCCTGCTGGCCAGGAGAGATATTCCCAACAGTAATTACTCAAGCCATGGACTCACCATATATTAGGAAAGATTTATGTGCATGTATGTACTGCATGTATATATAGATGTGTGTATATATGTGTATATATGTGTACATATGTGTTTATGTGTGTATATATATATATATATATATATATATATATATATATATATATATATATATATATATATATATATATATATATATATATATATATATATATATACAGGGAGTGCAGAATTATTAGGCAAGTTGTATTTTTGAGGATTATTTTTATTATTGAACAACAACCATGTTCTCAATGAACCCAAAAAACTAATTAATATCAAAGCTGAATAGTTTTGGAAGTAGTTTTTAGTTTGTTTTTAGTTATAGCTATTTTAGGGGGATATCTGTGTGTGCAGGTGACTATTACTGTGCATAATTATTAGGCAACTTAACAAAAAACAAATATATACCCATTTCAATTATTTATTTTTACCAGTGAAACCAATATAACATCTCAACATTCACAAATATACATTTCTGACATTCAAAAACAAAACAAAAACAAATCAGTGACCAATATAGCCACCTTTCATTGCAAGGACACTCAAAAGCCTGCCATCCATGGATTCTGTCAGTGTTTTGATCTGTTCACCATCAACATTGCGTGCAGCAGCAACCACAGCCTCCCAGACACTGTTCAGAGAGGTGTACTGTTTTCCCTCCTTGTAAATCTCACATTTGATGATGGACCACAGGTTCTCAATGGGGTTCAGATCAGGTGAACAAGGAGGCCATGTCATTAGATTTTCTTCTTTTATACCCTTTCTTGCCAGCTACGCTGTGGAGTACTTGGACGCGTGTGATGGAGCATTGTCCTGCATGAAAATCATGTTTTTCTTGAAGGATGCAGACTTCTTCCTGTACCACTGCTTGAAGAAGGTGTCTTCCAGAAACTGGCAGTAGGACTGGGAGTTGAGCTTGACTCCATCCTCAACCTGAAAAGGCCCCACAAGCTCATCTTTGATGATACCAGCCCAAACCAGTACTCCACCTCCACCTTGCTGGTGTCTGAGTCGGACTGGAGCTCTCTGCCCTTTACCAATCCAGCCATGGGCCCATCCATCTGGCCCATCAAGACTCACTCTCATTTCATCAGTCCATAAAACCTTAGAAAAATCAGTCTTGAGATATTTCTTGGCCCAGTCTTGACGTTTCAGCTTGTGTGTCTTTTTGAGTGGTGGTCGTCTTTCAGCCTTTCTTACCTTGGCCATGTCTCTGAGTATTGTATACCTTGTGCTTTTGGGCACTCCAGTGATGTTGCAGCTCTGAAATATGGCCAAACTGGTGGCAAGTGGCATCTTGGCAGCTGCACGCTTGACTTTTCTCAGTTCATGGGCAGTTATTTTGCACCTTGGTTTTTCCACACGCTTCTTGCGACCCTGTTGACTATTTTGATGATCACGCTTCAGAAGCTTTGCAATTTTAAGAGTGCTGCATCCCTCTGCAAGATATCTCACTATTTTTGACTTTTCTGAGCCTGTCAAGTCCTTCCTTTGACCCATTTTGCCAAAGAAAAGGAAGTTGCCTAATAATTATGCACACCTAATATAGGGTGTTGATGTCATTAGACCACACCCCTTCTCATTACAGAGATGCACATCACCTAATATGCTTAATTGGTAGTAGGCTTTTGAGCCTATACAGCTTGGAGTAAGACAACATGCATAAAGAGGATGATGTGGTCAAAATACTCATTTGCCTAATAATTCTGCACTCCCTGTAGAACTAGTAGGGTGTATGCACTCTCACCATCAGTCAACAACTGCCAGGGTGCTATAATGATGAATATAGAACTTTGGAAATAAGCACTCACTGGTCTTCTGCCATCAGTGACAAAAATCCTTTATTTATAGTGACGTTTCAGGACCAGATGTTGCCCCTTCCTCTGACAAACAACTAGTGAATAAACAAAACTTTTAAAGGCCTGTGTGCCCCTCCCCTCATATAAGCAGCCAATCAGGCTGTCCATGTGTACAAGTAGTATAATAGATCACTGACAATACCTGTTCCATGAAAATGAAAATGTGCACAAGTGTAAAAATTGTGAAGAAATGTGTACATAATGTTCATCTCCTATAGTCTGATCAATACAATATCTAGGTGGGCTATTGTACAAAAGAACAAAACACAAGAGTTTAGAAACTAATAATATGTATAATATAACCGGCCAGGCGTCATCAGCAAGGCGTGGTGAGCAGTGTCTAATTCCTGATGTAGATTGGCTAACGGAACGAACATACAGACCACAACAATGCAACTTATTGGTTAGTGCGATCAATATTAAATGAATCGGTGCTCTTTGTTATTTACACATCCCATAGAAACCATGGCGACTTACACCAAAGCGTCATCGAAGAGGCGGGGCAAGTATGTGTGTATTACAAGTAATAATGCATCATCTTGAAGCCTGTAACACTGGTGCTCTCTGGGCTTTACATATGAAAACAGCATACAAAAATGAGCAACCCCCTTAGATCCACACACAGAGGCACCGCCGCAATATCAGATATACACCTCCCGAATCTTATGAATAAAACAACCGGACTCACCCACCAATCATGGCTCAATATCACTGACGAGCCTCCCTTCCAGATGATAACAGCAAAATCGATGTATGAAGAGTAAATAGTTATTTGCAATGCCAGCTGGTTAGATATACTTAATGGTAAAAAAACATGAACCTTTATCATCATCTGAGACATATAGTGACAATGTGTGGGGATGATCCCTAATTGCAAAAAAATTAATAAAATGTTTAAAAACCAAAGTGACACTATTTTCTTTCTGTGTCTCCAATATACTATATATCTACCTGTCAAATCAATAAAGGATATTAGTGTGAGACCTATTTTGCAACCCTACAGCAATAAAGCCATTAAGTGTTATCAAAATTATAGACTACCAAGTGGGTGGTGATATTATAATTGCATAGTGCATTAATAAAGGTTGTAACAATAATTTGGTGGAAAAAGTGTAATTCATGAAATGTAACTACAATAAATATCGAAATGCATAACCATTATGTATTATTGTGTATCTTACCCTAAAAAGAAAAAATAATAATAACACATAATCAACAAAAAATTCCGATATAAACCAAGTATTACTGGGACCCACCTAAGACATCCCCACACATACCTCACCTGAGATAATGGACTGACCAGGCCCGGAGTATGAACATTTGAGAAAAAAACATTTAAAACAAATTAAAAACAAGAGATTTTCAGTCTCATTATTGGAAACTGTTGGATTTGTTGCTAAAGTTAGGATCTCAGCTAAGTTTCTCTTCCTGTAACCCCTTTCAAGGAACCTTTGTACCATATCGTCCAACTGTTTGTTACAAGTATCTTCATTAGTGTTATTCCTGATGACTCTTTGGAATTGTGCTTTTGGGATGTTGTGGACCAAAAATGGATGATGGCAGCTCTTGGCATGCAACAATGAGTTGCAGTCTGTGGTTTTATGGAACAAAGTAGTCCCTAATCTGTTACCATCCTTGAAGACTCGTACATCAAGGTAGTCCACTGAATTAGTATTGCATATATGTGAAAAGCGGACAGTACTCTCAATTGCATTCAAATCCCTAATCCATGTATGTAGTCTTCGCTGCCGTCCCATATAAGGAACAAGTCATCTATATATCGTCAGTAGAACTTTATCTGACGTGTTTCATAGACCTTCATCATCAATGTTTCATACTCGGCCATATAGAGGTTAGCCAGAGATGGGGTCACGTTGGACCCCATCGCTGTCCCAGAGATCTGCAGATAGAAAGTTTTCTCGAATCTGAAAAAATTCTCAGTGAGGCATAAAGTCAGCAATGTGATAAGAACCTCTTCAGATGGTCCAATATAGGCAGTCTGTCTTAGACAATTGGTCACTGCTTTTATCCCAGCTGTATGGGGGATGATTGTGTACAAACTAAATAAATCTAGTGTCACTAACAAATCCGAGGAATTGATATTGTTGAATTAAGTTATTTGTGTGATGAAATCAGTCGAATCCTTAATATAGGACCTCATAGACTTAACCATTGGTTGAAGATAAAAATCAACAAATTGCACAAGAGGCTGCAACAATGAACCTCTAGCGGAGACAATAGGTCTCCCTGGTGGTGTCTTAGCATTCTTGTGTATTTTAGGCAAAGTGTAGAGAATAGGTGTCACTGGATGGTCAAGTTGTAAGAAGTTAAAGTCATATATGCAAATAAGTTCACATTCCTTCCACTCATTGGGCGCCATGTACTAAGCTTTGAAGTGACCGTCCGACTGTATTTCCGCATCAAAATTCGCTCACGATCTGCATCTCGTATTTACCAATCTACGATCGAATAGAAAAAACACTATTTTTCATTAGCTATCGTAATTTTACGCAACTGATCGTTCCTAAGCCTTGTTCCACTTACTACATGTTCGATCGCACGTAAATTTGCTTTAATCAGAAATTATGAATGTTACAACTAATCTGCCTGCTCCAACTTTCACTGTAACTTTGCGTGATTTGCTTCGTGACCATTTAGGTAGCGAATACAATAGAAAACTATAGGGGGTATCAACCTGACGCCAGGTTGAAGTACTTAAGTGAAAGGACTAGACTACTATTGTATCATTATTGGTTTTCGGATCACTGAATGAAGATGTAGACACTTTTACACATGTTTCTTTTCCGATTGATTCAATTACGAGGAAGAAGGGCTATACAGGCATTCTTTGGATACCAAAGAAGGAGAGGTAGAAGAATCCGAGTCCCTAGAGTTTTCCTTCCACGTATGGGTTTGGAAGGCATTTCTGATCGGAAGATTATCCAGATATTCCATTTGGACAGAGAAGCTATTATGGAACTTTACAATGAAATAGCAGAGTACCTGGAGCCTATGACAGCGCGTTCACAAGTCATACCCGGACTATTAAAACTGTTGGCAGCCTTACGAGCACCGGGGGTTTGCTTGACTCGACTACCATAAATATTGTCATAATATTCGAGTACTAGATCAACAAGTACAACATTCTGTTGATGAGAGAAATTAGGGTTGCGAGTCTTCTTAGAAGTAGCTGAATCTCCGGAGCAAGCCATCTTCTCAAAGTGAATACCGAAAAGTAAATAAACAATATTCTAAGATTTCTGGGAAAATGCACATTCTTATACATGTCAGCAGCCAGACGTTGCCGCTTGTCTGACGATTATGACACCTAGATGGTCACGTGGGTGAAGAACTAAACCAATTAGGTCGCAGACTGCTTCGTAACTTTGCTCTTTCACGCCGAACGAAGCTTCAAAGTTATCAATAATCCGAGACACAATAGACGCAAAATGTTACGGCTTGGTTTTTAGTACATTCATGTAACAAAGTTCTATCCGCATGGTGCGAATGCCGGCGGGTTAATTCAATATGGTCTGTGCGAAAAATTTGATGCCTTAGTACATGGCACCCATTGAGTTTAGTGTCAATTCTTCTCTTGAGTTGATGTGTGGGATCACTCTGTAGAGGTAAATACGTCTTTACATCAGACAGTTGGTTAATGATTTCAGTATTTGTAATTTATCAGATCCATAATCACTATTGCTCCCCCCTTATCAGCTGGACAGATCATGATAGATGAATAATCTTGGAGGGTTTTTAATGCTGTTCTCTCTTCTCCCATGAGGTTGTCCTGATGTCTTATTGGTGGTTTTGTCAATATCTGATGGATTAGGTAATTAGTTACCGTGCTGATTGGATGGTTAGTAGACCCAGGATCAAAAGTTCCTTTGGTTCTAAAATTGATTGGAGAATCAGATTCCGTTTGGAAGAATTCTTTCAGCCATAGGTTTCTTCCATATTTTTGGATATCTACATAAGTGTCAAAACCATTAGATCTGACGGTTGGAATGATTGAGAGACCTTTATTTAACAAGCTTTCTTCAGCCTTGGTTAAATACTGAGAACTGATGTTGAACACAATGTTTTCTATCTTCTCTGGTGTGGGGGATGGCGGGTAGTGCCCCCCCTCCTCGTGTGTGGCCTAGACCTCGGCCTAAAAAATGGGAACTAGTGGGATGTGTAGTCAATGGTGGGAGGTATGCAAGAGGAGTATTGCTCCCGCCTAAAGAATCTCAGTATCCCATATTTCCCCTGGACTAGGTCATAATACCACAGGATTGGGTCTCGTTGCCTCCAATGGGAGCTTCGGGGTCTGAACTGTCACCAGAGCTTGTATCAACAGTGTTGATGGCTTTCTTGGTGAATCTATCTTTTCTTGGACGAAAGTTTTTTCTCTCATCCAGAGTCATCATCCATCTATAAATGCTCTTTTAGGAATAGTCCCGAGTTACTGTTGATAATTTCTGATTCTTAAAGGCAATTAGTTCTTGTTTGTAGCTTTTAATCTGTGATGCTAATTTTGTCAACCAATCTGTGCCGGTATCAGATCCCAAGGTCCCTAATTTGTCATGTTCAAAAATCTGTATCTCTTCTTTCACTTCTTTTAAGAGGCGTCCAACTTCCCTGATAACAAGAAGCATAAGGTCGAAGGAGCACTTATTAAGTATCTTGCACCAATTGATGCAGAATTCCATGCTAGATCGGCCAATAGTAGGGATATTTCTCACTCTGAAACCCCTAGGTATCATCCTTTTCTTGTGATAATCAGATAAATAAGTCCCATGCAGGTTCAGGTCAATTTTGCATTGTTTTAATAACTTTGCCAGTGTGTTATATAATGTTTGATAAGATTCCTCTACTTGTTCTTCAACAGACCCAAACCGAATTTTATCATCTGTAAACGTAAAGATATCCTCATATTTCTCTTCAGTTCTGATACCACTTTGAGTATTGTATGGCTCCAAATTAGTTGATTCGCTGTCGGTCATAGTGAGACCTGATAGATACGCTGTACAAGGAAAGGAGAAGGTCTGTACTCAGGATCAACGTTTATGTGGGTGCACTGTACAGATTCTAGAAAACTTTCTATCTGCAGATCCCTGGGACAGCGATGGGGACCAACGTGGCCCCATCTCTGGCTAACCTCTATATGGCCGAGCATGAATCATTGATGGTGAAGGTCTATGAAACACGTCAGATAAAGTTCTACTGCCGATATCTAGATGACTTGTTCCTTATATGGGGCAGCAGCGAAGACAGCCTGCATACATGGATTAGGGATTTGAATGCTATTGAGAGTACTGTTCGCTTTTCACATATATCCAACACTTGTTCAGTGGACTACCTTGATGTACGAGTCTTCAAGGATGGTAAAACATTAGGGACTACCTTGTTCCGTAAAACCACAGACCGCAACTCATTGTTGCATGCCAAGAGCTGCCATTATCCATCTTTGGTCCGCAATACCGCAACATCCCAAAAGCACAATTCCAAAGAGTCATCAGGAATAACACTAATGAAGATACTTGTAACAAACAGTTGGACAAGATGGCACAAAGGTTCCTTGAAAGGGGTTACAGGAAGAGAAACTTAGCTGAGATCCTAACTTTAGCAACAAATCCAACAGTTTCCAATAATGAGACTGGAAATCAACAACTGACGGTTGTAACAACCTATACACCTGACAGCTACTTGATCACCAAAGCGATAAAGGAAGAATGGAAACCTTTGGAGGCTGATCCGACACTACCCTTCAATGGATGGGATGCCCCACGCATTGCATACAAGAGGGGCAGGAGCCTAAGTAATGCTCTAATGAAAACAGACATCATCCCCGATATTCCCCATAACAGCTGGTTGAAAAAGAAGAAAGGATGCCTTAGGTGTACTAGTTGTGTGACCTGTAATAGCATGCTGACTGGCACACATTTTCACCATCCTGATCGAAAAAACAAGTATGAAATCAAATTATTTCTGATATGCACCACCTAACATATCATCTATTTACTAAATTGCCCTTGTGGCAAATTTTACACAGGTAAAACTACTGATGATGCAAGAACAAGAATGGCCAATCATAGATCTAGTATCCAAGCAGCCATCTCTAAAAGAAAATCTGATCAACCAGTGGCCCGCCATTTCTTGGAGGCTAGTCACAGAGTGATCGATTTAAGATTCCGGATTATAGACCACGTACCAAACCTCAGGAGAGGTGGGAACAGAGCTAAGATTCATCTACAGAAGGAAGCCAGATGGATTTATGAACTTGGGATGTTAACACACAGAGGCTTATATGTACACACTGGGTGGCAGTGTTATCTATGAGAGTTCACTTGCATCATTCTGATTAGTCTCCAGGGGGACGTCCCCCTGTAGATTTTCAATCATTTTTCACATTCATTGAGAGTCCATGAATTCTGTTAATGATATCGGATTCTGGAGGTTCTTTAATAATTGTTTATTTTGCTCTAGTCGAGATTCTTTTAAGAACAGACGTTAAAGATTTTTATTCCATTCATCACTACTCAGATGCTGTATATTTATTTTTATACTAATAGCCACAAAATTGGAACAACATACTTGGTATTGGCTTAAGGTTATAGGTTTCTCAGTCATGTTTTGCAATTTTGTTATTTTTTGGATTATTATTATAATTTTTTGTTACAGTTTGTTACAGTTTGTTACACAAAATTGGAACAACATACTTGGTATTGGCTTAAGGTTATAGGTTTCTCAGTCATGTTTTGCAATTTTGTTATTTTTTGGATTATTATTATAATTTTTTGTTACATTTTTACTTTATTCATCACTTAGCTTGGGATAAGCATGTTTTTTTAACTTGTTTTTAAATTGTTTCAAATTGTTTTTTTCTCAAATGTTCATACACCGGGCCTGGTCAGTCCATTATCTCAGGTGAGGTATGTGCGGGGATGTCTTAAGTGGGTCCCAGTAATACTTGGTTTATATCAGTATTTTTTGTTGATTATGTGTTATTATTATTTTTTCTTTTTAGGGTAAGATACACAATAATACATAATGGTTATGCATTTTGATATTTATTGTAGTTAGATTTCATGGATTACACTTTCTCCACCGAATTATTGTTACAACCTTTATTAATGCACTATGTAATTATAATATCGCCACCCACTTGGTAGTCTATAATATTGATAACACCGAGGCCTCTATTTATCAAGCTGTCAACTTACCTGCATTCAACAGCTCCAATACGCTCGCCTAAGATTGCCTAACATCGCCTCCGCAGACCTGAATAGTCTCTCCAAAATGGTCAAAAAAGCTGTCAAAAATCTGCGCACCAAGTACGGAGTGATGAGCAGCGGACTGTTGTTAACTAACAGTCATTGATCTCGCTGCTTCAGCTTTTTTACAGCTTTTTTGGTACCCTGTCACTAAACACCCACACTATAGTATACTGTTTACCCCTATACTGCCGCTCCCGGACCCCACTGCAACTCTAATAAATGTATTAACTCCTATACCGCCTCTCCCGGACCCCGCCGCAACTCTAATAAATATATTAACCCCTAAACCGCTGCTCCCGGACCCCGCCGCAACTCTAATAAATATATTAACCCCTAAACCACCGCTCCAGGACCCTGCCGCAACTAAATACAATTATTAACTCCTAAACTGCCGCTCCCGGAGCCCATTGTCACCTACATTATACTTAGTAACCCCTAATCTGCCCCCTCTACACCGCCGCCACCTACCTACATTTATTAACCCCTAATCTGCCCCCCCCTACACCACCGCCACTATATTAAATTTATTAACCCCTAAACCTAAGTCTAACCCTAACCCCCCCTAACAAATATAATTTAAATACATGTAAATAAATATTACTATCATTAAATAAATTATTCCTATTTATAACTAAATTTTTACCTGTAAAATAAACCCTAAGCTAGTTACAATATAACTAATAGTTACATTGTAGCTAGCTTAGGGTTTATTTTTATTTTACAGGCAACTTTGTATTTATTTTAACTAGGTAGAATAGTTATTAAATAGTTATCAACTATTTAATAACTTCCTAGTTAAAATAAAGACAAATATACCTGTAAAATAAAACCTATCCTAAGTTACAATTATACCTAACACTACACTATAATTAAATAAATTTCCTAAACTAAATACAATTAAATACAATTTAAAAAAATTATCTAAAGTGCAAAAAAAAACCACTAAATTACAGAAAATAATAAAATAATTACAAGTTTTTTAAACTAATTACACCTAATCTAATACCCCTAACAAAATAAAAAAGCCCCCCCCAAATAATAAAAAGCCCTACCCTATACTAAATGACAAATAGCCCTTAAAATGGCCTTTTGCGGGGCATTGCACCAAAGTAATCAGCTCTTTTACCTTGAAAAAAAAGTACAATACCTCCCCCAACATTAAAACCCACCACCGACACACCCAAACCTACTCTAAAACCCACCCAATCCCCCCTTAATAAAACCTAACACTAACACCTTGAAGATCCCCTATCTTGAGAAGTCTTCACCCAACCGGGCTGAAGTCCTCAACAAATCTTGCAGAAGTGGTCCTCCAGATGGGCAGAAGTCTTCATTCAAGCCGGGCAGAAGAAGTCCTCCAGACGGGCCGAAGTCTTCATCCAGGCGGCATCTTCTATCTTCATCCATCCATATAAGCCAATAGGATTGAGTTCGCTTGCATCAGCCAATAGGATTTTTCTTACCTTAATTCCAATTGGAATTGAAGGGATGCCATCTTGGATGATGTCATTTAAAGGAACCTTCATTCTTCAGTTGGACGTCGAACGAAGAGCATGCTCCGCATCGGATGTCTTGAAGATGGAGCCGCTCCGCGCCAGATGGATGAAGATAGAAGATGCTGCCTGGATGAAGACTTCTGCCCGTCTGGAGGACCTCTTCTCCCCGGCTTGGATGAAGACTTCTGCCCATCTGGAGGACCACTTCTGCCGGATTCGTTGAGGACTTCGGCCCAGTTGGGTGAAGACTTCTCAAAGTAGGGTGATCTTCAAGGGGTTAGTGCTAACACTATTTTTCAAGGGGTTAGTGTTAGGTTTTATTATTATTCACACTATATGATGTGGGCCAGAAACACACAGGCCTGATGGAAAAAGAAATTAAATTACACTAGCAAAATGATTTTAAATTTTTTTTTAACTTTAAAATAATGTAATGCAGATATGAGTCGTGGCTGGTAGGTAGGGCAGCAATTTACCACAGTATGTTGTGTAAATGAGAAAGACACAGGCCTGATAGAAAATGAAATTAGATTACACTAGCAAAATAATTTAAAGGTTTTTTTTGGAATTTAAAAAAAGGTTAAGCACATATAAGTCGTGGCTGATAGACTAGGGAGGGCAGCAATTAAACACAGTATGCTCTGTAAGTCAGCAAAACACACAGGCCTGATAGAAAATAAAAATAGATTACACTAGCAAAATGATTTAAAGTTTTTTTTTTAAAATTTAAAGAAAAAGGTTAAGCACATATGAGTCGTGGCTGCTAGCCTTGGTAGAGCATCAATTAACCACAGTAGGCTCTGTAAGTCAGATACACACAGGCCTGATAGAAAATAAAATTAGATTACACTAGCAAAATGATTTAAAGGTTTTTTTTTTAATTTAAAGGAAAAGGTTAAGCACATATAAGTTGTGGGCCGGCTGCTAGCCTTGGTAGGGCAGCAATTAACCACTGTAGGCTCTGTAAGTCAGATACACACAGGCCTGATAGAAAATAAAATTAGATTATACTAGCAAAATGATTTAAAGTTTTTTTTTTGGAATTTAAATAAAAGTTAAGCACATATGAGTCTTGGCTGATAGACTAGGGAGGGCAGCAATTAAACACAGTAAGCTCTGTAAGTCAGCAAAACACACAGGCCTGATACAAAATGAAATTAGATTACACTAGCAAAATGATTTATAATCAGATATGAGTGGTGGCTGGCACAGAGCAATGAACCACAGTTTATGCTGTGTGAGCCTAAGACACAGGCCTGATAGAAAATGAAAATAAATTACACTAGCAAAATAATTTCAAATTTTGTTGGTTAAATTTAAACTAATGTTAAGCAGATATCAGTGGTGGCACTAATCACAGCATATGCTGTAAGCCTCACACACAGGCTGAAAGCCAGGCAAATGCAAATAAAAATACAAAGAAAAAAAAAAACAAAACTGAAGTTATAGCCCTAAAAAGGGCTTTTTGGGGTGCTGTCCTTGCAGCAGAGATGAGATGAGTCCTTCAGGACTGTAGTGGACACTAAATACACTAGCCTAGCTATCTATTTCCCTATAATGTCAGCAGCAGCAACACAAAAGCTCCTCTCACTAAGAAAGCAAGGTCGTAATGAGTCTAAAATGGCTGCTGCCAAGAAGCTGGGAGGGTCTGTGAGGGAGTGTCTGATGCTGATTGGCTCTAATGTGTCAGAAGGCTGTGACATACAGGGTCAAAGTTTCCTCAATGATGACACATAGGGGGCGGATCGAACATCGCATATGTTCGCCCGTAGTGGCGAACGCGAACAAGCTAAGTTCGCGGTGAACTGTTCGCGGACGAACAGTTCGGGACATCACTAATAACTATTGTACCTAGTTAAAATAAATACAAACTTGCCTGTAAAATAAAAATAAACCCTAAGCTAGCTACAATGTAACTATTAGTTATATTGTAGCTAGCTTAGGGTTTATTTTATAGGTAAGTATTTAGTTTTAAATAGGAATAATTTATTTAATGATAGTAATATTTATTTACATTTATTTAAATTATATTTAAGTTAGGGGGGTTAGGGTTAGACTTAGGTTTAGGGGTTAATAAATTTAATATAGTGGCGGCAGTGTAGGTAGCGGCAGATTAGGGGTTAATAAGTATAATGTAGGTGGCGATGGGCTCCGGAAGTGACGGTTTAGGGGTTAATAATTGTATTTAGTTGCTGCGGGGACTGGGAGCGGTGGTTTAGGGGTTAATAATTTATTTAGTTGCTGCGGGGTCCGGGAGCGGCGGTTTAGGGGTTAAACAATTTATTTAGTGGCATTGGGCTCTGGGAGTGGTAGGTTTAAGGGTTAATAAGTATAATGTAGGTGGCGGCGGTGTAGGGGGGCAGATTAGGGTTGTTAAGAAGACTCGGGGTACATGTTAGGGTGTTAGGTGTAGACGTTACCATAGGAATCAATGGGATATTGGGCAGCAGTGAACATGAGCTTTCGCTTCTTTCAGACTCCCATTGGTTCCAATGGCATCCACCGCCTCCAGGGTGGCGGATTGAAAACCAGGTACGCTGGGCCGGAAAAGTGCCGAGCGTACCTGGTAGACTTTTAATAACTAGCAAAAGTAGTCAGATTGTGCCGAACTTGCGTTCGGAACATCTGGAGTGACTTAAGCATCGATCTGTGTCAGACTGAGTCCGGCGGATCGTATGTTACGTCACTAACTTCTACTTTTGCCGGTCTGTAGGGTTTGATAACTAAGGCGAATCAGGCTCGCCACAAATACGCTGCAGAATTTCAGCATATTTGCGGTTGACAGCTTGATAAATAGAGGCAGTAATGTCTTTATTGCTATAGGGTTGCAAAATAGGTCTCACACTAATATCCTTTACTGATTTGACAGGTAGATATACAGTATATTGGAGACACAGAAAGAAAATAGTGTCAATTTGTTTTTTAAATATTTTATTATTTTCTTGCAATTAGGGATCATCCCCACATATTGTCACCATAGGTCTCAGATGATGATGACAAAGGTTCATGTTTTTTGACATTAAGTATACCTTAACAGCTGGCATTGCAACTAACTATTTATGCTTCATACATCGATTTTGCTGTTATCATCCAGATGGGAGGCTTGTCAGTGATATTGAGCCATGATTGGTGGGTGAGTCCGGTTGTTTTATACATAAGAGTCGGGAGGTGTATATCTGATATTGCGGCGGTGCCTCTGTGTATGGATCTAAGGGGGTTGCTTGTTTTTGTATGCTGTTTTCATATGTAAAGCCCAGAGAGCACCAGTGTTACAGGCTTAGAGATGATGCGTTATTAGATGTAATACGCACACACTTGCCCCGCCTCTTCGATGACGCTTTGGTGCAAGTCGCCATGGTTTCTGTGGGTTGTGTAGATAACAAAGAGCACCGATTGGTTTAATATCGATCGCACTAACCAATAAGTTGCATTGTTGTGGTCTGTATGTTCGTTCCGTTAGCCAATCTACATCAAAAATTAGACACTGCTCACCACGCCTTGCTGATGACACCTGGCCGGTTATATTATACATATTATTAGTTTCGAAACTCTTGTGTTTTGTTCTTTTGTGCGATAGCCCACCTAGATATTGTATTGATCAGACTATAGGAGATGAACATTATGTACACATTTCTTCACAATTTTTACACTTGTGCACATTTTCATTTTCATGGAACAGGTATTGTCAATGATCTATTATACTACTTGTACACATGGACAGCCTGATTGGCTGCTTATTTCAGGGGAGGGGCACACAGGCCTTTAAAAGTTTTGTTTATTCACTAGTTGTTTGTCAGAAGAAGGGACAACATCTGGTCCTGAAACGTCACTATAAAATAAAGGATTTTTGTCACTGATGGCAGAAGACCAGTGAGTGCTTATTTCCAAAGTTTTATATATATATATATATATATATATATATATATATATATATATATATATATATATATACATATCAAACTTTCATATGACTGTAAATTATGTATAGCATTATAGAAAATAAATTCAAATCCAACAGGGCATAGTTATCTGTTGTTTCCAGTGGGTGTGACTGAACTAGTGACCAAGGGCAAGATTACATATCCATTTTCACCTCGCCACACATAGGCAGGTGCAGTAAGCCTTGCGCTGAAAATGTGAACACCGTAACTCCCTGAAAATATTAACTAACACCTAACGCACGCGTAATATCTATCTACTTGTAAACCGCCAACCTCCACCGCAATAACTAATGAAGTATATTAGCCCCTAATCCGCCATTATCCCACATTGCAATACACCTAATAAATGTATTAACCCCTAATCCGCCATTAACCCACATTGCAATAAACCTAATAAATGTATTAACCCATAATCCGCCATTAACCCACAATGCAATAAACCTACTACAACTATTAACCCCTAATCCACCATTAACCCATAATGCAAAAAACCTAATAAAACTATTAACCCTTAATCCGTCATTAACCCACAACGCAATAAGCCTAATAAAACTATTAACCCCTGGGGGGCGGAGTCTACTCTCAAAGCGGCAAGATGTGTCTCAATGAAGCTCTCTGAGTTTAAGCTATTATTTTGCAGTTTGTTCATACCAAAACCTACAAAATCTTGTCTTAATTTATCAGACTGCATTTCTATATGCTTGGAGTCTAGATTTACCTCAAGAGTGGATTCTCTGACTATATTATTGCCTATGCTCTTTGGGATCAGCTGCGTGACAGACATTCTCACAGGCCTGGAAGCCATATTGTAAGCAGCTGCATGTTACGAACATTAAGCGCTGTGGGAACCACGGAACGCAGGCCTGGGACTGCCGCATTATTACCCCCCCCCATTACCGGGGTTACGGGTTCCTATAAAAGGATATTGAAAGCTGTTCTTTTCCCTCTCTATCTAACAGCACATAGACTCTAGGGGATATACTCTCATATCTTCTATTACCCGCCTAGACAACAGCACTATGACACCTAAGTGGCAGCACCTTGAGAACTCAATGGCGGATCTACTAGACAAGCATTTTCGGAACTTGTCGGATCTCATTGCAGACAGCTTTGGGACACTTTCACAGATATGCATAGCCATCAGAGAGAATCGGATGCATACAACAACTCCATTGGAGCGAAAACCCACTGTGCGGCCTACAAATCACTTTACTCTAACAGCCAGGCAGGATGATACTTCTCCCGCAGACCCAATGGGTGGAGATTACTTGATATCCCTGGTGCCGGGCTCCATAGCGGCAGATGACAACGGAACTGTCGCAGAGACCGACCGGAGTGATGCCTCTGGGGACTGGCGACAACCTTTGGCAGAGCGTCCCACATTGGAAGAAGCATACAGACCTGTAGTCTGCTCGGGGTCTCCTGAGTGGACATGCAGTGTTCTGGGGTTGAAACAGAGGGGCCTGGGAATCCCTGGAAGTGCCGTGAGTAGACAAGAAAAAAAAACGCTGCACTGTTCTGCCCCACCTTGCGACTCACCGGACCGACGGCATCCCACTGTTCAGCTACACAAGCTACCCACACTAGATAAGGCAGGGAGCTTGGAAAGTTGCGCTCCTCAAAGGCGATGGCCCTGTCGTTGGTTGAACCAAGACCGTCCAGATAGCCGAATACCGGTAACAGGGGTAGGGTAGAGCCTTTTCTTACCGGACTGATTTTCTAGCCTGGGACACTACTCTGTTTGCCGACAGAATTACTAAATACTTAGTACTGCCCTGCTGGTTGATCATACTAGAGACACAACCTTCTAAAGCATATAGACCTGGACTTTATTGATACGATCTGTAATTCAGGACACTTGGGAGGTATGGAGGCAACTTTACTGCTCCGGTTAAGAGTTTACTATATGGCTGTCTCCCCATGCTGGGAGACTGCTTACTGAGAAGCCTTTATTGATGACTTGTGCTAAATGTTGGGACATATAAGTGTTTCTGTTCAGTTTCACATAGGGAAGATAGATATATGAGAACATTTGGGTGTGAAATTAATTTTTATGTCTCACAGCGGCCTCATGAAACACTGTCTTGTGGCTTACGACTCCATGGACTCTCTATAGCAGCCAGCTCTATGAGACGCATGGCTGAACGGAGTGCTAGTGTGTTGTTTGTTCCTTAATGTGGAGTAACTTTTCGCTACCAACATAAATACTGTTTATAGTTCAAGGGCTCATAGCCTATCCTAACAAATGTTTTCCACCACAACCCCTTTACAGACTAGTATTATCTAGCATGAGAGGCCCTGCAGGGATGCAACACACGTAATTTCTCAGCAGACATATTTATTTTGATATGCCCAAAAGGTCTTTGGCCTGTTGAACTACATTCTTCCTAGCAACGCCAACTATTATATATATGTACATAACTAGACTGGATTGGTGTGCATTCCATTTCTCTCTATCACTTATTCGTGCCCTACAATAATATTTTCCTATGAGTACCTGTTACTTAGGCTATATAGACATATAGGGACTGGTACGACTGGCGACTCACAACCTTACTTGATTGGGCGTACCACTGCCAATATTAATTATTCTGCTCACAAAGTTGACAACTACCATATAGGCAAACAGTATTAGACAGGATATCTACATATCCTCTTTGTAATTACTACTCACAAGTGCGCCACATTTATATTTATATATCTCTACGTGTAAATTTCACTCAGGTTATATAGTCCTTTAAGGTCAGTGTGTGTGTCTCTCGCAAGCTTCATGCGAATTTGTTCCCATATCTGTTTACTTATTAACTAACAGTTACTCCCTTATTTCATATAATGACATCCTTAGAGTCTAAAGAATGTGCTATTTTGCTTACTGCTACTATGGTTATATTTGACTATGCTTATGTTATAATATAGATAAAACATGAGGTTGTTCAGTGGAGATCCAAAAGTGGTCTCCTTAGTTGGTGCATACCCCCAATAACATTGTCACATAAACTGGAGGTCCAAAAGTGACTTCATTTATCATTGTGGAGGTATATAGCATATTTGGTATACTACAGTATGTACATATTAAGTCCTTTTCTTCTTTACCTTTTTATGTAATGCATAACACCAATTTACAATGCTCTGCTCAATATTGTTTACATTACGATATGCTTACTATGTTACTCTATTATATATTCTATGTATACCTTCTCTTGAACCTCAAATAAAAATTTACAAAAAAAAAAACAAAAAACTATTAACCCCTAATCCGCTAAACCCACACAACGTAATAATCCTAATAAATCTATTAACCACTAATCCGCCAAACCCCCACAACACAAATAACTAATTAAATTACTAAGCCCCCTAACCTAACACCCCCTAAATTAACCCCAATTACCTAAATTAAAAAATACTAAATTAATATTAAAATATAAAAGCTAACTTTACTTAAAAAAAAAAAATAAATCTAAGATTACAAAAAATACAAAAGGTCTAACATTACATAAAATAATAAACCAAACTATCAAAAATAAAAAAAATAAACCTAATCCCTATGAAAATAAACTACCAATAGCCTTTACAATTGCCTTTTGTAGGGCATTGCCCTAAGTCAAACAGCTCTTTTACCTTAAAAAATATGCAGTCCCCCCTCTAATAGTAAAACCCACCACCCACCAAACCCCCCAAAATAAAAAACCTTACAATAAAAAATCCTAAACTACCCTTTGCCCCCAAAGGGGCATTTGTATGGGCATTGCCCTTAAAATGGCAGTCAGCTCTTTTACTACCCTTAGAAGGGCATGCAGCTATTTTAACAGTGCCCAATAAATCCCTAATCTAAAAAAATAACAAAGCCCCAAAAAATAAAAAAAAATTCCAAGTCTAAACCCCAAATAGGTATTCACCATTCCTGAAGTCCGGCGGAGAAGGTCCTCTTCCAGGCAGTGAAGTCTTCTTCCAAGCAGCCGACATCTTCTTCCAAGCGGGTACCACTTCCTTCTTCATCCAGGACCAAGCTGGCAAGGAGCGGAGATGAGCGTGGAGCAGGACCGGTGACGGCAAAGCCATGGAGCGTGGAGGATCCTCTTTGTACGATCGCCGCCGTACACTGAATAGTGAATTCAAGGTACCGTTTAAATATGGCTTGCATTTCTATTGGCTGATTTGATTCTTCAAATTCAAATCAGTCTATAGGATGAGAGCTGCTGAAATCATATTTGCTGATTTGAGCAAAAGAGATTAGGGGGCGTTTTTATTTTGGGGGGCTTTTTTATTTTCATAGGGATGATGTAATATTTGAATTTTTTATTTTTGGTAATTTTAGATTAATTTATTTTAATTTAATCTTAGGTTTATTTTTCTAAGTACTATTAGGATTTTTATTTTAATTATAATTTAGTATTTTATTATTTTATGTGTAATTTTGGGTACATTTAGTGGGTGTTAGGTTAAGGGGCTTAGTAATTAAATTAGTTATTTGTGTTGTGGGGGGGTGGCAGATTAGGGGTTAATAGGTTAATTTTGGTACTTGGGTTGTGGGGGTTTGGCGGATTTAGGCTTAATAGTTTTATTAGGATTATTGTGTTGCGTGGGTTTGGCGGATTAGGGGTTAATATATTTATAAGGTTTGTTGTGAAGTGGCTTAATGGTGGATTAGGAGTTAATAGTTTTAATAGGTACTTTGTGATGTGGGTTAATGGCAGATTAGGGGTTAATAAATTTATTAGATAGTTTGCGATGTTGGGGTTGGTGGATGTAGGGGTTAATACTTTTACTAGGTAGATTGCTATGTGGGTGAATGGATGTGCTAGATGAAATTACAGGTGGCGTGGGTTTCAGCAGTTACGTTGAAGCTTGCACCGCATATGTAATCTCGTCCTAGGTCACAGCTGCATTGGTGTAGCAAAAATTTGTATATCCATAACGTATTGCTTCTGTATTTATATTGCTAGTAAAGCATTAAAGGGATATGAAACTCAAATTTTTGTTTCCATGTTTTAGATAGAGCATGCAATTTTAATCAACTTTGTAATTTACTTCTATTATCAATTTTTCTTTGTTTTCCTGGTATTTTTTGTTGAAAAGCAGGGGCATATGCTTAAGAGCCGGCCCATTTCTGGAACACAATATGGCAGCAGTTTTGCAAGAATGTTTTCCATTTGTTAGAGCACTAAATAGCAGCACTATTTCCTGCCATGTAGTTCTCCAGACACCTACCTGTGTGTCTATTCAACACAGAATATCATTGGAGCAAAGCAAATTTGATAATAGAAGTAAATTGGATTTTTTTCAACATGGTATGCTCTGTTTTAATCACAAAACATTTTTTGTGTTTAATATCACATTACATTTATTTGGCTTGGATGGAAAACATGCATTCCTGTGAAAGTGCACAGAAAAGGGCTAATAGGGAAATTGCAGAGAAAGCATCAGTGTCTAGTTGCAGTAGCATGGTTCAGAGTCAGACATGGCCCAGCAGCATGAGTGTGCAGATGTGCAGACCACCTCCAAAAATGAGGCAGTCTATGAGACAGAGTAAAATCATGTCAGTAGTCAAAGCAACAGTCTGCAGTGACTCAAACTATTTGCTAGCAAAACTAATAGAAAAGTCCCTCCAACTAACATTCCTGCCCTAACTGCCAGTGCATCATACCTCAGGTGCCAGTGCATCCTACCTCACCTGCCAGTGTATCATACCCAAACTATCACTGCTTCTGCTAGCTTCAAAAGTACTGGAAAAACTAGTTTTCGATCACCTAACCCACTTCCTGTTCTCCAACTCATTGCTTGACCCCCTACAATCTGGCTACAGTCCCCAATACTCAACTGAGGCTGCCCTCACCAAGGTTACTAACTATCTTCTTTCTGCTAAAAACAACGGCCACTATTCTATACTTATCTTACTCAACCTGTCTACTGCCTTCAACATTGTTGACCATCTCCTTCTCCTACGCATTCTCAGATCCCTTAGGCTCAGTGACACTGCCCTCTCCTGGATCCTATCTAATAGGTCCTTTTCTGTTTCATTTGCAGGCAACTTCTCCTCATTGCCTCTGTCTGTTGGAGTACCTCAAGGCTCTGTTCTGGGTCCTGTACTCTTCTCTAATTATACTTTATCACTGGGTTAACTTATCAGTAGCTATGGCTTCAACTATAACCTCTATGCGGATGATACTCAGATCTACCTATCCAACCCTGCACTCTCTCGATCTGTCAATTCTCACAAACAGCGACTGTTTATCTGGCATTTCTTCCTGGATGGCCTCTCACTACCTAAAAATCAACATGTCCAAGACTTAGCTCATTCTAATCTCCCCTCTAATTCTACTCCAGTTTCTAACTTTTCTATCACTGTTGGCGACACCACTATCTCCCCATCACCCCAAGTCCACTGCCTAGGAGTTAAACTTGAGTCCAATTTGCTTTCTTCATCCTGTCGCAACCACCTACGCAATATCTCCAAAATGTGTCCATTTCTGAGTGCTGAAACTACTAAACAGCTAATCCACTCCCTAATAATTTCCCAACTTGACTACTGTAATAACCTACTAACTGGCCTTCCTCTCTCCCGCCTGCCCCCCCTTCAATCCATTCTAAATGCCTCTGCTAGATTATTCCACCTCTCCCGACATGCTGTATCTGCTGCACCTCTCTGCAAGTCTCTTCACTGGCTCCCCATTCACAGCAGAATTAAATTCAAAATTCTCACCCTGACCTAGAAAGCCTTTACCAACTCAGCCCCCCCCCCACCTGTCCTCACTCATCAACAAATATACTCCAGCCCGCACCCTAAGATCAAACAATGAACTGCTCCTTGCATCCTCTACCATCACCTCCTCCCATGCTAGACTACAGGACTTCTCTCGTGCAGCACCAACCCTCTGGAATGCACTTCTTCAAGTTGTCAGACTTTCCCCCCAACCTCTCCTCCTTTAAACACTCCCTAAAGACCTTTTTGTTCAGAGAAGCCTATCACCAAATCAATAACAAATTAATTCCACTTGCCTAATACTTGCCCTCTTCTAACTCCGCACTTACATCATTCTCACCTTTGCAGTCCCCACCTCCTGTTTCTCACCCTCCTACCCATCTAGATTGTAAGTTCCCACGGGAACAGGGCCCTCAATTTCCCCCAGTATTTGTTTTGTTTAATTTTGTTCGCTGTCTTATATTGTACTGTACTTTTTATTTTTGTACCCATGGACAGCGCTGCGAAATCTGTTGACGCTTTATAAATAAATAATAAGAAGAACTGCCAGTGCATCATACCTCACCTGCCAATGCATAATAACTCAGCTGCCAGTGTATCATACCCTAACTGCTAGTGTATTATACCTCAGCTGCCAGTGTATCATACCTCAACTGTAGGATATGTGTGTATTCTTTTTCAACAAGGGATACCAAGAAAATGAAGCACATTTGAAAATAGAAGGGAATTTCAGTGTCTTAAAATTATTTGCTTTATCTGTATCATGCACATTTTATTTTGACTTTCATGTCCCTATAAAGGGACATGAAATGCAATCATTTTCTTTCATGATTCTGATACAGCATACAATTTTAAACAACTTTCCAAAATGCTTCTATTATCTCATTTTTTTGTTCTCTTGGTATCCTTTGTTGAAATGGATACCAAGGTAGACTCAGGAGCTGGGAGCTAGCTGCTGATTGGTGGCTGCACATATATGCTTCTTATCATTAGTTAAGAAATGTGTTAAGGTAGCTCCTAGTAGTGCATTGCTGCACTTTCACTAAAGGATACCAAAAAAATGAAGCAACATTGATAATAGGAGTAAATTGGAAAGTTGTTTACAATAATGTGCTCAAAAAAAGCTGAAACAAAAGCACTTGCAGCAAATTCATAGTGCCACAAATAAAATCTTGAAGAATAATTAGTGTAAACAAAACTTTTCAAAAGACGCATGATAGTCTTCCCTATAAAGCATATACTTATTCACTGTTTTAATTACGTAGCATTGCTAGAAATAAATATGTGTGAGTTATAAATATTCATTAACTCTAATCAAAGAAAATATAGATCAAGGAATTATATTAAAGATGATAAAATATAACAGATCTCAAATGCCATTTAAGATATATAGTTAAAGGACAGTCTAGTCAAAATAAAACTTTCATGATTCAGATAGGGCATGCGATTTTAAATAACTTTCCAATTTACTTTTATCATCAAATTTGCTTTGTTCTCTTTGTATTCTTTATTGAAAGCTAAACCTAGGTAGGCTCATAAACTGATTTCTAAGCCATTGAACTTACTCCTATCTCATTGCATTTTGACAGTTTTTTACAGTTAGACACTGATAGTTCATGTGTGTCATATAGTTATTTAAGAGTCAGCGCTAATTGGCTAAAATGCAAGTCTGTTAAAAGAACTGAAATAAGGGGGCAGTCTGCAGAGGCTTAGATACAAGGTAATCACAGAGGTAAAAAGTGTATTAATATAACATAGTAACATAGTAGATGAGGTTGAAAAAAGACAGTTCAACCTATACAAATCTAAAATATATACAAAAAGATCCAGTTAATCTTAAATAATCCCACTAGGTGGGGCGGAGCTAGCTCGTGAGGAGAACGGTCGCAGTTCAACAGAGCTCCTGCTATCTTGGCTAATTAAATAGTTTAAAAAGTAGTTAATTATACTTATTTTCTCTTCCTAAAAGTTAATCTGCCTTATATTAGACCTAACTTTGGCAGTCGACAAGCAAGTTCACTTTTTTTTTTCCATACCAGGAGGAGGAAAAAAAAACCTGGCTTCATCCATACAACACCGCTAGGGTGCAGGAAAGAGAACTTGCCGACATAGGGAGTTAATCGCCCTAGCTGCCTTACAGTCACACTTACTCTCGGGCTCCGGTTGAAGTACCACTTGTCCGGAGGGTTGGGGCTCCACTCCGGCGCAGTAACCCATCACTACAGATAGGCCTGGCTACATGGAACGGCTGGCCGGAAAAGACCCACGTCACTTGCGACTGACTGTTATGCCAGGGAGGCGATTTGCTTGGGGTACCAACCCGGTCAGATCCTTGTTCCAGCTGGGGCTGGGGAGTGCCTTTGGAGAGACCTCGCAGACTGTCCTGCACCATTTGATATTTGGCGTGAAATCCCCACCATCTTGCGGCCTAATCACCATCTGCACTCCTAACTCAGGGACTAAGGGGACAAGTCCCGATCACCGCCCGACATCCCGAGCGGAGGTAAGAGATTACTAGTGCAACTAGCGCTACACCTCACCCCCTCTGCTGCTGCTTGTACTTTGGGGAAAGAGCGGTGGGAGAAACCGCAGTTAACTGACACAATTCCGGCACTACCTGCTCAAGCATATTGACCCTTACCCTATCTACTAATTGTGCTGGCAGTTACATAGGACCAAATACTCTCCATTACTAGCTCTCTGGTTGTACTTTGTGATCTCTGCTGAGAGCTAGGACAGTTTGCAGCTCAATCTGTTCCGGAGGGTCGGGGCTCCGCTCCGGAACAGCTGGGCCCTATTATTGCTGAGCAGGGGATGGCAGAGAGTTAAACGGAGGATCTGATTAAAGAAATATAAAAGGGGGCTTACAGTATGCCTATTGACTAAAGAAATCTAACCCCTGTAACCTGCAGCCTCACTCATAATTTTATTGCAAGACACCCACGTGGCTGCACTCAGTGCTCTTTTATCTGCAGCCCTGTTTTCTCTTACTTCACTTTGTTATGTCTACATGACCATTGTACCTACTAGGCCTCACTGCCCTGGGTCTAAGTTTATATTTATAGGTACCAGCAGCTTGGTCATTCGTTGCCCACATAAATCAGAACTCAGATCAACGTAAAGCTACACACGGGGCCTTGACCGCAAGCAGATAGAGCCTTGAAGATAGTCACATAGCCCATTAAACCTCTCCCTCTTTTACTGGACACAGGTGGACTACTCCTGGTTGCGAAAACGCCTTGAAATCACATTTGGATTGGTATTTACCGTGTACCCAGCTACATAAGCGGCCACTCTATTGTACACTACATCTAACAAGAACTTTGATAACTTACTGTTTTAGAGCCAGCCTCATAACAATAATCTTAAAGTTCAGAGACTATAAAAGACTAAGGCCTAGATTTAGAGTTCGGCGGTAGCCGTCAAAACCAGCGTTAGAGGCTCCTAACGCTGGTTTTGGGCGCCCGCTGGTATTTGGAGTCAGTGATTAAAGGGTCTAACGCTCACTTTTCAGCCGCGACTTTTCCATACCGCAGATCCCCCTACGCCATTTGCGTAGCCTATCTTTTCAATGGGATCTTTCTAACGCCGGTATTTAGAGTCGTTTCTGCAGTGAGCGTTAGAGCTCTAACGACAAGATTCCAGCCGCCTGAAAATAGCAGGAGTTAAGAGCTTTATGGCTAACGCCGGTTTATAAAGCTCTTAACTACTGTACCCTAAAGTACACTAACACCCATAAACTACCTATGTACCCCTAAACCAAGCTCCCCCCACATCGCCGACACTCGATTAAAATTTTTAACCCCTAATCTGCCGACCGCCACCTACGTTATACTTATGTACCCCTAATCTGCTGCCCCTAACACCGCCGACCCCTATATTACATTTATTAACCCCTAATCTGCCCCCCACAACATCGCCGCCAGCTACTTAAAATAATTAACCCCTAATCTTCCGACCGCAAAGCGCCGCCACCTACGTTATCCCTATGTACCCCTAATCTGCTGCCCCTAACACCGCCGACCCCTATATTATATTTATTAACCCCTAATCTGCCCCCCTCAACGTCGCCGACACCTACCTACACTTATTAACCCCTAATCTGCCGAGCGGACCTGAGCGCTACTATAATAAAGTTATTAACCCCTAATCCGCCTCACTAACCCTATCATAAATAGTATTAACCCCCTAATCTGCCCTCCCTAACATCGTCGACACCTAACTTCAATTATTAACCCCTAATCTGACGACCGGAGCTCACCGCTATTCTAATAAATTGATTAACCCCTAAAGCTAAGTCTAACCCTAACACTAACACCCCCCTAACTTAAATATAATTTACATCTAACGAAATAAATTAACTCTTATTAAATAAATGATTCCTATTTAAAGCTAAATACTTACCTGTAAAATAAATCCTAATATAGCTACAATATAAATTATAATTACATTGTAGCTATTTTAGGATTAATATTTATTTTACAGGCAACTTTGTAATTATTTTAACCAGGTACAATAGCTATTAAATAGTTAAGAACTATTTAATAGCTAAAATAGTTAAAATAATAACAAATTTACCTGTAAAATAAATCCTAACCTAAGTTACAAATAAACCTAACACTACCCTATCAATAAAATAATTAAATAAACTACCTACAATTACCTACAATTAACCTAACACTACACTATCAATAAATTAATTAAACACAATTCCTACAAATAAATACAATTAAATAAACTAGCTAAAGTACAAAAAATAAAAAACAACTAAGTTACAGAAAATAAAAAAATATTTACAAACATAAGAAACATATTACAACAATTTTAAACTAATTACACCTACTCTAATCCCCCTAATAAAATAACAAAGCCCCCCAAAATAAAAAATTCCCTACCCTATTCTAAATTAAAAAAGTTACAAGCTCTTTTACCTTACCAGCCCTGAACAGGGCCCTTTGCGGGGCATGCCCCAAGAAGTTCAGCTCTTTTGCCTGTAAAACAAAACATACAATACCCCCCCCAACATTACAACCCACCACCCACATACCCCTAATCTAACCCAAACCCCCCTTAAATAAACCTAACACTAATCCCCTGAAGATCTTCCTACCTTGTCTTCACCATCCAGGTATCACCGATCGGTCCTGGCTCCAAGATCTTCATCCAACCCAAGCGGGGGCTAGACATCCACTGAAGAAGTCCAGAAGAGGGTCCAAAGTCTTCCTCCTATCCGGCAAGAAGAGGACATCCGGACCGGCAAACATCTTCTCCAAGCGGCATCTTCGATCTTCTTCCATCCGGTGCGGAGCGGGTCCATGTTGAAGCAGGCGACGCGGATCCATCCTCTTCTTCCGATGTCTCCCGACGAATGACGGTTCCTTTAAGGGACGTCATCCAAGATGGCGTCCCTCGAATTCCGATTGGCTGATAGGATTCTATCAGCCAATCGGAATTAAGGTAGGAATTTTCTGATTGGCTGATGGAATCAGCCAATCAGAATCAAGTTCAATCCGATTGGCCGATCCAATCAGCCAATCAGATTGAGCTCGCATTCTATTGGCTGATCGGAACAGCCAATAGAATGCGAGCTCAATCTGATTGGCTGATTGGATCAGCCAATCGGATTGAACTTGATTCTGATTGGCTGATTCCATCAGCCAATCAGAAAATTCCTACCTTAATTCCGATTGGCTGATAGAATCCTATCAGCCAATCGGAATTCGAGGGACGCCATCTTGGATGACGTCCCTTAAAGGAACCGTCATTCGTCGGGAGACATTGGAAGAAGAGGATGGATCCGCGTCGCCTGCTTCAACATGGACCCGCTCCGCACCGGATGGAAGAAGATCGAAGATGCCGCTTGGAGAAGATGTTTGCCGGTCCGGATGTCCTCTTCTTGCCGGATAGGAGGAAGACTTTGGACCCTCTTCTGGACTTCTTCAGTGGATGTCTAGCCCCCGCTTGGGTTGGATGAAGATCTTGGAGCCAGGACCGATCGGTGATACCTGGATGGTGAAGACAAGGTAGGAAGATCTTCAGGGGATTAGTGTTAGGTTTATTTAAGGGGGGTTTGGGTTAGATTAGGGGTATGTGGGTGGTGGGTTGTAATTTTGGGGGGGGTATTGTATGTTTTTTTTTACAGGCAAAAGAGCTGAACTTCTTGGGGCATGCCCCGCAAAGGGCCCTGTTCAGGGCTGGTAAGGTAAAAGAGCTTGTAACTTTTTTAATTTAGAATAGGGTAGGGAATTTTTTATTTTGGGGGGCTTTGTTATTTTATTAGGGGGATTAGAGTAGGTGTAATTAGTTTAAAATTGTTGTAATATTTTTCTTATGTTTGTAAATATTTTTTTATTTTCTGTAACTTAGTTCTTTTTTATTTTTTGTACTTTAGCTAGTTTATTTAATTGTATTTATTTGTAGGAATTGTGTTTAATTAATTTATTGATAGTGTAGTGTTAGGTTAATTGTAGGTAATTGTAGGTAGTTTATTTAATTATTTTATTGATAGGGTAGTGTTAGGTTTATTTGTAATTTAGGTTAGGATTTATTTTACAGGTAAATTTGTTATTATTTTAACTATTTTAGCTATTAAATAGTTCTTAACTATTTAATAGCTATTGTACCTGGTTAAAATAATTACAAAGTTGCCTGTAAAATAAATATTAATCCTAAAATAGCTACAATGTAATTATAATTTATATTGTAGCTATATTATGATTTATTTTACAGGTAAGTATTTAGCTTTAAATAGGAATCATTTATTTAATAAGAGTTAATTAATTTCGTTAGATGTAAATTATATTTAACTTAGGGGGGTGTTAGTGTTAGGGTTAGACTTAGCTTTAGGGGTTAATACATTTATTAGAATAGCGGTGAGCTCCGATCGGAAGATTAGGGGTTAATAATTGAAGGTAGGTGTCGGCGATGTTAGGGAGGGCAGATTAGGGGTTAATACTATTTATGATAGGGTTAGTGAGGCGGATTAGGGGTTAATAACTTTATTATAGTAGCGCTCAGGTCCGCTCGGCAGATTAGGGGTTAATAAGTGTAGGCAGGTGTCGGCGACGTTGAGGGGGGCAGATTAGGGGTTAATAAATATAATATAGGGGTCGGCGGTGTTAGGGGCAGCAGATTAGGGGTACATAGGGATAACGTAGGTTGCGGCGGTTTACGGAGCGGCAGATTAGGGGTTAAAAGTGTAATGCAGGGGTCAGCGATAGCGGGAGTGGCAGATTAGGGGTTAATAAGTGTAAGGTTAGGGGTGTTTAGACTCAGGGTACATGTTAGGGTGTTAGGTGCAGACGTAGGAAGTGTTTCCCCATAGGAAACAATGGGGCTGCGTTAGGAGCTGAACGCTGCTTTTTTGCAGGTGTTAGGTTTTTTTTCAGCTCAAACAGCCCCATTGTTTCCTATGGGAGAATCGTGCACGAGCACGTTTTTGATGCCGGCCGCGTCCGTAAGCAACTCTGGTATCGAGAGTTGCATTTGCGGTAAAAATGCCCTACGCTCCTTTTTTGGAGCCTAACGCAGCATTTGTTTTAACTCTCGATACCAGAGTTAAATTTATGGTGCGGCCAGAAAAAAGCCCGCGGAGCGTTAACAGCCCTTTTACCGCCGAACTCTAAATCTAGGCCTAAGTTTAGTTTCCGTCACAGTGAGCCTTATAACAATTGTCTCAGTGAGCACTGGGGCTAACTATTGGATTGGTATTTACCGTGTATACAGACAAACGTGCTGCAATCTGGACGCTATCCACATAATAGACATACCTAACAGTATTCTTAAGGAACGTATTTATCTAGGGAGTGCAACAAAGATCTTGGAGCAGAGAGTTTTATAATTGCTGCTGGTCATGTTAGAATTTGACAATGTTGGCCACTCTAGCAATATGAGAGGCTAAACCTCTGACAAGCCGGTGGCTGGGGAAACACCAGGGTGCCTTTCAGCACCATTAGTTATGTAATAGTATCTGGTTGATTTTCACCTCAATCAATGCATCGTCTTGACTAATACAGTGAATTTATCAGGTCATCAGCTCTATACATTCTAGTGAAACCTGTGGTTCAGCAACCCACTGTTTTTTCCCTAATATGCTGCAGGGATCTAGGAGGAAAACTACAAGTCAAGCTACCTATAAGAAGTCGTTAGCAGATCACTTCAAGCCTAAAACCCATCTAGAGCGACCACCTACTATTGAAAACAATAGGGCCAGTCCTCGCTCTGATAGTGACTCGCTAGACCTAGTCCTGCTAAGCGCTTCAGACTTACCACCTATCATGGCTTCGGAGATTGTAGACACACTCACTCAGAGGATTAATAATCTGCAAGACTCACTAACAAAAACCTTCAAAAGCTTGATTGCAGATCTCAAGAAAGATATCGGAGTTATAGGAGAAAGAGTGGATACTCTTGAGCAGAAACAAGAAGATCTCATTGTGGAACAAGTTCACCTATCAAACCATTCTCAAATACTGGTGGATATGCTGGATACTATGGAAGCTAAGATGGCTGATATGGAGGACCGCTCTCACCGCAACAATTTGCGGTTCAGAGGCATACCGGAGAGTGTCCTGCCGGCAGACTTAGAATCCTTCGTCAGTGACTTTTGCTCTTTCTTAAAGACCCCGCTTCTACCTAGTGAAAGTTTGCTAGACCGTGTGCACAGATTACCGAGAGGCAAGAATGTGTCAGCCGAAAAACCCTGGGATGTTATTGCACGCTTTCATTTCTTTACCTACAGGGAACAGCTAGCCAGAGCAATGTTTTCCAACCCAACCATGCCTGAACGATTCCTTGGCATACAGGTATTTCCTGATGTTTCACAATTTACAATCCAGAAGAGGGCCACTTTCAGAGAAGCCACTAAGAAGCTGAGACAACTGGGCATCAAATACCACTGGGGATATCCTACGAAATTGCTTATCCAAAAGGAGGGTCACCTCTTTTCTGCCTCAACGCCAGACAGAGTCTTCCAGTACCTCCAGAACTGGGACACCACACAGCCTGTTCCAACCACCGGAGACCCACAAACCAGTTCTACTCTTCTGCCTACAGAGAAACCAAACAGGTCTCCAAACATAGCTAATCCTCTGAGCCCCTCTGCTGCAGAGTGGAACCCCCTGCCGCAGAGACGACCTACTTCCAAGCATATGTCTCTTACAAGCGAGAAGCTGCCACAACCTGCTCCTCTGCCCACAAAGAGTGCATCCGCAGATGATGGTGATACCTTGGACTCTGATTGACTCATATATCCAAGACGATAAGTATTGATGTTTGAGGGGGGGGGGGGTTTGGGGGTTCTTAGTCTTCTATCTTGGACTGTTCATTTATAATGTTCATTTTTTATGTTATAACTGTTTACTAGAGACTTTATTCCTTGTTCCCAACCAGAGACATTTGAAAAAATTAGACTTTTCTTACCCTAATATATAATACTTTTTAGGATTCTCGATGCCTAACTTACATTTCTGTTCACATTGCTACACGAAGTCCTTAAAGTTACATTTATATTTGACCTGAATAGAATATGACATGGGTATACATTGGCCCATTTGCCAGGTCAGCTTCTCATGCTGCCGTATAGCGACAAACAGCGCCCTGGGGCACACTTATGATAGGGGGACCTGGCTAATTGGGATGGATGTTGGAAATGCCTTGTCTATTGGTGTTTATTACTAATGCTCATATTTTATGTTATAACTGTTCAATTATACTGTTCATTTTTTATGTTATAACTGTTTTCTAGAGACTTTATTCCTTGTTCCCAACCAGAGACATTTGAAAAAATTGGACTTTTCTAACCCTAATATATAATACTTTTTAGGATTCACGATCCCTAACTTACATTTCAGTTTATATTGCTATACGAAGTCCTTAAAGTTAAATTTATATTTGACCTGAATACGATATGGGTATACACTGGCCCATTTGCCAGGTCAGCTTCTCATGCTGTCATATAGCGACAAACAGTGCCCTGGGGCACACTTACGATAAGGGGACCTGGCGAATTGGGATAGATGTTGGAAATGCTTTGTCTGTTGGTGTTTATTTCTAATACTCATATTTTATGCTATAACTGTTTATTAGAGTCTTTATTCTTTGCTCCTAACCAGAGACATTTGAAAAATTTGGACTTTTCTAACCCTAATATATAATATTTTTTAGGAGCCTCGATGCCTAACTTACATTACAGTTTACATAACTGCACAAAGTTCTTAAAGTTAAATTTATAATTGCCCCGAACATGATATGGGTATACACTAGCCCATTTGCCAGGTCAGCTTCTCACACTGCCATATAGTGACAAACAGTGCCCTGGGGCACATTTACGATAAGGGGACCTGGCTAGATGGGATAGATGTTGGTAATACTATGTCTGACGGTCGTGTTGCCGTTGGCCATGTTCCACCTTGACTGGGATGTGTACAGCGTTAATATGTCCTATTACACTATGTGGAGGGGAGTGAGATACTTATAGGTGTTTATATTCATAATGTGAGTCATTTAATTTAACCTCAGCCTCTGGTCTATGATTACACCTGTACTCACTGGTTGGTTATATTTGCTACTGTGCCCTGTCTGTCGGGTGGGTGGAGCCCTGGAACACTACTAGAGGAACCTTTTGTTCCTAACCCTGATGACGAGTCGGGTGGTCTGTGGTCTACACCCGCGGGAGAGTCAGATCATTTGCACCGTGGCAATTTATAAGCAGCTAGTTTATATTTGCCAGCTGGCTATTATATGTCTTGCTTTCATTTAGGACATTGTTATCACGAAATGTTATGTTATGCTATCCCATAACTAAGGTTGTCCGCCCCAGTTAAGCAACTTTATGTGTTAAATGTGACATGCTATTTTACCTGCTTGTGCAGATAGGGTCTCTTCTATATTCCCTTAGAATTGATTTCCCTTGTTTGTCTCTTCCCGCAAGTACAACTGGTGCCGTGCTCTGTCTGACAGGTGGGTGGAGCCCTAGGCCACTACTAGTGAGACATCATTTAAGCTTGATGATAAGTTTGGTGGACCGGGGGGTGCGCCCACAGGTGAGACAGATCATTTACGCTATTTCAACTTGTGGGCACCTATTTTGTATATACATGCATGATGGTAATTTATCGCTATATCACTACTTTAGACAATGGTGAGACGACCTGTTAGGTAATGCTATCCTGTAAGTATATATAATATACCCTGCTGAGTAGCTCAACGAGCTCAACATGATGATTGATGGTGATAGGGGTAATGTTTGTTAACACAGAGTTTCCTTAGAGGGTTAGACCCTCGGCCTTTCGCCAGCCTCCCATCGAGCTCTTAACTTAGTGAAGTAACCTCCCTAAAGTAAAATATATGTTAAATGTTATACACCCCTGGGAGCTAATTAGGGGTACTGACAAAGATAAGCGCGTTGTATGACCCCCAGATCTCCTGCAGCTTCCCGATCAGGGTCCCATTGATGAAATGACTACAGAGTATTTACGCAACCATTATATACCGGGGCCCCTATCCTCCCCTTTCACCCCCCCTCTTCCCACACATATGACCTGATCACTTCAGTTAGTATATAATAATTGACACAGTAAACACCAGAACGCAGATTCTTTAATTTTTTCTCGCCTATAAGAGCGAATCATTTTTTTAAAAAATTCTTTGGGTTTTTTTCTTTTTTCCTATCATTTTCAGCATTGGAGTATTACAGCCTAGATATTAGGGCCTAGGATATCTATTTAGGTTTCCTGGTCTAGCCGTGGAAGCTTCTAGACCTCTAATTGTGTTCGCCTACTAGACCTACATTCAGTCCTTCACCCATAATCCCCCGGTTTTTTTTTGGTTTTTTTTCTCTCTCTCTTGTCTTCTCTTCTCTCTATTCTTCCTCCTCTTTTCTACCTCGGTTGGATCTTTTACTACAGTTCGGCTAACAATGACGTCATTTTAACTATAAATGTAAAGGGTTTAAACACCCCCAACAAGCGGAGTCTACTGAAAATTTTTATTAAGACTCATGGTAGTGATGTGGTATTCCTGCAGGAGACCCATTGGGCCTCCTCCCAGATCCCATCTATTAAATTTCCTCAGTACCCAGATATCTTTCATTCGACATTTAAAGATAAGTCTAGAGGGGTCTTTATCTTGATTGGAAGACAGGCTTCCTTCCACCTCATCCACAAGATAGGAGACGAGGAAGGACGGTTTCTAATATTGATCTGTAAATTGAACAACCAATTGTTCACGCTAGTTAATTTATATGCCCCAAATCAGAAACAGATTCCATTTCTAAAAAAACTCATCAATTCAGTTGATAGACTGAAACAGGGGACCCTGGTAGTTGGGGGAGACTTCAACCTTGTCTGGGACCCATACATGGATAAGAAAATACCAGCGGGCAGGACCTTGGATTCTTATTCTCTGTCGGTAGCCCCTAAATTCCAAAAGGTGATATTTCAAAACTCTCTGTATGATGTCTGGAGGGCTTTCCACCCGAACTCGAGAGACTATACCTATTTCTCATCTCCCCACAGATCATACTCTCGTCTAGACTATTTTTTTGTTAACTCATGGACGATGAATATAGTCACAGAATCGAGAATTCACTACTGTGTCTGGTCAGACCATGATGCAGTTTCCTTTAAGATTAAGAGTGGAGAAACTCATACCGCGTTGCCGTCTTGGAAATTCCCTAAATTTCTTTTGAAAGTTACCCTGTTTGTTCAACACCTCCAGGAGGAGATACAACATTTCCTTGAAGCAAATAAGGAAGGCCAGACTTCTCACCAGGTTAGATGGGCGGCTTTGAAAGCTGTCCTAAGAGGCATCTGCATCTCCAAGCTTGCTCAGATACGTAGGCTCAATAAGCCCCTTTAGGTAAATTAGTCTGTGAACTGAGAGAAGCGGAGAGTCAGAACAGAGCAAACCCTTCTCAGCAGAATACTGCTGAAGTCGCGCGCCTGAGGGGTTTGATTAAGGAATTAGAACTTAAGAGGATTCAGAAAGCACTAGCGACTTTTAAACAAATATATTACCACAAGAGCAACAAAGCTGACTCTTTACTAGCAAATAAACTCAAGTGCCGCACGGCAGCAGCTAGAATTCCATTTATTCTACATAAAGGCCAGAAAGCATATGCTCCGGCAGCTATTGGATCTGCGTTTGCGGAGTTCTACGAGAAACTATACAACATTAAAGCGGAAGGAACATTGGAGGAATCCTCTGTGGAAGAGATATCTAAATACCTCCAAAGATTAAGTTTACCTAGACTTACAGAGGAAAATAGAACTGCCCTGACGCAACCTTTTCAGGTTAGAGAGATCATGCTATCTCTTAAAATCTTAAAAACAATAAAGCGCCAGGACCAGATGGTTTCCCTGGGTGTTTCTATAAAAAAAATTCTAACCAACTTGTGCCGACTCTTCATTCTCTTTTTAATGAAATCAAAGCTGAGGGTAAAATTCTATATGAGTCTCTGGAGGCTTCTATAATAACTATTCTCAAACCAAATAAGGACCCTTCATTGTGTAGCAGCTACCGTCCGATTTCGCTGATAAATGTGGACACTAAGATCTATTCTAAATTACTTGCAGAGAGGATTGTCTTCCTTCTACCTTCTCTAATACACATAGATCAGGTAGGGTTTACTAAAGGTCGCCATGGTCCTGATAACACGAGAAGGCTACTCTCAGTTTTGTCAGATGCTAGTAGGGACGGTACCCAGATGGTGGCCCTGTTGCTGGACGCTGAGAAAGCCTTCAACAGGGTCAGGTGGGAATTTCTCTGGGAGGTGCTTTAGACTTTTGGTTTTCCCCAGCAGACTCTCAGAGCGATCCAGGCGCTTTACTCAGCTCCTTACACTAGGGGTTTTGTTCGGATGAACTGTGTATCTCAAATGGCACGAGACAGGGGTGTCCCCTGTCTCCTCTTCTTTTCTCCTTGTTCATGGAACCATTCACACAAGCGGTTAGATGTTCCACACAGATAGCGGGGGTCAAGTACCCCCTACACGAAGAGAAGATTCTGCTATTTGCGGATGATGTCACATTGATATTGACCAATCCGGAAACCTCAATCCCAACAGTCTTCGACTTGATTGATTCCTTCATGAAGCTCAGCTACTATAAATCCAACAAGTCGAAAACAGAGGCATATGCTCTCAACATCCCACCGGAGAGACTACAGACTCTGCAAAGAACTTTTAGTTTTCAATGGTCTACCTCTCATATGACACACCTAGGGATTGTCCTAAGTGCTGATCTTGACTCGATTGTAAAGATTAATTTTGATAAACTTCTCAGAGAACTAAAGTCCTTGATACTGAGGTGGGACTTCCAGGAGGTCTCGTGGCTTGGCAGGGTAGCTACAGTAAAGATGTCGCTCCTACCGAAAGCACTATACCTGTTCAGATGTCTTCCAATCAATATTCCTCATGGATATTTACAACAAATTCATAGATTATTCTAACACTATGTCTGGAAGAAAAAAACACCCAGAGTGGCGTACAAGATTCTACAAAGACCCTTCTCTGGTGGAGGTGTTGCGTTCCCCAACGTCTATCTTTATTATGAAGTGGCAAGACTGTCCCATATCTCAGCATGGGGAATACTCGACGAGAAGCCAGGCTGGCATAGGATCGAGGAACAGGCTTTACCTCTAGGACTTCATCTAAGAGACGTGATATGGGTTCCCAAGCATATCAACTTATGCAAAGAGATTTCCAACCCAGTAGTCTGCCAAACTTATTCATTATGGCATGACTTAAGACATTGTACGTCAATTTCCCCGCATCCATCCCCCATCCATAGTATCGCTGGTCTACTTTGGAATTTTCCAAATATCCACTTAGACTTCTGGATGAGAGATGAGAAAAAGTCAATATCAGATCTTTACTCCTCTGGAGTATTACCTACAGCCTCAAGTGACTCCATACCTACAGAGAATGGTCCTAGATGGTATGGATTTGAGAGTATGAGAGTCCTGAGTCTGATTGGATCTAGAGGTTTCTCTAAGTCGGATTTAAGAGAGTGCACTAAATGGGAGGAGAGGTGGATAAAAGGTGCGACCATGTTCAGACCTTTGTCTTTACATTACGTGGCCCTTGTTAAAGACCAATTCTATGGACTCCCGTGGCAAATGAAAGCGTGGTGCAGAGATCTGGAGGTAGTGATTTCGATGGAGGATTTCTCCAGAGCAATCTTGCTTACAAAAAAGACCCTTCATTGTGTGACCATGCTGGAAACATATATTAAAGTACTCCTGAAGTGGCATAGGACACCAATGAGACTATCTTTGATCTATAAAACCAGCAGTCCGTACTGCTGGAGAAACTGCCAACAGGTAGGGTCCGATCCTCACATCTGGTGGTCCTGCGATAAGATCAGGGATGTTGAACTTCTTATCCAAACACTAAACATAGACTTACGCCTCACCCCACAAATTGCACTTTTCCATGTCTTCCCGAAATCTATTGCCACCCCAGTTAAGAAGATGATAATCTATATAGTTGCAGCTACAAAGTTGTGTATCGCTAGATCATGGAAACAATTAGATCCCCCATCTTTAGCTGAAGTATGCGACGTGATTAGCCACTTCGCAGCAATGGAAAGATATGTGGCTGGAGAGTCCAATACACTCGAGTCGTACTGGCTGACCTGGCAGGATTGGCACGAGTGTCAATAGGTCTAGCTAGATAACTTCTCTGCTCTTTTCGACTTCTCTTCTTGGCTCATTTCTACTTCTCTTCTTATTCTTCTCCTTTGTTTTTTTTTCTTCCCCCATCCCATTCCATCTATGTAAGTAACCCCCCCCTCTCTGTCACCTACCTGGATGTAATATAGACAGATATGGCGACCTAGACAGGCTTTCCGAATTATAGGGTAGAGGTGGAAATTACTATCACCTGGAGGCCGACCTTCTATTGGTTTGCTAGGCTCCCTAGGTGTGCATGTTCAATGCTTAGACGACACCTACATCACATTCTAATTCTAGGTTTTGATTCCAGCGCTATGCTATCCGTAATTTCAGATACAGATTTTGTACTCAACCCGGCTGGCTTTAGGAGTTGATAGTTAGATGGTGGGTTGACGAACGGCGACACTTTGGGTAGCCTAATACAATCTAGAAGTCACATCAATGGCTGATATCTGAGGTTCTGGTCCTTTTAAACTTGGTTCATAGACGCTGATCTAATACTTCTAATGTTTTGTTTTTCTTTTGTTATTTTTCTTTTTTTCTTTATCCTACTTCAATGTAAAGAAAATCTGTACAAATTCATTGCAATGTTTGTATTCTGTTTATGATTCTTCAATGAAAACACGTTTTAAATTTAAAAAAAAAAATGAAAAAAAAAAAATAATCCCACTAAAAGGTGACCCATTTAATACTAGCAATAATATCCATGAATTTTGTTTATAGACAGAAATGTATCCAAATAATTTTTAAATGTATCTAGGGTTTTGGCATTCACTACCTCCTTTGGTAATGAGTTCCAAAATTTTATTGCTCTTACAGTGAAAAAACGTTTTCGTTGCAGGAGATTAAATCTCCTTTCCTCCATCCTTAAATTGTGACCTCTGGTCACAAACAATTTTCTTGGAATAAACAGCGCTTCTGCCATCTCTGTATATGGGCCTTGAATATATTTATATAAAGTAATCATATCACCTCTTAAGCGCCTTTTTTCGAAAGAAAACAGACCCAGTTTGGCTAGCCTCTCCTCATAGGTTCAATCATCCAATCCCCTTATTAGCTTTGTGGCCCTTCTCTGAACTTTTTCTAGTTCTGCAATATCTTTTTTTGCGATCGGTCCCCAGAACTGCACTCCATACTCAAGGTGAGGTCTTACCAGGGCTTTATAGAGTGACAGAATAATGCTTTCCTCCCTTGAGTCAATGCCTCTTTTAATTTTTTAATACATGCTAGTATCTTATTAGCCTTTGAAGCTGCTGCCCTGCATTGTGCACCCATCTTTAGCTTGTTATCTATTACTACTCCCAAATCCCTTTCCTCATGTGTTTGGCTAAGTCTTGTCCCATTTAAATAATAAGTTGCCTGCTTATTTTTACTTCCAAAATGTAGAAACTTTCATTTTCCCGGATTAAATCTCATTTTCCATTTACCTGCCAATACTTCTAATTTTTGCAGGTCCCTTTGTAACAAAAGTTCATCCTGCTCTGACCTAATGACCTTACTTAACTTAGTATCATCTGCAAAAATAGAGATGTCGCTATTTAATCCTAGCTCCAAGTCATTTATAAAAATATTAAAAAGAATAGGGCCCAGCACTGATCCCTGGGGTACTCCACTGATTACCTTTGTCCAATCTGAGTATGATCCATTTACTACTACTTGTTGCTCCCTATCTTTAATCCAGTTATTTATCCACAATCTAACATTTTCAGCTATTCCCAGTCCCTTAATTTTGTGCATTAATCTCTCATGTGGCACTGTATCAAACGCCTTTGCAAAATCTAAGTATATCACATCAACTGATTTCCCTTTATCTATATTTTTACTTACTTCCTCATAGAATCTAATTAGATTAGTTTGACATGATCTATTTCTCATAAAACCATGCTGATTAGAACTCATTATCTTGTTAACACAAATATGCTCATCAATATAATCCCTTATAATCCCTTCAAATATCTTCCCCAATATTTATGTCAGACTAACTGGTCTATAGCTTCCTGGATCATCCCTACTTCCCTTTTTGAAGAGTGACACAACATCAGCTTTACGCCAGTCCTTGGGTACCATGCCTGAGGATAATGAGTCTTGAAAAATTTAGAGTAGAGGTTTGTCTATAACATTGCTAAATTCCCTCAACACCCTTGGGTGTATTCCATCTGGGCCTGGAGTTTTATTTACAGGTATACCTCACTTTAGAGCGCTTCACTTTACAGCGATTCGCTAATACAGTGCTTTGTGGAGCTGAAGTTCAACCTCCAAGGATTTTAAAACAGTGCTGTAATCATTGTGATATTGAGAGAAAAGTGACTTGCACCATTTTGTTATGCTTAGTTCACTCTGTTTACAGCATTACAGTGCAATCTGTGTCTCAGTGTTATAGTCTGGCAAATTGTAGTACCGTAATTGTCCCTATTTTACAGGTACATTATTTATTGAATACTGTGCTATGTTAGTGTTAAACTAAACATAGCACTATTGCACCCCTAATATATGTTAGTTTAAGCATGTTTTCAAGTCTTTAAACACACTGGCAAGTGAAAATAGAGCTAAAACTGTCTTGTTTCACTTTAAGGCGCTTTTCACTTTACAGCGAGGCTCCGGTCCCTAACCCGCTGTATGAGCGGGGTATACCTGTACCTTAATATTATCCAATTTGTTCCTGATATCCTCTATACATAACCCAATTAATGGTATGGGCTGGCATGTTCTATTTTGTTCCAAAGTATCATCCAATGGTTCCTCTCTTGTGTATACTGAAGAAAAAAATTGGTTTAGTATCTCAGCCTTCTCCCTGTCACTGTTAATCATGCTACCCTCCCCGCATTTTAATGTACCTATATTGTCTTTCTTAGATTTTTTGCTATTTATGTACTTAAAGAATCTTTTAGGGTTAGATTTAGAATCCTTTGCAATTAATTTTTCATTTTCAATTTTGGCTAATTTGATTGCTTTTTTGCATGCTTTGATACATTCCTTATAAATATGGAATTTTGAGTCTGTACTATTTTCTTTGAATAATTTAAATGCCCTACATTTTTTCCTAATTTCTCTTAACACATTTATATTCAGCCACATTGGCTTGGTTTTTTTATTTTTATGTTTATAACCATATTGTATATGTTGATATGTATATTTATTTAACAAAGTTTTAAATGTTATCCATTTATCCTCTGTATTTTTATTGGTTATGCAAAACTGGGGAATGGGTAATAAAGGGATTATCTATCTGTTTAAACAATACACATTTTTCCAGTAGACTGTCTCTTTAAATACAAATGCTCCCCCCCCCCCCCCCCCCAGTAAAGCATAGAAATTAGACATGTAGTGTGGAGCAGCCAAAGAGCTGTATTTTACGATATTTTAGAAAGAAAATCACTGATATATAATTAAGCCAAGACAGGCTCCTATGGATCCATAGCAAGGATCTGAATATTAATGTCCAGATATTCCACTCTCTCGCCGGGATAGTAATCTTCCAAATGATTGATATGCAGATGGTATGTGAATAAAAAGAACAAGTATAAGACAGCAGCTTCTTTAATAAAATGGTAAATGAGTGGATATTATGCCCTGAGTTTGTGCCCAGTTGTGTGAAATTAGATTTGGGTTTATAAATGTATCCCACTTAGAAAAAATATTATTTTAATTTAAATCTTTGATAATTTCTGTACCTTCGAAAGACAAAATCAATATTTCTCTTAAAGAGAAAATCTACACCAGATTTTTTAATTTTTTTTAAAGATAGATAATCCCTTTATTACGCATTCCCCAGTTTTGCACAACCAACACAGTTATATTAATATACTTTTTACCTCTGTGATTACCTTGTATCTAAGCATTTTCTGACAGCCCCCGATCACATTACTTTTTATTTATTATCTTTTGACTTTCATTTTAGCCAATTAATGCTCTGTTATGATGACTCTTAAATAAGTCCACGGGTATAAACACAATGTTATCTATATGGCCCACATGAACTAGCAGCCTCCTGTGGTTAAAAGCAAATAAAAAAGCATGTGATTAAGAGGCTGTCTATAGTGGCTTAGAAGCCAGCAGAAATTTAGAGGTTTAAAAGTTAAGTACATTAATATAACAATGTTGGTTGTGCAAAGCTGTGGAATGGGTAGTAAAGGCATTTTAATTTATTCAAGGGATATGAACCCCTAAACATTTCTTTCATGTTTCAAATAGAGCATTTTTAAACAACTTTCCAGTTTACTTCATAACGTAACATAACATAGAAACAGTAGATGAGGTTGAAAAAAGACATAAATCCATCAAGTTTAACCTATACAAATCTTAATTAGAATAAAAACTCCAGTTGACCTTAAATTAATCCCATGAAAAAGGTAACCTATTTAACACCAACAATCATATCCCTGAATACATTTTCTAGCCAAAAATATATCTAAACCATGTTTAAATGTATCTAAAGTATTGGCATTTACTACCTCCTTAGGTAAATAGTTCCACAATTTAATAAATACAGTAAAAAAAAGTTTATGGTACTGGAGATTAGTTCCCCTTTCCTCCAGCCTTAAATTGTGAACTCTTGTCACAAACAATTCTCTTGAAATAAGCAAAGCATCCACCATCTCTGTATATGGGCCTTGAATATATTTATATAAAGTAATCATGTTGCCTCTCAAGCACCTTTTTTTCCAGAGAAAACAGACCCAATTTGGCTAACCTCTCCTCATAGCTTAAATTCCTATTTACCCTTATTAGTTTTGTGGCCCTTCTCTGAACTTTTTATATGTCTACAATGTGTTTTTTTTAGAGATTGGTCCCCAGAACTGGACACCCTACTAAAGGTGAGGGGATTTATATAGTGACAGAATTATTTTTTCCTCTCTTGCATTAATGCCTCTTTTAATAAATGCTAGTATCTTATTAGGCTTAGAAGCCACTGCCACTGCCCTGCATTGTGCACTCATTTTTTACTTTGTATCTATAAATACTACAAAATCCTCCTCTGCTTTGCTAAGTCGAGTTCAATTTAAATAAGCTGCCTGCTTATTTTTACCTCCAAAATGTAGAACCTAACATTTTCCAGTATTAAATCTCATTTTCCATTTACCTGCCCATTCTTCTAATTTTTGTAAATCCCTCTGTAAAGCAATTTCATCCTGCATTGAACTAATAACCTTACACAACTTTGTGTCATCTGCAAAAATAGAGATGCTGCTTTTTAATCCTTGTTCCAAGTCATTAATACAAACATTAAAAAGAACAGGGCCCAGTACTGATCCCTGGGGGACTTCACTAATTACCTTTGTTCAATCTGAGTATGATACATTTACAACTACTCATTGCTCCATGTCTTATATCCAGTTATTTATCCATGAGCTAACATTTTCAGCTATTCCCAGTCCCTTAATTTTGTACAATAATCTCACATGTCGCACTCTATCAAACGCCTTTGCAATATCCAAGTATATCACATCAACTGATTCCCCATTATCTATATTTTACTTACTTCCTGGTAGAATCAAATTAGATTAGTTTGACATGATCTATTTCTCATAAAACCATGCTGATTTTAACTCATAACTTTGTTTTCATGAATATACTCATCAATACAATCTATTATAATCCCTTCAATTCCCCACTAACAATGTCAGACTAACTGGTCTATAGCTTCCTAGATCACCCCTGTTTTCCTTTTTAAAAAGTGGCACCACGTCAACTTTACACCAATCCTGTGGTACTATGCCTGAGGATAATGAGTCTTGAAAAATTAAGAGTAGAAATTTGGCTATAACAGTGCTAAATTCCCATAAAACCCTTGGGTGCATTCCTTCTGGACCTGGAGTTTTATTTACCTTAATATTATCCAGTTTTTCCTGATATCCTCTAGAGATAACCAAGTTAATGGTATAGGCTTGTATATTCTAGTTTGTTTCAAAGTATCTCCCATTGGTTCCTCTCTTCTGTATACTGAAGAAAATAACTGGCTTAGTACCTCAGCCTTCTCCCTGTCACTGTATAATCATGCTACCCTCCACGCATTTTAATGTACCTATTTTTTTCCTTCTTAGATTTATCTATTGGTATCCTTTGTTGAAAAGACTACCAAGGTAGGATCAGGAGCTGTAAACTAGATGCTGATTGGTGGCTGCTATATATGCCTATTGTTATTGGCTTACTGGTGTGCTCAGCTAGCTCCCATTAGTGAATTGCTGCTCCTTCAAATAAAGAATACCAAGAGAATAAAGAAAAATTGATAATAGAAGTAAATTGGAAAGTTGTTTACAATTGTGTGCTGTTGCATAATCAAAAACGAAAAAATGTGGGTTTCATGTCCCTTTAAATAATTTGAGTAGGGCTTTAATTATGCATTCAAAATAATTCCCCAGTGTTGTTGTAAAAAAATAAATGGATTTTAAATGGATATAATGTAAGGCATTGTCATTCCTGAGATGGCCATGTCCAGTTTAGAAGCTGCAGTTATATATAATGTTGAATTAACTTGTTCCTTGAAGTTTACATTCCAGTAGAAATATGAAATTAACTCATAAAACACCATCAGTTATCCCATTAAATTCCATCATCCTTCTACCAAGTTAATATCTGGATGCCCATGAACCAGCAGCCCATCCATTGCAATTATCTACATCTTCAAGGGCTATTCACCTTGTCAACACCGCCAATAAAACTTTAACCGCAACTCCCACCTGCATGATTTCCCACACTGAGTATACCTATAATTAAAATGTGTCCCACATCTAAAGCATTCCTCCACTACAAATAGATACTACACATTCAAGGGTCTCCCGGATACCACCTATAAACGTTCCCACCATACTGACTCTGTAACATAACACACTTGAACCTATGTTATTTCCAACACCTTCCCTAACTAATGGACTGCACCACCTCAAGGGACTGACAAACCTGACATCCCCCAGCAAAGGAACCTGCCCACTGTGACCTAACATCCTTAAAACCTCAAGCTGTAGGTTCCTATCTTGATCAACATTTTCAAATATTTCTTCAAACTTAACTGAAGCCTTGAATCTTGATCTTAAGCCTTCTCTAGCTAAAGTTCTTTTAACGCACTTCCTCGCCAATTAATGCTCTTAATAAATGTTCAATTTTATTATTAATTCTGAGTGTTTAAGTAGATAAACATTCAGAATTTAAAATGGGGAAGGCTGCATGACTGAATGTATGAATTTACTTTCCCCCCAAGAGCATCTCTTCCAATACATACGTTTCTGTGTTTAAAGGAATTTGTATATTTTTTGCAGTAAATAATTGTTTGTATTTTTATAAAATTATCTTTATGTTGGATTCATTGATAGTGATGTTCCTCTGGTAATACATCAGATTTAATCTATGTACATTTTTGTCTTTCTCCTTTTACTCACCCTAAGTCTCTCATACACTTTATGCCACAACAACTGTACGGCTAGTTTGACAAATTCCAACTTCCCTCTTCTAGGAGAGGAAACATATCTCAAGTTTAGCCACTCATAACTGCAATGACTGTGTTCATTTTCATTTAGCCATTTTATTTTTTCCAGGAGTGATGTTTTATATTATTTGTATAGTATTTTTAATTAATACAGATGATATTATATGTCTAAATTATGCTAGGATTTCTAAACTCCTCATTTATAGTCCCCTTAAGAAGCCAGATTTTAATTAGTTGACTGTTTGGGCAAATACATAGCCCAGTCAAAGTTACTGATTCATCTGTGATCAAGTTTGAAATCCTTCAAATAACTAGTCTTAGGGATATTTGAGTCCCAGAATCAAGAAACACTGAATTATGGGATAAAACATTGGTAATCTTTGAAATAGAGAGACAGACAAATATATATAGATATATAGAAACATTTTATAGATTTTCTACCTGAAATATAGAACAAATACAACTTGTGAAAATTAGATGTATGGCGTAAAAATGTGAGTTCTCCCCTGAATGCCATTAAATATATGCTTTCAAAAGCATGCTTAATTAGATGCATAGCAAAATGTTTAAAATTGCCTATTACTGAGCTATCTAATGAAACTGTGTATTCCCTTGAGGGCTAGCTATATTATCCTTATCACTTCTGTGTGTGGAGTATACCAATTAATTGGAATACTTGTCAAGGCAGGGTGTAGGGTATAAAATGCCAAAAGTTTCTTAGTAGTAAAATAATTAAACTCTTAAAAAACACACAACAAAAAACTTTTCATCATTGAAAGTGACATAAAAATGGAAACTAAAATGTACAACACTAAATTTAAATTCATTCATTCATTCATTCAATACTTTAGCACCCCTAACCTTATAATTTGCAAGATAGGGCTTAATGTACTAACCAAAATATGCAGCTTTACCTTTTAAACCCTTGCGGGGAAACCTCACACATGTAAGCTTCCACAATGTAAGAAGCAAAAGTCACCAGATCATTGCTGGCGGATATAAATCACCCTGAAAACATTCATTCTGTGTGACTGACAGGCCCTTTTATCACTCAATTGGTCTCCCCAAAAAAGGTGATAGCATTACACTATCAAATGAGTGTCATGTTACATCAACACAAAGATGGGCAGACCAAACCTGTCTTAGTACACTGGGCCCATATTATCTTTTTTATATAATCAGTGTTATACCTTAATTAAGGAAGAAGGGGGAGTAAAGTTAGAAATAGACAGTAGGTGTGGTGCCCACCAGTACCCCATACATTCAAAATACTGAGCTTTTTTGGTCAATTTTTGATCACCCACAAATGATATTATCTAGAACCAGCCCTGGTGCAAGCATATGATGGTAGGCTCTATGCAGTTTATAGCATTTTAGAAAATGTTTCTAATCAAATTTTAAATGCACTGTTATACATTTTAAATTCCACTAGACATGTGTATTCTGTATCTGACAAATAAATATTCATCCAAATTTTGACCATTTGTCCACATAATGAGTAGATGAATGGATTGGAGACAAAAATGGCCAAGTAACAACATTGTTCATGTTTATTAGTTGCATTCATTATTGTTTTTATTCAGCACTTTTGGTGCCAAAAGAAAAGGGGTAGATAAAACAGGAAAGGGGGAAGGAGCAGAGTTTGACAAAACATTCGTTTCCAGTGATGTTGTGCAGGAGGTCTGCCCAATCCTGACAGAACATTGGTAAATGATTTATGTAAGGGCCAGCAAGTCAGGCATTAAATACCAATCCCCTTTTAACCTAGCATAGGGAGATGGTAGTCTAAGTGAACATCAGCCATCTATATTCACTTTAGCTTCCGATCAGTGCAGTGGTGTGTGACTCAGTTTTATGTGCTGCTTTTTATTGGGGGGGAAGCCCTTTGTAGCAGAATCAGTGTAACTGCACATACTGCTTTATTTTTTTTACTCTGGGAGCAGGGACTTATAATATTTCTTTACTTGTTTTGTGTTAAAGAGTTGTAGCCTAATATATATTGCAGCGGAGGCATAGTTGGGACTAGTAAGTAGGGATCTTCCCTTTGTTGGGGGGAAAAGGTTTTAATTTAAACCCATTGGGCTAGATTACAAGTGCTGTGGTAATTATAATTTTTTCGCTAGCATTAGGCTTTTTGCACTTCTCGGGTTCCGCTGGTATTACACGTTGAAAAAAATCATTATTTTACGCTAGCGGTAGCCCGAAAAGCAAAAAAATCCTAAGCAGAGTTTCCCCATGTGCGTGCATGTGCTCCCCCATAGAAACACCCTACTCCCGAAATAGAAAACAAAAACTACCATAAGCCCCTTGCCTAATAACCCCTAATGCATAATCTCCCCACATCACAATAAATAAATAATACTATTAACCCCCAAACTGCCATCTCCCCACATCGCAAAGTATCTAAATAAACTATTAACCCCTAAACCACCACCCCCCCAAAACGCAAAGTATCTAAATAAACTATTAACCCCTAAACCAACATCTAAACCTCCTAACCTAACACCCCCTAACTTAACCCAAATTAAAATACCCCTAAATATACAAAAAAATCCTTGCTCTTGGGTCTCCCTAAGAGTAAAAGGGGAAACCAGACGTGGACTCCTTGCACACATGCCCTTAGAGAGATGCGACTGCACCTGACTGACGAGGCCCACAGAAGGCCGAAACGATCGTCTGGGGTTGTTGTTTCTCTTGTTCAGAGAAGAATTGCCTGGTATTTCGGCGCTGGACTGTCATTGGGCAGGGTCAGACTGATATGCTACAGGATATTTTTTCTCTGTGAAGGGGCATAGTGTGCTAAAAGAGTATGCACCCTGAGTGGCACACTATAATAAAATGAACAGGCACGGAAGTTTTTCCAGCTTTTGATCTGTCTCAGCTGAGTGCATCTCTCTCTCTCTTTTTATTTATGCAAATTGCTCTTGCGTCTCCCTAAGAGTAAAAGGGGAAACCAGACGTGGACTCCTTGCACACATGCCCTTAGAGAGATGCGACTGCACCTCACTGACGAGGCCCACAGAAAGCCGAAACGATCGTCTGGGGTTGTTGTTTCTCTTGTTCAGAGAAGAATTACCTGGTATTTCGGCGCTGGACTGTCATTGGGCAGGGTCAGACTGATATGCTACAGGATATTTTTTCTCTGTGAAGGGGCATAGTGTGCTAAAAGAGTATGCACCCTGAGTGGCACACTATAATAAAATGAACAGGCACGGAAGTTTTTCCAGCTTTTGATCTGTCTCAGCTGAGTGCATCTCTCTCTCTCTTTTTATTTATGCAAATTGCTCTTGGGTCTCCCTAAGAGTAAAAGGGGAAACCAGACGTGGACTCCTTGCACACATGCCCTTAGAGAGATGCGACTGCACCTCACTGACGAGGCCCACAGAAGGCCGAAACGATCGTCTGGGTTTGTTGTTTCTCTTGTTCAGAGAAGAATTGCCTGGTATTTCGGCGCTGGACTGTCATTGGGCAGGGTCAGACTGATATGCTACAGGATATTTTTTCTCTGTGAAGGGGCATAGTGTGCTAAAAGAGTAGGCACCCTGAGTGGCACACTATAATAAAATGAACAGGCACGGAAGTTTTTCCAGCTTTTGATCTGTCTCAGCTGAGTGCATCTCTCTCTCTTTTTATTTATGCAAATTGCTCTAGGGTCTCCCTAAGAGTAAAAAGGGAAACCAGACGTGGACTCCTTGCACACATGCCCTTAGAGAGATGCGACTGCACCTCACTGACAAGGCCCACAGAAGGCCGAAACGATCGTCTGGGGTTGTTGTTTCTCTTGTTCAGAGAAGAATTGCCTGGTATTTCGGCGCTGGACTGTCATTGGGCAGGGTCAGACTGATATGCTACAGGATATTTTTTCTCTGTGAAGGGGCATAGTGTGCTAAAAGAGTATGCACCCTGAGTGGCACACTATAATAAAATGAACAGGCACGGAAGTTTTTCCAGCTTTTGATCTGTCTCAGCTGAGTGCATCTCTCTCTCTCTTTTTATTTATGCAAATTGCTCTTGGGTCTCCCTAAGAGTAAAAGGGGAAACCAGACGTGGAATCCTTGCACACATGCCCTTAGAGAGATGCGACTGCACCTCACTGACGAGGCCCACAGAAGGCCGAAACGATCGTCTGGGGTTGTTGTTTCTCTTGTTCAGAGAAGAATTGCCTGGTATTTCGGCGCTGGACTGTCATTGGGCAGGGTCAGACTGATATGCTACAGGATATTTTTTCTCTGTGAAGGGGCATAGTGTGCTAAAAGAGTATGCACCCTGAGTGGCACACTATAATAAAATGAACAGGCACGGAAGTTTTTCCAGCTTTTGATCTGTCTTAGCTGAGTGCATCTCTCTCTCTCTCTTTTTATTTATGCAAATTGCTCTTGGGTCTCCCTAAGAGTAAAAGGGGAAACCAGACGTGGACTCCTTGCACACATGCCCTTAGAGAGATGCGACTGCACCTCACTGACGAGGCCAACAGAAGGCCGAAACGATCATCTGGGGTTGTTGTTTCTCTTGTTCAGAGAAGAATTGCCTGGTATTTCGGCGCTAGACTGTCATTGGGCAGGGTCAGACTGATATGCTACAGGATATTTTTTCTCTGTGAAGGGGCATAGTGTGCTAAAAGAGTATGCACCCTGAGTGGCACACTATAATAAAATGAACAGGCACGGAAGTTTTTCCAGCTTTTGATCTGTCTCAGCTGAGTGCATCTCTCTCTCTCTTTTTATTTATGCAAATTGCTCTTGGGTCTCCCTAAGAGTAAAAGGGGAAACCAGACGTGGACTCCTTGCACACATGCCCTTAGAGAGATGCGACTGCACCTCACTGACGAGGCCCACAGAAGGCCGAAACGATCGTCTGGGGTTGTTGTTTCTCTTGTTCAGAGAAGAATTGCCTGGTATTTCGGCGCTAGACTGTCATTGGGCAGGGTCAGACTGATATGCTACAGGATATTTTTTCTCTGTGAAGGGGCATAGTGTGCTAAAAGAGTATGCACCCTGAGTGGCACACTATAATAAAATGAACAGGCACGGAAGTTTTTCCAGCTTTTGATCTGTCTCAGCTGAGTGCATCTCTCTCTCTCTTTTTATTTATGCAAATTGCTCTTGGGTCTCCCTAAGAGTAAAAGGGGAAACCAGACGTGGACTCCTTGCACACATGCCCTTAGAGAGATGCGACTGCACCTCACTGACGAGGCCCACAGAAGGCCGAAACGATCGTCTGGGGTTGTTGTTTCTCTTGTTCAGAGAAGAATTGCCTGGTATTTCGGCGCTAGACTGTCATTGGGCAGGGTCAGACTGATATGCTACAGGATATTTTTTCTCTGTGAAGGGGCATAGTGTGCTAAAAGAGTATGCACCCTGAGTGGCACACTATAATAAAATGAACAGGCACGGAAGTTTTTCTAGCTTTTGATCTGTCTCAGCTGAGTGCATCTCTCTCTCTCTTTTTAACTATCAAATGAGTGTCATGTTACATCAACACAAAGATGGGCAGACCAAACCTGTCTTAGTACACTGGGCCCATAGTATCTTTTTTATATAATCAGTGTTATACCTTAATTAAGGAAGAAGGTGGGGGGGGGGATAAAGTTAGAAATATACAGTAGAAGGTGTGGTGCCCACCAGTACCCCATACATTCAAAATATTGAGCTTTTTTGGTCAATTTTTGATCACCCACAAATGATATTATCTAGAACCAGCCCTGGTGCAAGCATATGATGGTAGGCTCTATGCAGTTTATAGCATTTTAGAAAATGTTTCTAATCAAATTTTAAATGCACTGTTATACATTTTAAATTCCACTAGACATGTGTATTCTGTATCTGACAAATAAATATTCATCCAAATTTTGACCATTTGTCCACATAATGAGTAGATGAATGGATTGGAGACAAAAATGGCCAAGTAACAACATTGTTCATGTTTATTAGTTGCATTCATTATTGTTTTTATTCAGCACTTTTGGTGCCAAAAGAAAAGGGGCAGATAAAACAGGAAAGGGGGAAGGAGCAGAGTTTGACAAAACATTTGTTTCCAGTGATGTTGTGCAGGAGGTCTGCCCAATCCTGACAGAACATTGGTAAATGATTTATGTAAGGGCCAGCAAGTCAGGCATTAAATACCAATTCCCTTTTAACCTAGCATAGGGAGATGGTAGTCTAAGTGAACATCAGCCATCTATAATCACTTTAGCTTCCGATCAGTGCAGTGGTGTGTGACTCAGTTCTATGTGCTGCTTTTTATTGGGGGGGAAGCCCTTTGTAGCAGAATCAGTGTAACTGCACATACTGCTTTATTTTTTTTACTCTGGGAGCAGGGACTTATAATATTTCTTTACTTGTTTTGTGTTAAAGAGTTGTAGCCTAATATATATTGCAGCAGAGGCATAGTTGGGACTAGTAAGTAGGGATCTTCCCTTTGTTGGGGGGAAAAGGTTTTATTTTAAACCCATTGGGCTAGATTACAAGTGCTGTGGTAATTATAATTTTTTCGCTAGCATTAGGCTTTTTGCACTTCTCGGGTTCCGCTGGTATTACACGTTGAAAAAAATCATTATTTTACGCTAGCGGTAGCCCGAAAAGCAAAAAAATCCTAAGCAGAGTTTCCCCATGTGCGTGCATGTGCTCCCCCATAGAAACACCCTACTCCCGAAATAGAAAAAAAAAAACTACCATAAGCCCCTTGCCTAATAACCCCTAATGCATAATCTCCCCACATCACAATAAATAAATAATACTATTAACCCCCAAACTGCCATCTCCCCACATCGCAAAGTATCTAAATAAACTATTAACCCCTAAACCACCACCCCCCCCAAAACGCAAAGTATCTAAATAAACTATTAACCCCTAAACCAACATCTAAACCTCCTAACCTAACACCCCCTAACTTAACCCAAATTAAAATACCCCTAAATATACAAAAAAAATCCTAACTACCTTAAAATAAAAAATAACTTACCTGTAAAATTAAATAAAAACTATTCTTACATTTAAATTAAAAAAAAACTACTATTACTGGAAAAAAAATCCTACCATTACAAAAAAACATAATTAATGTAAGAACTTACCTGATAAATTAATTTCTTTCATATTGGCAAGAGTCCATGAGCTAGTGACGTATGGGATATACAATCCTACCAGGAGGGGCAAAGTTTCCCAAATCTCAAAATGCCTATAAATACACCCCTCACCACACCCACAATTCACTTTAATGAATAGCCAAGTAGTGGGGTGATAAAGAAAGGAGTAAAGCATCAACAAAGGAATCTGGAAATAATTGTGCTTTATACAAAAAAATCATAACCACCATAAGAAAAGGGTAGGCCTCATGGACTCTTGCCAATATGAAATAAATGAATTTATCAGGTGAGTTCTTACATAAATTATGTTTTCTTTCATGTAATTGGCAAGAGTCCATGAGCTAGTGAAGTATGGGATATCAAATACCCAAGATGTGGAACTCCACGCAAGAGTCACTAGAGAGGGAGGGATAAAAATAAAAAACAGCCATATGCTGAAAAATTAATCCACAACCCAAAGTATAAGTTATTTTCATAAAGAAAACACAAATTTAAAACATCAGCAGAAGAATCAAACTGAAACAGCTGCCTGAAGAACTTTTCTATCAAAAACTGCTTCTGAAGAAGCAAATACATCAAAACGATAGAATTTAGTAAATGTATGCAAAGAGGACCAAGTTGCCGCTTTGCAAATCTGATCAACTGAAGCTTCATTCTTAAAAGCCCACGAAGTGGAGACTGATCTAGTAGAATGAGCTGTAATTCGCTGAGGCGGGCCTGACCCGACTCTAAATAAGCTTGATGAATCAAAAGCTTTATCCAAGAAGCCAAGTAAATAGCAGAAGCCTTCTGACCTTTCCTAGAACCAGAGAATATAACAAACAGACTAGAAGTCTTTCTGAAATCTTTAGTAGCTTCAACATAATATTTCAAAGCTCTCACCACATCCAAAGAATGTAAGGATTTTTCCAAAGAATTCTTAGGATTAGGACACAAGGAAGGGACAACAATTTCTCTACTAATGTTGTTAGAATTCACAACCTTAGGTAAGAACTGAAATGAAGTCTGCAAAACCGCTTTATCCTGATGAAAAATCAGAAAAGGAGATTCACAAGAAAGAGCAAAAAGCTCAGAAACTCTTCTAGCAGAAGAGATGGCCAAAAGGAACAACACTTTCCAAGAAAGTAGTTTAATGTCCAAAGAGTGCATAGGCTCAAAAGGAGGAGCCTGTAACACCCTCAAAACCAAATTAAGACTCCAAGGAGGAGAAATTGATTTAATGACAGGCTTAATATGGACTAAAGCCTGTACAAAACAGTGAATATCAGGAAGAGTAGCAATCTTTCTTGTGAAATAAAACAGAAAGAGCAGAGATTTGTCCCTTCAAAGTACTTGCAGACAAACCTTTGTCCAAACCATCCTGAAGAAACTGTAAAATTCTAGGAATTCTAAAAGAATGCCAAGAGAATTTATGAGAAGAACACCATGAAATGTAAGTCTTCCAAACTCGATAATAAATCTGCCTAGAGAAAGATTTACAAGCTTGTAACATAGTATTAATTACTGAGTCAGAGAAACCTCTATGACTTAGCACTAAGCGTTCAATCTCCATACCTTCAAATTTAATGATCCTGATGGAAAAACAGACCTTGAGACAGTAGGTCCGGCCTTAGCGGAAGTGGCCAAGGTTGGCAACTGGACATTCGAACAAGATCCGCATACCAAAACCTGTGGGGCCATGCTGGAGCCACCAGCAACACAAATGATTGTTCCATGATGATTTTGGAGATCACTCTTGGAAGAAGAACTAGAGGCGGGAAGATATAAGCAGGTTGATAACACCAAGGAAGTGTCAGGGCATTCACTGCTTCCGCCTGAGAATCCCTGGACCTGGACAGGTATCTGGAAAGTTTCTTGTTTAGATGAGAAGCCATCAGATCTATTTCTGGAAGACCCCACATCTGAACAATCTGAGAAAACACATCTGGATGGAGAGACCACGCCCCTGGATGTAAAGTCTGACGGCTGAGATAATCCACCTCCCAATTGTCTACACCTGGGATATGAACAGCAGAAATTAGACAGGAGCTGGATTCCGCCCAAACAAGTATCCAAGATACTTCTTTCATAGCTTAGGGACTGTGAGTTCCACCCTGATGATTGACATATGCCACCGTTGTAACATTGTCTGTCTGAAAACAAATGAACGGTTCTCTCTTCAACAGAGGCCAAAATTGAAGAGCTCTGAGAATTGCTCAGAGTTCTAAAATATTGATTGGTAATCTCGCCTCTTGAGATTTCCAAACCCCTTGTGTTGTCAGAGATCCCCAGACAGCTCCCCAACCTGAAAGACTTGCATCTGTTGTGATCACAGTCCAGGTTTGCCGAACAAAAGAGGCCCCTTGAACTAAACACTGGTGATTTAACCACCATATCAGAGAATGTCAAACATTAGGATTTAAGGATATTAATTGTGATATCTTTGTATAATCCCGGCACCATTGATTCAGCATACAAAGCTGGAGAGGTCTCATGTGAAAACGAGCAAAAGGAATTGCGTCCAATGCTGCAGTCATGAGGCCTAAAACTTCCATGCACATAGCCACTGAAGGGAATGACTGAGACTGAAGGTGCCAACATGCTGCAACCAATTTCAAACGTCTCTTGTCTGTTAGAGACAGAGTCATGGACACTGAATCTATCTGGAAACCTAAAAAGGTAACCCTTGTCTGAGGAATCAAGAAACTTTTTGGTAAATTGATCCTCCAACCATGTTTTCGAAGAAACAACACTAGTTGATTCATGTGAGATTCTGCAGAACGTAAAGACTGAGCTAGTACCAATATATCGTCCAAATAAGGAAGCACCGCAATACCCTGCTCTCTGATTACAGAGAGTAGGGCACCCAGAACCTTTGAAAAGATTCTTGGAGCTGTTGCTAGGCCAAATGGAAGAGCAACAAATTGGTAATTCTTGTCTAGAAAAGAGAATCTCAGGAACTGATAATGTTCTGGATGAATCGGAATATGAAGGTAAGCATCCTGCAAGTCTATTGTAGACATATAATGTCCTTGCTGAACAAAAGGCAGAATAGTCCTTATAGTCACCATCTTGAAAGTTGGTACTCTTACATAACGATTCAAAATTTTCAGATCCAGAACTGGTCTGAATGAATTTTCTTTCTTTGGGACAATTAATAGATTTGAATAAAACCCCAGACCTTGTTCCTGAAAAGGAACCGGCATGATTACCCCTGAAACCTCCAGGTCTGAAACACACTTCAGGAAAGCCTGAGCTTTTACTGGATTTACTGGGATGCGTGAGAGAAAAAATCTTCTCAAAGGAGGTCTTACTCTGAATCCTATTCGGTACCCCTGAGAGACAATGCTCTGAATCCATTGATTTTGGACAGAATTTGCCCAAACATCCTTGAAAAACCTTAATCTGCCCCCTCGACATCCCTTGCCAAAACCACATCACCGAACACCTAAGGAACCTACACTGGCTCCCCGTCAACAAGAGAATCACCTTCAAGCTCCTAACCCATGCATTCAAGGCCCTCCACAATATCGGTCATGAATACATCAACCACCGTGTCAATTTCTATACTCCCTCCAGACAACTCTGCTCTGCTGACCAAGCACTTGCAGTCATCCCCCGCATCAAGAAAAAAACAGCTGGAGGAAAATCCTTTTATATGGCAGCAAGATCATGGAATTCCCTCCCGTTGCACCTCAGACAATCCACCTCCCTTACAAACTTCAGGAAGGACCTCAAGACCTGGCTCTTCGACTGAATCGTCTTCCCTTAGCCCCCCTATCCCTCCCTCCCATAGCGCCTTGAGACCCTCATGGGTGATTAGTTTGTGCTTTACAAGTACCCAATAGATAGATAGATAGACCAGCTGAGCTGGAATGAGGGCCGCACCTTCATGCGGACTTAGGGGCTGACTTTGGTTTCTTAAAAGGCTTGGATTTATTCCAGTTTGAGGAAGGCTTCCAATTGGAAACAGTTTCCTTGGGGGAAGGATTAGGTTTTTGTTCCTTATTTTGACGAAAGGAACAAAAACAATTAGAAGCCTTAGATTTATCCTTAGGTTTTTTATCCTGAGGCAAAAAAACTCCCTTCCCCCCAGTAACAGTTTACATAATAGAATCCAACTGAGAACCAAATAAATTATTACCTTGGAAAGAAAGAGATAGTAATATAGACTTAGATGTCATATCAGCATTCCAAGATTTAAGCCACAAAGTTCTTCTAGCTAAAATAGCTAAAGACATGGATCCAATATCAAAAATTGCATCACAAATTAAATGATTAGCATGTTGTAGTAAACGAACAATGCTATATAAGTCAGAATCCAATTCTTGTTGCGCTAAATTCTCCAACCAAAAAGTTGAAGCAGCTGCAACATCAGCCAAAGAAATTGCAGGCCTAAGAAGATGACCTGAATATAAATAGGCTTTCCTTAGATAAGATTCAAGCTTCCTATCTAAAGGATCTTTAAAGGAAGTACTATCTGCCATAGGAATAGTGATTCGTTTAGCAAGAGTAGAAATAGCTCCATCAACTTTGGGGATCTTTTCCCAAAACTCTATTGAAATTGCTGGTAAAGGATACAATTTTTTAAACCTTGCAGAAGGATTAAAAGGAGTACCCGGCTTATTCCATTCCTTAGAAATCATGTCAGAAATAGCATCAGGAATAGGAAAAACCTCTGGAGTAACCACAGGAGGTTTAAAAACAGAATTTAAACGTTTACTGGTTTTAATATCAAGAGGACTAGCTTCTTCAATATCCAAAGTAATTAACACCTCTTTTAACAAAGAACGCATATACTCCATTTTAAATAGTAAGTAGATTCGTCAGTGTCAATATCTGAGGAAGGATCTTCTGAATCAGATAGATCCTCACCAGAGGTGGATAATTCATTATGTTGTCAGTCATTTGAAATTTCATCAACTTTATGAGAAGTTTTAAAAGACCTCTTATGCTTATTAGAAGGCGGAAATGCAGACAATGCCTTCTGAATAGAATCAGTAACAAATTCTTTAAAATTCATAGGTATATCATGTACATTAGAAGTTGAAGGAACTGCAACTGGCAATGTACTATTACTGATGGACACACTATCTGCATGTAAAAGTTTATCATGGCAACTAATACAAATGACATTAGTAGATATAGGCCTCTAGTTATGAAGCTCCGTATTTACTTGCATTCGCCGCCCCAATACGCTCACCTAAGATCGCCTTACATCGCCGCCGCGGACCTGAGTACGTTCGCCAAAGTTATCAAGAAAGCTGTCAAGAAGCCACGCACCAAGTATGGAGCAATGAGCAGTGGACTGTTGTTAACTGACAGTCATCGATCTCGCTGCTCATCGGCATCTTCGCAGCTTTCTTGATAGCCTGTCACTAAGCACCCACACTATACTATACAGTTTTACCCCCTAAACCGCCCCCGCAACTGAATAAAGTTATTAACCCCTAAACCGCTGCTTCCGGACCCCGCTGCAACTCTAAAAAATATATTAACCCCTAAACCGCCGCTCCCGGACCCCGCCGCAACTATAATAAATATATGAACCCCTAAACCGCCGCTCCCGGACCCCGCCGCCACCTACATTATACTTATTAACCCCTAATCTGCCGCCCTCTATACCGCCGCCACATACATAAAGATATTAACCCCTATCCTGCATTACATTGATTAACCCCTAATCTACCCCCCCTACACCGCCGCCACTATATTAAATTAATTAACCCCTAAACCTAAGTCTAACCCTAACTCTAACACCCCCTAACTTAAATATTATTTCAATTAATCTAAATAAATATTCCTATCATTAAATAAATTAATCCTATTTAAAACTTAATACTCACCTATAAAATAAACCCTAAGCTAGCTACAATATAACTTTCAGTTACATTATAGCTATTTTAGGGTTTATTTTTATTTTACAGGCAGCTTTGTATTTAATAGCTACCTAGATAAAATAATTACAAAATTACCTGTAAAATAAATCCTAACCTAAGTTACAAATATACCTAACACTACACTATCAATAAATTAATTAAATTAATTAACTACAATGATCTAAAATAAAATACAATTAAATAAACTAAACTATATTACAAAATAAACAAACACTAAATTACAAAAAATAAAAAAAATATTACAAGAAGTTTAATCTAATTACACCTAATCTAAGCCCCCTAATAAAATAAAAAATCCCCCCAAAATAATAAAATTCCCTACCCTAAACTAAATTACAAAAGTAACCAGCTCTTTTACCAGCCGGGCAGAATTTTTGCGGGGCATTGCCCCAAAGTAATCAGCTCTTTTAGCTGTAAAAAAAAGCAATACAATACCCCCCCAACATTACAACCCACCACCCACATACCCCTACTCTAAAACCCACCCGATCCCCCCTTAAATAAACCTAACACTACCCCATTGAAGATCACCCTACCTTGAGCCATCTTCACCCAACCGGGCTGAACTCTTCATCCGATGCGGGCACAAGTGGTCCTCCAGCTGGGCAGATGTCTTCATCCGATCGGGGCAGAAGATGTCCTCCATCCGGCAGAAATCTTCATCTAATCTGCATCTTCTATCTTCATCCTTCTGGCGATGAGCGGCTCCATCTGAAAGACCTCCGGCGCGGAAAATCCAGCTCTACCGACGACTACCCGACGAATGACTGGTCCTTTAAATAACGTCATCCAAGATGGCGTCCCTCAAATTCCGATTGGCTGATAGGATTCTATCAGCCAATCGGAATTAAGGTAGGAAAAATCAGATTTTCTGATGTAATCAGCCAATCGGATTGAAGTTCAATCCGATTGGCTGATTGGATCAGCCAATAGAATGCGACTTCGATTCTATTGGCTGATCCAATCAGCCAATCGGATTGAACTTCAATCCGTTTGGCTGATTACATCAGGCAATCGGATTTTTCCTACCTTAGTTCCAATTGGCTGATAGAATCCTATGAGCCAATCGGAATTCGAGGGACCCCATCTTGGATGACGTCATTTAAAGGACCAGTCATTCGTCGGGTAGTCGTCGGTAGAGCTGGATGTTCCGCGCCGGAGGTCTTCAAGATGGAGCCGCTCATCGCCAGAAGGATGAAGATAGAAGATGCCGCTTGGATGAAGATTTCTGCCGGATGGAGGACCTCTTCTGCCCCGATCGGATGAAGACTTCTGCCCGGCTGGAGGACCACTTGTGCCCGCATCGGATGAAGCGTTCGGCCCAATTGGGTGAAGACAGCTCAAGGTAGGGTGATCTTCAATGGGGTAGTGCTAGGTTTATTTAAGGGGGGATCGGGTGGGTTTTAGAATAGGGGTATGTGGGTGGTGGGTTGTAATGTTGGGGGGGTATTGTATTGCTTTTTTTTACAGGTAAAAGAGCTGATTACTTTGGGGCAATGTCCCGTAAAAAGCCCTTTTAAGGGCTGGTAAAATAGCTGGTTACTTTTGTAATTTAGTTTAGGGTAGGGCATTTTATTATTTTGGGGGGCTTTTTTATTTTATTAGGGGGCTTAGATTAGGTGTAATCTGTTTAAAATTCTTGTAATATGTTTTTATTTTCTGTAATTTAGTGTTTGGTTTTTTTGTAATATAGTTTAGTTTATTTAATTGTATTTAATTTTAGGTAATTGTAGTTAATTTTTTTAATTAATTTAATGATAGTGTAGTGTTAGGTGTAATTGTAACTTAGGTTAGGTTTTATTTTACAGGTAATTTTGTAGTTATTTTAACTAGGTAGCTATTAAATAGTTAATAACTATTTAATAACTATTGTGCCTAGTTAAAATAAATAGAAAGTTGCCTGTAAAATAAAAATAAATCCTAAAATAGCTACGATATAATTATTAGTTATATTGTAGCTATCTTAGGGTTTATTTTATAGGTAAGTATTTAGTTTTAAATAGGAATAATTTAGTTAATAATTGTAATATGTATTTAGATTTATTTAAATAATATTTAAGTTAGGGGGGTGTTAGTGTTAGACTTAGGTTTAGGGGTTAATAATTTTAATATAGGTGGCGGCGGGGTCCTGGAGCGGCGGTTTAGGGGTTAAACATTTAATTTAGTTGCGGCGGGGTCCTGGATCGGTGGTTTAGGGGTTAAACATTTAATTTAGTTGCGGCGGGGTCCGGGATCCGCAGGATAGGGGTTAATAACTTTATGTAGGTGGCGGCGGTATAGGGAGCGGCAGATTAGGGGTTAATAGGTATAATGTAGGTGGCGGCGGGGTCCAGGAGCGGCGGTTTAGGGGTTAATAACTTTATTAGAGTGGCGGTGGGGTCCGGGAGCGGTGGTTTAGAGGTTAATAAGTATAAAGTAGGTGGCGGCAGTGTAGGGGGGGGCAGATTAGGGGTGTTTAGACTCGGGGTACATGTTAGGGTATTAGATGCAGACATCTCCCATAGAAATCAATGGGATATCGGGCAGCAGTGAACATGAGCTTTCGCTGCTGTCAGAGTCCCATTGATTCCTATGGGATCCATGACCTCCAGGGCGGCGGATTGAAAACCAGGTACACTGGGCCGGAAAAGTGCTGAGCGTACCTGCTAGTTATTTGATAACTAGCAAAAGTAGTCAGATTTACCAAACTTGCGTTCGGCACATCTGGAGTGACGTAAGAATCGATCTGTGTCAGACTGAGACCGGGCGGATCGTAGCTTACGTCACTATATTCTACTTTTGCCGGTCTGAAGGGCTTGATAACTATGGCGAATCAGCCTCGCCACAAATACGCTGCGGAATTCCAGCGTATTTGCGGTTGACGGCTTGATAACTAGAGGCCATTGTCTCCACAATTTTACAACAAATGCACTTAGCTTTGGTAGAACCGATGTCAGGCAGCAAAGTTCCAACAGATACTTCTGAGGCAGGATCAGATTGAGACATCTTGCAGAATGTAAAAGAAAAAACAACATATAAAGTAAAATTATCAATTTCCTTATATGACAGTTTCAGGAATGGGAAAAAATGCAAATAGCATAGCCCTCTGACATAGAAATAGACATAATGAAAAAAGTTTGGCGCCAAGTATGACGCAGAACGTAACTTAAAACATTTTTTGCGCCAACCATGTCCGGAAATGACACACTCGCGTCCATAACGAGGCAACCCTGTGTGAAACTTTTGCGTCAATTACGATGCCGGAAATGATGAACTTGCATCAACAGACGTGCCAAAAAATTATCGTGCCAAGAATGACGCAATAAAGTGTAGCATTTGGTGCACCCACAAGCCTAAGTCAGCCCACAATTTGAAATAAAGTAATCAATTTAAAAAAAGACTAAACCCCAGGTAAGAAAAAAATATTTCTCAATATTAACTTTCCCCAAATATGAAACTGACAATCTGCAAAAGGAAATACATGAACCTGACTCATGGCAAATATAAGTACAATACATATATTTAGAACTTTATATAAATGCATAAAGTGCCAAAACCATAGCTGAGGTGTCCTAAGTAATAAAAACATACTTACCCAAAGACACCCATCCACATATAGAAGATAGCCAAACCAGTACTGAAACAGTTATCAGTAGAGGTAATGGTATATGAGAGTATATCGTCGATCTGAAAAGGGAGGTAGGAGATGAATCTCTACGACCGATAACAGAGAACCTATGAAAAAGACCCCCGTTAGGAAAATCATTGCATTCAATAGGTGATACTCTCCACGTCCCTCTGACATTCGCTGTATTCTGAGAGGAATCGGGCTTCAAAATGCTGAGAAGCGCATGTCAACGTAGAAATCTTAGCACAAACTTACTTCACCACCTCCATAGGAGGCAAAGTTTGTAAAACTGAATTGTGGGTGTGGTGAGGGGTGTATTTATAGGCATTTTGAGGTTTGGGAAACTTTGCCCCTCCTGGTAGGATTGTATATCCCATATGTCACTAGCTCATGGACTCTTGCCAATTACATGAAAGAAAATTAAACAAAATACCATTACTGGAAAAAAAATCCGAACATTACAAAAAATAAAAAAATAAATTACCAAAAATAAGGTATTAGGGTATTGCCCTAAAGCTATCAGCTCTTTTGTTTAAAAAAACACTAACCCCCTAACATTACAACCCCCCACCCCCTCAACCCCCCAAAATAAAATAAAAAACTAACTAAAAAAATCCTAAACTACCCATTGCCCCGAAAAGGGCATTTGGATGGCCATTGCCCTTAAAAGGGCATTCAGCTCTTTTGCTGCCCATATTAAAAAAAAAAAAAAAAAACACCTATTCTAAAACAAAAACCACCCCCAAAGTTGGTACTCACTGATGATGATGGACAGCGCTCCATCGTCATCTCTGTGGCACTCCATCTTCATCCATCTTCATTGTGGGTCCATCTTCTTCCATCTACTTACCGGCAGTCCATGTTCTATCTTCCTCCCGGTGGCAGCAGCGAGGTCAGTGGCAATGGCAGCATTGCTGTCGGTGGTCCTCTTCAGACCTTCAACACAGAGGTCCTCTTCATGCGGTCTTCAGTCGCACAGTGAATAGTGAATGCAAGGTACCCCTTTTATTTAGGGTTACCCTTGCATTCCATATTAATTTATAGCGCGCCCACAAACAGACAAATTTGCCAGTTTGCAATGTGCAATGCATAACCAGACATTACAAGTGGCTGGTTATTGCTACCGCAGGCTCATGGTAGCAATTTGGCACTTTTAACAAATTAACCAGAGATCAGATCGTAAATTGCAGTAGGTTCCTACAGCACCATAGTTGTGATAAAGTATAACTTTTTATTTGGGTGTAAAATATGTAACAACAATAATTAATCATAATAATGTCTCAATGGCTGGCTATATTGCACACAGTGCATTTCTTTTACCTATACTGTAACTAGTATACTTTCAGTATTACATATATTGTAGTATGGTGTACCCTTCATCTAACTGAAACCATATTTGTTATCGCAGTAGGAGGCACCATGGGTTACTGGTAGTTTGCTATAGGCTCTGTAAAGCACCATAGTAGTTATGCAGCATACCTTTTCTTTTGGGTGTAAAATAAATAACAAACATGCGGCTAGATTACAAGTTTTGCGGTAAGAGCTGGTCGGTACTAACTTGCAAGTTATTGTCACCGCTCACTTACCTACAGCGCTGGTATTACAGGTTTCCAAAAACCCAGGAGGATCACTTCTTGCCGCTTGGATGAAGACTTCTCCTGTTTTTTTTTAGTTAGGATTTTATTTGGGGGTTTTTGTTGTGTGGGTGGTGGGTTTTACTGTTGGGGGGGTATTTGCATTTCTTTTTACAGGTAAAAGAGCTGATTTCTTTGGGGCAATGCCCCGCAAAAGGCCCTTTTAAGGGCTATTGGCAGTTTAGTTTTTTTTATTTTGATAGGACTATTAGATTAGGTGTAATTAGTTTAAATATTTGATAAATTCTTTTTTATTTTGTGTAATTCAGTGTTTGTTTTTTTTGTAATTTAGTTAATTGTATTTAATAAATGTAATTTATTTAATTGTAGTGTAAGGTTAGGTGTTAGTGTAACTCAGGTTAGGTTTTATTTTACAGGTAAATTTGTATTTATTTTAGCTAGGTAGCTAGTAAATAGTTCATAATAATTTAATAACTAATCTACCTAGTTAAAATAAATACAAACTTGCTTGTGAAATAAAAATAAAACCTAAGCTAGATACAATATAACTATTAGTTATATTGTAGCTATCTTAGGTTTTATTTTACAGGTAAGTATTTAGTTTTAAATAGGAATTATTTAGTTAATAATAGTAGGTTTAGATTTATTTTATTTACATTAATGTTAGTGGATGTTAGGGTTAGGGTTTGGGTTAGACTTAGGGTTAGGGGTTAATAACTTAAGTATAGTTGCGGCGATGTTGGGGGCGGAAGATTAGGGGTAATAAGTATAATGTAGTGGCGGTGGTGTCGGGGGTGTCAGATTAGGGGTTAAAAATATTTAACTAGTGTTTACGATGCAGGAGTGCGGCAGTTTAGGGGTTAATATATTTATTATAGTGGCAGCAATGTCCGGAGCAGCAGATTAGGGGTTAATCATTTTATTTTAGTGTTTGCGATGTGGGAGGGCCTCAGTTTAGGGGTTAATAGGTAGTTTATGGGTGTACTTTTTAGCACTTTAGTTATGAGTTTTATGGTACGGCTTTGTAGCGTAAAACTCATATTTACTGACTTTCAGTTTACGTTATGAATCTTGTAGTTTTAGGCTGTACTGCTCACTTTTTAGACGGACAGGCAAACTCGTAATACCGGCGCAAAGGAAGTCCCGTTGAAAAAGGACTTTTTAAAAGCTGCGGTAGTTACGTTGCGTTATGGCCAAAAACGTGTGCGGTACACCTAAATCTGCAAAACTCGTAATACCAGCGGTAGTGAAAAAGAGCCTTAACGCTGCTTTTTCACTCATACCTGCAAAACTCGTAATCTAGCTGATAATTAATAATAATATTTTTTTTAGTGACTGCCTGTATTGAACACAACGCATGTCTGTTGCCTATACTGCTACTAGTATGTTATCAGTATTACATATATTGTAGTATGGCATACCCCTTATCTAATTGAAACCATATTTGTTATTCGAGTAGGGGCACCAACCAAAAAAAGCTGCCACCAGTACTGTCACTACTAGTGCAGAGTCCGTGTTTGCAGTTTCTTGTCTAATGAGCGGAAGTGGGACAAGCATCGTTGCCTCTGTTTCACAACATTAAATATAATTTTCAAGGACATTGTCTGCTCCTCCGGCTCAAGCATCTAGAGGAGCAGCAGCAGTTGCGGTAGCAGCAGCAACAGCAGGGTTCTTCTGCATCAACAGCAGCATTAGTAGCAGTAAGGGTCGTCTAAGATTATTCATAAAACAAAAGTTTACAGTGAAGGTAATTGAAAGTGAAGGTAGGATTGGGAAGAGGTTTGAGGTTACCAAGCAGCCTCCCTGCACATGTCAGGGCTTTAGACAGTCAATTATCAAAACCACCTGCACCAATGTTTGCTCCAGTGTCACCATCAGTCCTACCACTACTTTCCTGATTCCCTTTATGTTTTTTTTTTCAGAATTCTTTCAACAAGGAATAACAAATATATTTTAAGCAATATTTGAAATAATTAAAAATGAGGCTTAAGCCAAACAAATGTTGACTTAATGCTGCCAATACTTGGCTGCTGGTAACTTGACTATAACAGCATTTTTTAATAGTTCCAAATATTTATCTTAAATGGCTTTGTTATTTATTTTTATTTTTTGTATTTTATTTTATTGAGAATCAATAATCAAACAAGACATCAAGTGTCGTAAGACAAGTGTAACAGAGAGTTGGGACACGCAGGTCCCCTAATCAAAAGGCACTTGAATCCTCAATTTGGACAGAGCTAGAAAGCATGTGTTCTAAATGGGTTCGACTTTTGGGCATTTTCACCAAATATGGAGCAAGTCTCTTGATAGGCCACAAATACGCCAAAAAAGAGGGGAAGATCCCGGGTATATTCTGACTAGCCTTGTTGGGACGTAGTACCAGTGCAATATAATTTTGTAATATGTCTCGTACATTGTTATGCAGTGTAGCATTTTCTTAGTGAGTGTAAGAGTTTGTTGCCACAATTGGGGTGAAGTAATGGTATTCAGTAGAGATTCCCATCTGTTAACATGGGCTGCCAGTTTAGGGGGTAAGGTGCTTCTAACAAATTGTAGTGTGTAGACAATGGTTTGCGCAGCCTGTGGTCCCTTTGCCAGATAGACTCCCTGGGGGTGAGAGGACGAGATGACTTGGGGGTAAAGCCCCAACTTGTAAGAAAACTCAATCCTGAGAAATTCAAATTGGAGAAAGGCTGGAATATTAGTAGGGTTTTCTATTTGGTCTAGAGTCACAAACCAATCTTGGGAGGTGGCAGACCAAAAGTCAGAAACTTGTTTAATCCCTAAAAAGGCCCATTTGTTGTGGTGGGTTTCTGGTAAACCTGTAAGCAGGCCCGCTATGGAAGTGATAGGTGATGGGTGCGGGGCTACTAAGTGGCGATGTTGGAGCTTATCCCAAGTGGACAGACTTTCAAGAATTATGGAATTTGTGATTCCAAGAGTTCTACGGTAATGGGCTGGGGTCCATATCAGGTCTCAAAGGTGAATCTGGAAGGGAAGTGAGGCTTGTTCTATATCTCTCCACTTGTTAGAGGACTGTGTTTACCCCCCATTGGGAAATATGTCTGAGCATCACCCCCTCATGATATTTTACTAATGACGGGAGGCTAGGCCCCCTAAATGGATGCAATGTTGTAGGATTTTATGAAATATTCTGGGAGTTTTGCCTTGACAAATAAATTTAGTAAATTCACTTTGGAACTGCAAGAGAAGGTGTATGGGAACTCTAAGTGGTAAGCATCGGAAAAGGTATGTAAAGTCTGGGGAGGAAGGACATTTTTGGGGATGCAACGCGACCCATCCAGGAAATGGATTTATGATTCAGGGTTCTTAATTTCAAAAGTAAGGGAAGATAGTTATCTTTAATCATCTGCGGGATGTTGTTAGACAACTTAACCCCCAGATGTGTAATATACTTGTCTGTCCAGATGAAGTTGTACTTATCTTTCAATTTATGGATATAGTCGCGGGGGTATCCCCATGAGTATACCTCAGTTTTATTTGTATTAAGCTTATAGAAAGATACTTTTTCAAAGGCCTCGAGAATTTCCATGAGTTTGGGGATAGTGTTTGCCGGGTCAGCCAAGAGTATAGTAATATTGTCGGCGGATAATGCAAATTTATGCACCTTACCAAATAATGTAATTCCTTTCAACCTCCTCTCTAATCATATCTGTTCCGCAAGGGGTTCGACCGCCAGGGCAAATAGGAGGGGGGATAGGGGACATCCCTGTCTAGTGCCGTTAGATGTTGAGAATGACAATGATTGAAATCCCAAACCCTTCACCTTTTCAGTTGGTAGGGAGTATAATGCCCGGAATGCGTGGATAGTCTCTTGAGGAAATTTAAAAACCTCTAAAGTTTCCCATAAATAAGTCCATCGGACTCGGTCAAAAGCCTTCTAAGCATCTAAAGAGATAACTGTGAAGGGCTTATTCAATCTTGTAGACTCGCATAGTATGTTAAGGAGGTGCCTGGTATTATCTGGTCTCTCTGTATTGTGGATAAAGCCTACCTTATCTTGGTTAATGAGGCTGGGTAAGAGCTTGCAGATGCGATTTGCTAAAAGTTCAGAATAAATCTTTATATCTACATTAATCAATGAAATAGGCCTATAGTTGGAACATATTGTGGGATCTTTATTTGGTTTAGGAATTGTGACAATAGTAGCTTCTAGGAACTCCTTTTTAAAGCTGCCCTCTTCTTTTGAATGGTTGAATAATCTAAGGAGGAGAGGGGACAGTTCATGTAGGTATGTCTTATAAAAGTGGATTGGTAATCCATCTGGACCAGGGGTTCTAAAAGGCTTTAGGCTCTTTACAATCTGCTTAATTTCAAGTAGAGTAAAAGGGGAAGACAACGCCTCTCTTTGTTCAACTGAGAGAGTTGGAAGGTTTAGCGAGTTTAGAAAAGAACGTATATTATGCCGTGAGGCGGAGTTTGGATTTTACGCCTGTTCAATGTTGTATAATTTTGAGTATAACTCCGTGAAACTTTTGACGATTTGTGTTGTTAGTCTGAGGGTTTTGTTGCCTTGACGGATTTTGTGGATACGGGAGGCATTGGTACAATGACGCAGTTTGTTGGCCAACATCATGTCCGCTTTGTTGCTTTAATGGTAAAAAAAAATCTGTTTTAGTTTAGATTATGTTGTGATCTGGGTAATTCAAGATGACTAATGTGGTTTCTAAGGGCAGTGATATGTGTAGCCGTGTGCTCTGATATGTTAGAATGGTTGGAGGACTCTAGAGTTCTAAGCTTACTGTGTGCTTGAGCTAAGGTCAGTCCTGCTTGTTTATTTAAGTGGGCCTGTTTGCGGATAATGTATCCTCTAATAACCACTTTGATTTCACCCCAAAGCATATCATCTTTGGTTTGCGCATTGTCGTTTTGCAGGATAAGATCAATTAATTATTTTCTCAAATCTTCCCAGAAGGGAATGTCTGATAGGATATTGTGAGATTAACTCCAGGAAGTTTTGATTTTGGAAGTATTAGCAGAGTATAGGTCATCCGAGACTTGGTCATGGTCCGGCCAGGGGCATAAGTAGATGTTAGTTTATCTAATTGAGTATAGGGTTTTAGCTAGGCAGAATACTGTATATGGTCTAACCTGGAATACATTTTATGTGAGTGGGAGTAATGGGTATAGTCTCTGTCCTTTGGGTGGAAGGAACTCCAGATATAATAATATCCAAATTGGGACATAGTGGATCTGAATTTAGTGGCCAAGTGCTCAGAATGGGGGTTCTTTTTAGTAAGTGTCACCGATTTCCTGTCAATATTACTGCCCCAAGTCATGTTGCTGTCGCCCGCTATAACTACTCTGCCTTGTCTGACTTGTTCCACTGTATGTAGTATTTTCCTAAGGCATGTGGGCTGATGCACATTGGGTAGATAGACTGAGACCAATGTGTAAATAACATAGTCTAGCTTGCAGACTAAGACTATAAATCTGGCTTGGGGGTCTATGATCACATTCATGGTGGCCCAAGAGCTCACTGAAAAGTGCCTTCAGGTATCATTGGAGGTCTGCTGGCGTAACATCTTCAGGGACCCCTAGAACATGATATTTTTTCTGCAGGCCATGTCCTCTAAGTCTGCTAACTTGAATTCAAGTTGTGTTAATTGATAAGCAAGTGATTCAGAATACGACATGAGATTAGTTTGATCTGTGGCAATGTCATTTTGTTTTCTTTCCAGAGCATCCACCCTCTCGCCTATTTCACAAATATCTTTTTGCAGCTCAGCTGAGCTTCACTGTATCTCCTGTGTGATTGAGCGTGTTTTCAGAGCAAGCATTTTCTTTAGTGTTGCTTCAGTTATTAAGTACTGGTATTGGGTAGAAAGATGTAAACTAGAGTGAGAGCCCTCTCCCAGCAATTCTGAGTCGGTAAGGACTTTGTTAGACCTCACCTCAAGGTCTTTAGATATTTGGGTGAAGTGGTCAAAGACCATCTTTTTTACATTTGCTGGGGTCTACGTCTGCTTTCTAGAAGAGTGAGGCATTTTATAATGATGTTTATGAATGGAGTGTGTTCAGGCTCATCAGTGAGGTCAGGATAACGATGTCTGGATGATTTTAGTTGACAGGAAGGTAGTTGCCTATCTAACTAAAGTACCATACAGTGTGGAGTGGGGCTGGGTGGTATCTTCCAGATGCTACCTTGCCATACCAGCTGGGGATTGGCCAAATGGCCTGCCATTAAGGGCCAATGAGAGTAATTGACAGCTTGCAGGAGAAGGTATGGGAGTCTACAAGATTTGCTTTACCTAGGAAGTCCCAGATAAACAATAGGTGTTTACCAAAGTTGTTAGGTAATCTCAATAAATGAAAAACACTATGTGGTGTGCCTATTGTTGGTGAATGGTTGGGCACCAGGTAGATACCACACAATTAAATCAGAGGGTTCACCAGGTCAAAACAGTAATGTGACACCTATATTCATACTCTAGATGTTGATTCACCCACTCTCCCCAGGGGGTACGGAAACTTCTTTTTCAGGAGGAGGATAAGGTTAAAATCTGCAGCAGGCCTCTATCAGTAAAAACATGTAAATAAGAAAGATCTCACCCAGTTCTGTCAATATGCTTGGTCCAAACAGCTCTCAGTTCTTAATAGGGATAAGTCCCATAATAGCTTGGCCAAAAATTTCCAGGGATGCAAGCTGGGGAGAGTTCCAAATTTGACCTTTAGTCTGCAGGGCCTGGTTGTGTAGGCTGATGTAGGGCCGATGTAGGATGCAGAAGGTGGGCACCGCCTGATGGTGTTGGTTCCTCCTGATGCTGGGGCACTCCGTTTAGGCTTGTGTGCTGTAGATTTTGCTAACTCGAGTTGAAGACTGCAGCGTTAATGACTGCAGGTGTCGTTGCCATTGGTTGGTACAAGATGGCGGCCCTCATGCCAAACTGTACTCTCCGGCCCCTTACTATTGCCTGCAGGCTATCTGCCATCGAATCCCCATACAGGCAACTGGAACACTCAGTTGTATGGGCCCTGATGGCTTTTGGAGTCACAGCTACTTCTCCACACCAGGATGGCTGTCAGCAACCTACACACTGCTTGTATATGGCTGTGGGATCTCAAAGTGGCGGCACGGCTCGGGTCCTGGTCTCCATGACCTGCGCTGGGTTCAGTCTCACCTCAGACACAGCAGTTGTAGCTCCGGAGTGGAGCCCCGACTCTCCGGAGTGTTAGGCAGGCCTGGTGTAAGAGGTATGCACTGGTCGGCTCTGTCAGGGCTTTGGGCCGCAAGCGTGCCATATTCCAAAAGGTGTTAAAGTGGTCCTTGTATAGGTTGCTGCATCCGAATTTCCAGTGGCAGGGATTCCCAATATGCACAGCTATAATCAGTTGGTTTTTGGGCCGACAATTTGAACAAATGTCACCTTTTGTACAGTGAAGAGCGCCTAGCTCCTCTCAAATACGACCGCTCTGTTTGGTGGTTAACTCCACCCTTCCCTCTATGTTATATAGAAGCATTCAGATGAATTAATCACAATCTTAAAGGCTGTCTCTGAGCAACTGCAGCAGCAGCAGGACAGACACTGCAGGAGCTGTAGATGATCTCATTGTTCCAAGCAGTTAGGGAAAAGAGGAAAGTATTGAGCAGGTTTCACCAGCCTCTGTTTTGGGTGAGGAGAATATTACTAAAACACCCAACATGTCTGCTATAAGCTTTACTCTGAGAGAACTTGATTACATGCTTGAGGAGATGGTGAAGGAAGAGAAGATTCCCCCACAGTTTCTGTGTACGATGGACAGCAGCACAATATCCTTCCCACTTTTAGGCCATCAGTATCTTCCATGTATTCTCTCCATTGCCACCATCATTCCCTGTTATAGAACAGTCAGTTCTTAGAACAGCCTCAACCAGTACCCCTGTTGTAGTGCAATCTCTGTCTGTACTAGAATGACTAGCAGTTCCACCACTATCACCACACTGACCACCACTAATATAGGAAAAGGTGGGTAGAATGAATTAGTGGTCATATCTCAAACCACCAGCAAGGAGACCTCAACAGCAGTAGAAGAGAAAGCAGAGGCAGCAATTTCTTCACGTCACTAAAAGGTGAGGGACCACTTTGTTAGCATCAGAGATAGAAACTTACATAAGTACAAATTGTTTGGTAAATAATTTAGCCATGGAAGAGTGTTGGATAAGCATCATACCACTTACAATATATTGCAGGCTCTTAGGAGGCACAGTTGGTAGGAGAGCGGGCAAGCACCAAGGTAGGATTGGGCTTTGTAGTCACCGACGGAGCAGCCAGTATGACGGAGGCTGTCCTTGAGGGTGACTTTATCTGTGTGCATTGTTTGGCTAACATCCTCCACCTGATGGTAAAGGCTGTCATCCCTATAGGAAACTCTAGGTTAGCAGCTTGAATGGTGCAGAAGAATTGCTGGCCACGTCTACCATGGTGTTAAAGCCAGTCAGCTCCTTAGGCAGTGTTTTGCCCTGGTGCTGGGGCAATCTCTAAATTGGCCTCACAATAGTACTGATAAAGGGAATCAAACACACAAGAATGCAGTATAAAAATAACAGTTTTTATTATGGACTTATTGCAATAACATAAATCATTAAATCAGTATTTAGCTTATCAAACAAAGCAGTGAATAAACTGAATGCATTCCTTATTTCCGGGTTTTGAATAAGGCATTCATATCAGCGTACATAGGTAGATAGGCAGAGGAGTGCTGTTACAGTCAGTGAGACACATGCAGCAGCTTTCACTGGTGCTAATGTCTGAGACTTCTCTCTATATTTTTGCCTAAAACTCTCCCGCAACCCAAAAATAATTAAATTACTGTTTAGCAGGTGTGTCTAAAGTTATGTCAAGTTTCTCATAACAGGACAAAGATTCTCACACTATTGCCTCTCACTGGAATGCAACACCCCCCATTTTCTAGATAAGAACACTGTTTGAGAACATAACAGCAGAGTGAAAGACAAGAGTAACATTTCTTAAAGACAATACTCTGAAAGACGTATATAATATATGTTTATGTATGTACTATATATGTATGGATACTGTATATATTTGTTGTTTAAAAAACATATATTTGAATACATTAAATGTTTAATTAATTATTTGTGCATGAAGTCATAAACATTTTTCAATTCCTTTACAGGCAGCAAATGAAGAATCAGGTCTTTTCCAGCACAATCTTAAGAAAGACATAACTACTAGGTGAAACTCAACTTTGGATATTTTGGAACATATCTTAGAGCAGCAGAGGGCTATCCATTCTGTGGCTTCTGATCAATACATTGGCATTGGGAGTCCATTATGCAGAGATGAGTGAAACATTATTGGTCAGTTAGTGGCAGTCCTAAAACTTTTTAGGGATGTGACTGAGAACTTGAGTCAAAACACTGCCAGTCTGGGTCAAGGCATACCCTTGTTCACTCACCTATTGAGCAAGATGGATACCTTCCTGGAAAATTGTGAAGTGGTTCTTGGTGGAGTACTAAGCAGTAAGGTAGCAGCACTTGTCAGGAGGCCAAAGGAACAGCTAAAAAGTTGCATGAGGGACCATCTGGAGAAATGCCCTGAAATAAAGCTGGCCACCTTGTGTGATCCCAGAGCTAAGAGGGCAATGGCTCTATGAACTGTTAACCAGCCAACTTGGATGGACAAACTTATTTGCAGGGTGTGTGCGGTCTAAGAAACATGGTAAAGGTGTATCTTTTTGAACCTCCTTTTTCAACTACAGAAGATCCTCTGAGACATTAGGATGACAAGGGTATTATGTGGTCTGTCCTGGCTACAATAGCTCAGGAGCGTCTCTCTTGTCCCCCAACCAACGTGCAAAGTGAGTTAGTGTTTTCTTTAACTGGATATACTGAACCCTCAGAAATCACAAATGTCTCCTCAGCTCATGGAGCAAATGGCATTTCTGAAATGTAATGTTCCAAACCTATGTTACCCTACCCTTAGCTTTGACACTGCTCCTGCCCTTCCTGCTCTATGGTGGTCATCATCCCTCAATCCCAAATCCTTAGTGAAATGCTGTCAGCTGTGTCAAAGGGACTCTAGACACACTTTTCTCTTCCTCCTCCACTGGAGGTGTATTTTTAAGAATTATATATAGTGTGGCCTACCTAGTTCAGTAACTCTGCTGCCTGCTTCTGCTACCCTTCCTGCTCTGTAGTGATCATAATCTGGCAATGCCAAATATTTAGGGACCTGCTGGCTATTGTTTCCTTCACCCTTGGAAGTGTATTTTTGAGTTGTGTGTACTATAATCAGGGGCCTACCTAGTTCATTAACTCTGTTGTTGCCACTCCTGCTGCAGCCTTCCTTGCTCTGTGGTGGTCATCATGCATCAATACCTAATCCTCAGGGAACTGCTGGCCACTGTGTCCAATTGGCTCCAGGCATGTGTGTGTCCTCAACTTCCCTTGGAGGTGTATTTTTGAGATTTATGTACTGTGTGGTCTATCTAGTTTAGTAACTCTGCTGCTTGCTGTTGCCTCTCCTGTCCCTGCCCTTCTAGCTCTGTGGTGGTCATCATCTGCCAATGCCTAATCCTCAGTGAACTGCTGGCCACTGTGTCAAATCACTTTAGGCACGTGTCCTACTACTGCTTTAGAAGTTTATTTTTAAAGTTAAGTACTGCGTAGCATACTAAGTTCAGCTGCTACTGCCACTCCTGCTCCTGACCTTCCTGTTCTGTGGTGGTCATGTATCAATGCCAAATTCTCAGGGAACTGCTGGCAGTTGTGTCTAAGGGGTTCTATGCATGTGTTTATCCTACACCATCTTTGAAGGTGTATTTTTTAGGTTTATGTACTGTGAGGTCTACCTAGCTGAGTAACTCTGCTGCCCACTACTGCCTCTCCTGCTCCTGCCCTTCCTGCTTTGTTGTGGTCATCATCAGTTAAAGTAAAGAATTGCAGCAAACTGTGGGCCACTGTGTCCAAGGGAATCTAGGCATGTATTTGTCTTCCTCCCTAGGAGGTGTATTTTGGGGGTTTGTGTACCAGAGACCTACATAGTTAACTAACTAATGTCAGCTGCTGCCTTTTCTGCTTGTGCCCCTCCTACTCTGTGGTGGGCCTCATCCATCACTGCTTAATTCTTAGGTATTGCTGGCTGCTGTTTCCAAGGGACTCTAAACACATTTTCCTACTCTCTTGGAGGTGTATCATTGAAGTTTATTTACTGTAATCTGAGACCTACCTACTTGTGCCGCCTCTCCTCCTCCTGCCCTTCTCTAAATTGACTTTCCAAGGAAACTAACTACAAACTTGTTATGGAGCAGGTGGGTGAGAAAGTGAGGAGTGTGGATACTTTAGCATGAGAAATTTGAAAACGAGTGTTGATTGTACAGAAAGGTTGTAGTGGTGTAGTGAGAGGTTAAAAGGCGAGACAATTGGGTGGGGGGAAAAAGGTAATACTAGTTAATAATTAATATTACGGCAATTATCAAATGCCTTTAATTTCAATGTATTGTTTAAATTCTCTTTATAAAAATTGTTATAGTTCTTGTATGTTTATTTGTCCCAGTTAGCAATGAATATTTTAATTGCTGGCATTATGTGGGCTTCCGATTTGAATTTCTATTCAAATGAATTTTGTATCCGAATATTCAGACGAATCATTGTAAACCAAATCTTTCGGACGAACCAATTCTTTTGCCCATGCACATCTCTAAATTCCACTGTTACATCAAATTAATCAATTTACATGATACAGTTACAACTCAAGAGATATCCAGATTCTGTTTACATATGTTCTATTTATTTATCTATCTATCTATAGTTTATACATTTACATCCTATATTATAAAAGGCCAGGTATGTTTGTCTGATGCCGTCATGCGCAATAGAAACTGGAGTGCGAGACAAACAATACCTGGCCGTAAAAAAGGATCAGTCAAGGCCATGAGGATAAGACAGCAGAGAAGGTGGGTGGGAGAAGGTGTGGCGGGGGGCGTGTTTGTATTTGTAAATAGATATTCCTATATATACCTGAATATATCTATACCTATATATAATCATCTATATATTGTATATAGTTATAAATACATATTTGTGCAAAAAAATATATTCAGTATATATATATATATATATATATATATATATATATATATATATATATGTATATATATGTGTGTATTTATGAGCTTCTATGTGAAGAACATTGGAATTTGAAATATTCATATTTTCATGTTGGGTTAGCGCACTTGAGAAAAGGCGATTGGGTTTGCATGCGAGTAGGGTGTTTTATTTAAAAATAATTTGCTCCATTGACTGCTATGAGGGAATAGGTTATCGCACACAATATCGTAAGTTCGGCTTTTTAAGCGCATTAGGTTAGTGCGCAAACAAAAACAATTTACTTTTAACTCATGATACAAGTACAACCCGACATGCTTAAAAAGTTTACCACTAGCAGAGTTAACGCCCGAGCGGGAGTGTTAAATAGTGCTCCACTTCTAGCCTTTTATAAGATATATATTATTTGTTTTCTATGCAGAACAACTTGAATTAATTCTATACCACCATCAAGGTTCACTGGTTTCATTATCAACAATAAATTATATATAACAATTTGATTACAAAAAGTGTGGGACATTCCCTTCGATCCCTGAATATTTAAAGAATTACATTTTACAAAAAAGAAAAAACACTTAGATTAAGACAGAGAAATACTTGTAAATGTATATATTTTAATATTCGCTTGTAATATTCCATTAATCTTTCTAATTTTTAATAAAACATTTTAAAGCAATGCAGGACAAAATGATGGATTAATGTTACAGATGAACCACATTAGCCCTATTTTTCTATAAGCTAACACAAGCATAGCACCAGCATTATTTCCACAAAAGTACATTTTTAACTGTTGGAGGAACAAAAAATATAGGGACCATCATAGGCATTTTGCAATAATTGGCTGTCCTTTTGTTTTACTGTCTTTTGATCATCAATTAATTCTGAAAATGGCTTGTATCCTGAGATAACTACATTTAAATTTGTTGAATCAATGTCATCATTTTGAAATATTCCAAAGCTATCATCATAATCAATTTGTTCCATATTTTCTGAACCAACATCCTCTTTTTTTATTTCATTAATGGTGAAATCCTTGAAGTCTCTGTTAAATTAAAAAAAAAACATATAAAACAGTCTGTTTCATTGATGTAATGAAAAACAAAAAAACACTAAACAGTGAGTTTTACTTAATATAGCTCATTGCAATATGTATTATTCATCATTTAAAATTGTTATTTTTAAAAAATATATATATATATATTTTCTTCATTTATGTAGTGTCAGTTGCACCCTGACACATCCCTACAAGGGGGGTAGGTCTCTACAGGATGCTGCTGGTGCTGCCGATTCCACGAACAGACGCCGGTTCTGTACATACTGTAGATACATCAGAAAGCAAGGAACTTATGTGCTAACAACGCAAGGTTTGAAGGTCTGGACAAGTCTGGTAACAAAAACTGCTCTTGTACGTTTAAGGAAATTGCACAGTAATTTTTAAAAGGGACAGTCTATACCAGATTTGTTATTGTTTAAAAAGATAGATAATCCCTTTATTACCCATTGCCCGGTTTTGCATAACCAACACAGTTATCTTAATACACTTTTTACCTCTGTGATTACCTTGTATCTAAGCCTCTGCAGACTGCCCCCTTATTTTAGTTCTTTTGACACACTTGCATTTTAAGCAAGCAGTGCTTACTCTTAGGTAACTCCACAGGCGTGAGCACAATGTTATCTATATGGCATACATAAACTAACGCCCTCTAGTTGTGAACAAATGTCAAAATGCATTCAGATAAGAGGCAGCCTTCAAGGGCTAATAAATTAGCATATGAGCCTACCTAGGTTTAGCTTCCAACTGAGAATACCAAGTGAACAAAGCAACATTGATGATAAAAGTAAATTGGAAAGATGTTTAAAATTGCATGCCCTATCTGAATCATTAAATTTTATTTTGACTAGACTGTCTCTTTAAAGGACCAGTAAACACAGTAGATTTCCATAATCAACAAATGCATGATAACAAGACAATACAATAACATTTACTCTGAATTTCAAATGAGTAGTAGATTCTTTTCTAGCACATTTCAAAGTTATGTATATTTCCACTCCCCCTGTACCATTTGATAGCAATCAGCCAATCACTAGACATGTGCGGTTCGTTTCGGATTAATTCGGAAATTCGGTAAATTCGGTAAATTCGGAGATTCGGATCGATTTGGATTTCCGAATTAAAATACTTCCGAATCTACCGAATGAATCCGAAATAGCTGCCGTATCTCCGAATAAATCCGAATTAGCTCGTTAAAATTCGGCATTTCCCCATAGGAAACAATGGGAGTTTCGGCTGAAAAAAAACTAACACCGCAGCCCCATTGTTTCCTATGGGGAAACACTAAGTCTGCACCTAACACCCTAACATGTACCCCGAGTCTCTAAACACCCCTAATCTGACACTTATTAACCCCTAATCTGCTGCCTCCGCTATCGCTGACACCTGCATTATTTTATTAACCCCTAATCTGCCGACCGAATATCGCCGCCACCTACATTATAACTATTAACCCCTAATCTGCTGTCCCTAACACCGCCGACCCCTACATTATAGTTATTAACCCCTAATCTGCCTCCCCCAACGTCGCCGCAATCTAACTACAAGTATTAACCCCTAATCTGCCGACCGAATATCGCCGCCGCCTACATTATAGCTATTAACCCCTAATCTGCTGTCCCTAACACCGCCGACCCCTACATTATAGTTATTAACCCCTAATCTGCCCCCCCAACGTCGCCGCAATCTAACTACAAGTATTAACCCCTAATCTGCCGACCTGATATCGCCGCCGCCTACATTATAGCTATTAACCCCTAATCTGCTGTCCCTAACACCGCCGACCCCTACATTATAGTTATTAACCCCTAATCTGCCTCCCCCAAAGTTGCCACAATCTAACTACAAGTATTAACCCCTAATCTGCCGACCGAATATCGCCGCCGCCTACATTATAGCTATTAACCCCTAATCTGCTGTCACTAACACCGCCGACCCCTACATTATAGTTATTAACCCCTAATCTGCCCCCCCACCAACGTCGCCACAATCTAACTACAAGTATTAACCCCTAATCTGCCGACCGCAAATTGCCGCAACTATAATAAATGTATTAACCCCTAAACCGCCGCACTCCCGCCTCGCAAACACTATAATACATTTTATTAACCCCTAATCTGCCCTCCCTAACATCGCCGCCACCTACCTACAATTATTAACCCCTAATCTGCCGCCCCCAACGTCGCCGCTACTATAATAAGGTTATTAACCCCTAAACCTAAGTCTAACCCTAACACTAACACCCCCTAACTTAAATATAATTTAAATAAAACGAAATAAATTTACTATAGTTAAATAAATTAATCCTATTTAAAACTAAAGACTTACCTGTAAAATAAACCCTAAGATAGCTGCAATATAACTAATAGTTACATTGTAGCTATTTTAGGATTTATTTTTATTTTACAGGCAACTTTGTATTTATTTTAACTAGGTACAATAGTTATTAAATAGTTAATAACTATTTAATAACTACCTAGCTAAAATAAATACAAATTTACCTGTAAAATAAATCCTAACCTAAGTTACAATTACACATAACACTACACTATCATTTAATTAATTAAATAAATGACTCATATTTAAAACTAAATACTTACCTGTAAAATAAACCCTAATATAGCTGCAATATAACTAATAGTTACATTGTAGCTATTTTAGCATTTATATTTATTTTACAGGCAACTTTGTATTTATTTTAACTAGGTACAATAGCTATTAAATAGTTATTGACTAATTAATAGCTACCTAGTTAAAATAATTACAAAATTACCTGTAAAATAAATCCTAACCTAAGTTACAATAAAACCTAACACTACACTATCATTAAATAAATTAACTACAAGTACCTACAATTATCTACAATTAAATAAACTAAAGTACAAAACCCCCCCACTAAATTACAAAAAATAAAAAACCACTAAATTACAAAAAATAAAAAAATATTACAAGAATTTTAAACTAATTACACCTAATCTAAGCCCCCTAATAAAATAACAAAGCCCCCCAAAATAAAAAAAAATGCCCTACCCTATACTAAATTACAAAAGTTAACAGCTCTATTACCTTACCAGCCCTGAACAGGGCACTTTGCGGGGCATGCCCCAAAGAAAACAGCTCTTTTGCCTGTAAAAAAAAAACACAATCCCCCCCCCCACATTACAACCCACCACCCACATACCCCTACTCTAACCCAAACCCCCCTTAAATAAACCTAACACTACCCCCCTGAAGATCTCCCTACCTTGAGTCGTGTTCACCCAGCTGGGCCGAAGTCTTCATCCGATGGGGCAGAAGAGGACATCCAGACCGGCAGAAGTCTTCATCCAAGCGGGGCAAGAAGAGGTCTTCCATCCATCAGAAAAGTACAAAAAAACAAACAAACACTAAGGCCTAGATTTGGAGTTCGGCGGTAAAAGGGCTGTTAACGCTCCGCGGGCTTTTTTCTGGCCGCACCATAAATTTAACTCTGGTATCAAGAGTTAAAACAAATGCTGCGTTAGGCTCCAAAAAAGGAGCGTAGAGCATTTTTACCGCAAATGCAACTCTCGATACCAGAGTTGCTTACGGACGCGGCCGGCCTCAAAAACGTGCTCGTGCACGATTCTCCCATAGGAAACAATGGGACTGTTTGAGCTGAAAAAAAACAGATTGAGCTCGCATTCTATTGGCTGATCGGAACAGCCAATAGAATGCGAGCTCAATCTGATTGGCTGATTGGATCAGCCAATCGGATTGAACTTGATTCTGATTGGCTGATTCCATCAGCCAATCAGAAAATTCCTACCTTAATTCCGATTGGCTGATAGAATCCTATAAGCCAATCGGAATTCGAGGGACGCCATCTTGGATGACGTCCCTTAAAGGAACCGTCATTAGTCGGGAGACATCGGAAGAAGAGGATGGATCCGCGTCGCCTGCTTCAAGATGGACCCGCTCCGCACCGGATGGAAGAAGATCGAAGATGCCGCTTGGAGAAGATGTTTGCCGGTCCGGATGTCCTCTTCTTGCCGGATAGGAGGAAGACTTTGGAGCACCGGATTATGGATCGCCAACCCCCGCTTGGGTTGGATGAAGATCTTGGAGCCAGGACGGATCGGTGATACCTGGATGGTGAAGACAAGGTAGGAAGATCTTCAGGGGATTAGTGTTAGGTTTATTTAAGGGGGGTTTGGGTTAGATTAGGGGTATGTGGGTGGTGGGTTGTAATGTTGGGGGGGGGTATTGTATGTTTTTTTTTACAGGCAAAAGAGCTGAAATTCTTGGGGCATGCCCCGCAAAGGGCCCTGTTCAGGGCTGGTAAGGTAAAAGAGCTTGTAACTTTTTTAATTTAGAATAGGGTAGGGAATTTTTTATTTTGGGGGGCTTTGTTATTTTATTAGGGGGCTTAGAGTAGGTGTAATTAGTTTAAAATTGTTGTAATATTTTTCTTATGTTTGTAAATATTTTTTTATTTTCTGTAACTTAGTTCTTTTTTATTTTTTGTACTTTAGCTAGTTTATTTAATTGTATTTATTTGTAGGAATTGTGTTTAATTAATTTATTGATAGTGTAGTGTTAGGTTAATTGTAGGTAATTGTAGGTAGTTTATTTAATTATTTTATTGATAGGGTAGTGTTAGGTTTAATTATAACTTAGGTTAGGATTTATTTTACAGGTAAATTTGTTATTATTTTAACTAGGTAACTATTAAATAGTTCTTAACTATTTAATAGCTATTGTACCTGGTTAAAATAATTACAAAGTTGCCTGTAAAATAAATATTAATCCTAAAATAGCTATAATATAATTATAATTTATATTGTAGCTATATTAGGATTTATTTTACAGGTAAGTATTTAGCTTTAAATAGGAATAAGTTATTTAATAAGAGTTAATTTATTTCGTTAGATAAAAATTATATTTAACTTAGGGGGGTGTTAGTGTTAGGGTTAGACTTAGCTTTAGGGGTTAATACATTTATTAGAATAGCGGTGAGGTCCGGTCGGCAGATTAGGGGTTAATAATTGAAGGTAGGTGTCGGCGATGTTAGGGAGGGCAGATTAGGGGTTAATACTATTTATGATAGGGTTAGTGAGGCGGATTAGGGGTTAATACATTTATTATAGTAGCGCTCAGGTCCGCTCGGCAGATTAGGGGTTAATAAGTGTAGGCAGGTGTCGGCGACGTTGAGGGGGGCAGATTAGGGGTTAATAAATATAATATAGGGGTCGGCGATGTTAGGGGCAGCAGATTAGGGGTACATAGGGATAACGTAGGTGGCGGCGCTTTGCGGTCGGAAGATTAGGGGTTAATTATTGTAAGTAGCTGGCGGCGACGTTGTGGGGGGCAGGTTAGGGGTGAATAAATATAATACAGGGGTCGGCGGGGTTAGGGGCAGCAGATTAGGGGTACATAAATATAACGTAGGTGGCGGTCGGCAGATTAGGGGTTAAAAATTTTAATCGAGTGGCGGCGGTGTGGGGGGACCTCGGTTTAGGGGTACATAGGTAGTTTATGGGTGTTAGTGTACTTTAGGGTACAGTAGTTAAGAGCTTTATGAACCGGCGTTAGCCAGAAAGCTCTTAACTCCTGCTATTTTCAGGCGGCTGGAATTTTGTCGTTAGAGCTCTAACGCTCACTTCAGAAACGACTCTAAATACCGGCGTTAGAAAGATCCCATTGAAAAGATAGGCTACGCAAATGGCGTAGGGGGATCTGCGGTATGGAAAAGTCGCGGCTGTAAAGTGAGCGTTAGACCCTTTAATCACTGACTCCAAATACCAGCGGGCGGCCAAAACCAGCGTTAGGAGCCTCTAACGCTGGTTTTGACGGCTACCGCCGAACTCCAAATCTAGGCCTAAATTAGCAAAAATAATAAAATATTACAATAATTTTAAACTAATTACACCTAATCTAAGCCCCCTACTAGCTATTAATATAGCTACAATATAACTAATAGTTACATTGTAGCTATTTTAGGATTTATATTTATTTTACAGGCAACTTTGTATTTATTTTAACTAGGTACAATAGCTATTAAATAGTTAATAACTACCTAGCTAAAATAAATACAAATTTACCTGTAAAATAAACCCTAACCTAAGTTACAATTACACCTAACACTACACTGTCATTAAATTAACTAAATAAATTAATCCTATATAAAACTAAATACTTACCTGTAAAATAAACCCTAATATAGCTACAATATAACTAATAGTTGCATTGTAGCTATTTTAGCATTTATATTTATTTTACAGGCAACTTTGTATTTATTTTAACTAGGTACAATAGCTATTAAATAGTTATTGACTAATTAATAGCTACCTAGTTAAAATAATTACAAAATTACCTGTAAAATAAATCCTAACCTAAGTTACAATAAAACCTAACACTACACTATCATTAAATAAATTAACTACAAGTACCTACAATTATCTACAATTAAATAAACTAAAGTACAAAACCCCCCCACTAAATTACAAAAAATAAAAAACCACTAAATTACAAAAAATAAAAAAATATTACAAGAATTTTAAACTAATTACACCTAATCTAAGCCCCCTAATAAAATAACAAAGCCCCCCAAAATAAAAAAATGCCCTACCCTATACTAAATTACAAAAGTAATCAGCTCTATTACCTTACCAGCCCTGAACAGGGCCTTTTGCGGGGCATGCCCCAAAGAAAACAGCTCTTTTGCCTGTAAAAAAAAAACACAATACCCCCCCCCACATTACAACCCACCACCCACATACCCCTACTCTAACCCAAACCCCCCTTAAATAAACCTAACACTACCCCCCTGAAGATCTCTCTACCGTGTCTTCACCCAGCGGGCCGAAGTCTTCATCCGATCGGGCAGAAGAGGACATCCAGACCGGCAGAAGTCTTCATCCAAGCGGGGCAAGAAGAGGTCTTCCATCCATCAGAAGTCTTGATCCAGGCGGCATCTTCTCTGTTCATCCATCCGGAGCGGAGCGGCAGCATCCTGAAGACATCCCACGCAGAGCATCCTCTTCTTTCTTGATCCGACGACTAGGTGACTGTACCTTTAAGTGACGTCATCCAAGATGGCATCCCTTGAATTCCGATTGGCTGATAGGATTCTATCAGCCAATCGGAATTAAGGTAGGAAAAATCTGATTGGCTGATTCAATCAGCCAATCAGATTCAAGTTCAATCCGATTGGCTGATTGGATCAGCCAATCAGATTGACCTCGCATTCTATTGGCTGTTCCGATCAGCCAATAGAATGCGAGCTCAATCTGATTGGCTGATTGGATCAGCCAATCGGATTGAACTTGAATCTGATTGGCTGATTGAATCCGACGACTAGGTTTATTTTACAGGTAAATTTGTATTTATTTTAGCTAGGTAGTTATTAACTATTTAATAGCTATTGTACCTAGTTAAAATAAATACAAAGTTGCCTGTAAAATAAATATAAATCCTAAAATAGCTACAATGTAACTATTAGTTATATTGTAGCTATATTAATAGCTAGTAGGGGGCTTAGATTAGGTGTAATTAGTTTAAAATTATTGTAATATTTTATTATTCTTGCTAATTTAGTGTTTGTTTGTTTTTTTGTACTTTTCTGATGGATGGAAGACCTCTTCTTGCCCCGCTTGGATGAAGACTTCTGCCAGTCTGGATGTCCTCTTCTGCCCCATCGGATGAAGACTTCGGCCCGGCTGGGTGAACACGACTCAAGGTAGGGAGATCTTCAGGGGGGTAGTGTTAGGTTTATTTAAGGGGGGTTTGGGTTAGAGTAGGGGTATGTGGGTGGTGGGTTGTAATGTGGGGGGGGGGTATTGTGTTTTTTTTTACAGGCAAAAGAGCTGTTTTCTTTGGGGCATGCCCCGCAAAAGGCCCTGTTCAGGGCTGGTAAGGTAATAGAGCTGTTAACTTTTGTAATTTAGTATAGGGTAGGGCATTTTTTTTTATTTTGGGGGGCTTTGTTATTTTATTAGGGGGCTTAGATTAGGTGTAATTAGTTTAAAATTCTTGTAATATTTTTTTATTTTTTGTAATTTAGTGTTTTGTTTTTTTTGTAATTTAGTGGGGGGTTTTTGTACTTTAGTTTATTTAATTGTAGATAATTGTAGGTACTTGTAGTTAATTTATTTAATGACAGTGTAGTGTTAGGTTTAATTGTAACTTAGGTTAGGATTTATTTTACAGGTAATTTTGTAATTATTTTAACTAGGTAGCTATTAATTAGTCAATAACTATTTAATAGCTTTTGTACCTAGTTAAAATAAATACAAAGTTGCCTGTAAAATAAATATAAATGCTAAAATAGCTACGATGTAACTATTAGTTATATTGCAGCTATCTTAGGGTTTATTTTACAGGTAAGTATTTTGTTTTAAATATGATTCATTTATTTAGTTAATTTAATGATAGTGTAGTGTTAGGTGTAATTGTAACTTAGGTTAGGATTTATTTTACAGGTAAATTTGTATTTATTTTAGCTAGGTAGTTATTAAATAGTTATTAACTATTTAATAACTATTGTACCTAGTTAAAATAAATACAAAGTTGCCTGTAAAATAAAAATAAATCCTAAAATAGCTACAATGTAACTATTAGTTATATTGCAGCTATCTTAGGCTTTATTTTACAGGTAAGTCTTTAGTTTTAAATTAATTTATTTAACTATAGTAAACTTATTTCGTTTTATTTAAATTATATTTAAGTTAGGGGGTGTTAGTGTTAGGGTTAGACTTAGGTTTAGGGGTTAATAACCTTATTATAGTAGCGGCGACGTTGGGGGCGGGAGATTAGGGGTTAATAATTGTAGGTAGGTGGCGGCGATGTTAGGGAGGGCAGATTAGGGGTTAATAAAATGTATTATAGTGTTTGCGAGGCGGGAGTGCGGCGGTTTAGGGGTTAATACATTTATTATAGTGGCGGCGATTTGCGGTCGGCAGATTAGGGGTTAATACTTGTAGTTAGATTGTGGCGACGTTGGGGGGAGGCAGATTAGGGGTTAATAACTATAATGTAGGGGTCGGCGGTGTTAGGGACACCAGATTAGGGGTTAATAGCTATAATGTAGGCGGCGGCGATATCGGGTCGGCAGATTAGGGGTTAATACTTGTAGTTAGATTGCGGCGACGTTGGGGGAGGCAGATTAGGGGTTAATAACTATAATGTAGGGGTCGGCGGTGTTAGGGACAGCAGATTAGGGGTTAATAGCTATAATGTAGGCGGCGGCGATATCGGGTCGGCAGATTAGGGGTTAATACTTGTAGTTAGATTGTGGCGACGTTGGGGGAGGCAGATTAGGGGTTAATAACTATAATGTAGGGGTCGGCGGTGTTAGGGACAGCAGATTAGGGGTTAATAGCTATAATGTAGGTTGCGGCGATATCCGATCGGCAGATTAGGGGTTAAATAATGTTATTATAGGGTTTGCGATGTGGGGGGGCCTCGGTTTAGTGGTTCATAGGTAGTTTATGGGTGTTAGTGACTTAGTGTACTAAATGGGTGTTAGTGTACTAAAAACATACCGAATTTCGGAACGGAATAGAACCGAATTCAGCCGAATCCGAATAAATCCGAAACGAATTTATTCGGATCCGAATAAATCCGAAACGAATTTATTCAAATTTTGCCGAATCCGATTCGATCCGAAACGAAATTCGAAAAGTCCGAATCGATCCGAACCGAAAACGAACCGAATTTTTTAGCCGTGCACATGTCTACCAATCACAAATGCATGTACGTATAGTCTGAGTTCTTGCACATGCTCAGTAGTGTAAATATAAAAGACTGTGCACATTTTTTTTTAATGGAAGTAAATTGGAAAGTTGTTTAAAATTACATGCTGTATCTGAATCATGAAAAATTAAATAAAACCTGAGTGTCCCTTTAAGTACTTATAAGAAGGAGACTGAAACAAGTGGACACTACCACTCCATTTAGAGGATTGAAGATTGTTTTTTTTAAAAGTAATAAAGTTTAGATGTTAGGATTTGAAGATAAAGATCTTCCCCTTACTATTGAGAGGACTCATAGGCTGCGAACAGACTTTGATAATGGGAGAAAAAGACCTAGACCAGTTATCGCTCTTGATTTTAAACTAAAAGTGACTGTTGAAATTAAAGGGAAAAAATATTAAACTTTAATGATTATTCAGTAGATACACTTAATAAAAGGAATACATTAGCACTAATTTGCACCAGATTAATTAAGGAGGGTATAAAAGCAACTGTTATTTACCCCGCTAAATTGAAGGTTGTAGACACTGATGGAGTAAAAATATTTAATAATCCAGGGGAAGCATATGATTACTCTAAGTTATCAGCTGGATAGATAAATGTCTTTCTTATTATCATTAAGACACTTTTTTTAAGGCTAGGTGATGTTTGACTTTGAGTGGAGTATCCTTTTTTTTTTTTTAGTCTCCTCCTCCGCCTATGTCTTTCCTCTCCTTTAGCTTTTACTTCCATCTTTTTGGTATATACCTTATTGTATAAAATATAAAACATGAATACACTAAAGCTAATCTCCTGGAAAGTGGGTAGAGTTACTTTACCCATAAAGAGAAAGGCAATCATTAAACATTTAAAACAATGTGGAACTGATATAGCTTTAATACAAAAGACTCATCTAAATCAAGAAGAAGTTGTCAAATTGAAAACAAATTCGGTAGGAGAGATAAATGCCACATCGTGCAGAAGAAGAAATAAAGAGTAGCAATGTTATTAAATAGAAACTTGAAATTTAAAATTTTAAGCAAAAAATTACATCCGGAAGAATGTTTTTTAATAAAGATTGATATGGATTTATCTTGTTTTAATATATGTAGGGCTAGATTACATTGGAGTCTATGGAATCTCGCTCTTGTAAGAACGTGAGCTCAATTGGTGTTAACTTGTAATACTAGTGCACATAAGCGTGCTCTGGTATTACAAAGTAGGACGCTAATATCGCTTTCTTGAAAACTATATTTAGCGCTCCCCTTGTAATCTGGCCCATGATGTTTACAGACCAAAAATAGTTTTCATAGACAATTTGGGGATAAACTGCAAATTAAACTGTTTGAGTACATTGCCGAAATCTTAAAATTGGAGGAGACTTTAATATGTTGCCAAATTCTCCTATAGATAGATGTAATCCAATTGTTAAAAAACACATTTTCAGCCATTCTAAACTACATAATATTTTTTTATTTTTTTTATTTAAATGTTAGAGCTATTTGGAGGGTTCACAACCCAACTACAAAATCCTATTCATGTCTGTCTTGGGCTCATAAATCATATTGAGGAATTTATCTATTTTTTATTGCCACTAAAATGGTAAAATCTGCTAGGCAGACAAATTTTAACCCCATTACAATATCAGATCATGCTCCAATTAATATTGATATTCTTATTAAAGGGACAGTAAACACCAAAATGTTTGTTGTTTAAAAATTTAGATAATCCCTTTATTACCCATTCCCCAATTTTGCATAACCAACACAGTTATAATAATGTACTTTTTACCTCTGTGATTACCTTTTATCTATGCCTCGGCAAACTGCCCCCTTATTTCAGTTCTTTTGACAGACTTGCATTTTTTAGCCAATCAGTGCTGACTCCTAGGAGCTTCACATGCCTGAGCTCAATGTAATCTATATGAAACACATGAACTAAAGCCCTCTATTGGTGAAAAACTGTCAAAATGCCTTCAGATTAGAAGCAGTCTTCAAGGTCTAATAAATTAGCACGTGAACCTCCTAGATTTAGCTTTCAACTAAGAATAAGAGAAAAAAGCAAAATTCGTAATAAAAGTAAATTGGAAAGTTGTTTAAAATGACATGCCCTATTTAAACCATGAAAGATTTCTTTTTACTTTACTGTCCCTTTAAGAAAAAAGAATTTTCCCAAATATTTAATAAAATTTTTTAATTTTGCTACATTTTTAAAAACCAAATGGAAAGAATATGAAATTAATAACATTTAATATTAAGTAAAGTTTGAATTATATTGGGAAACAGCAAAGGCTGTATTGAGGTGAGAAATAATTGCCTAGTTAGCTAAACTAAAAAAAAAAATTGGGCAAATGAAACTTTTGAATCATTTATCCAGTTAATTTAATAGATACTTATCTGAACCCAATAAAATAAATTGGGAAAAATAAATTTTTGCTAAATAACAAATAAAAACTTCACAATAGGACTTAAAATACATAAGTAAATTTCAAAGATCCGGAAACAAAAACTAGTGAATTCCTAGCTAGAATATCTAAAACCTCACAGAAAAAAAACTATATAACTTTAATTAAGGAAGGAAAACGACAATTTTCATCTTAAGAAGATATTTCTAAAAACTTTCTAAATTGCTTTAATAAAATCTATCAAACTATAGGCATATTGATCTTGTTAAAAAATATAAATTTTGAAACAATATTAATCTACCTTTGTTGATCAACTAAAAGAACATAATAAACCCACTGAGAGAAAATAAATAAAAGCTATCAAAAATTTGTCATAGAATAAAGCCTGTGGTCTAGATTTTTTACCAAATGAATTCTATAAATTAATGAATTAATAGATTATTCCAGCATTAGAAAATTTGTTCAACTTTTACTATTTATCTCAAACTAAAAATAAAAGCATTTGCAGACTCATTCATTTAATTAATACTTAAATCTAATAAAGACCAAACAGAATTAGCATCATCAGCTGCTCTCACCCTTTAGATTATTATTTCACCTGTGCTCTAGTTAAGATATAATGAACTCTGGCCTGTTAAAGGTCCTGAGGACTGCAGTTGAGAAACACTAATATAGACCAATCTCACTATTGAATTCTGATTATAAAATATTAACGAGTATTATAGCTAAAAGAATACAATTAATAGTCTCTAAAATAGTTAATTTGGACCAATCAGGATTTATTAATGGCAGATCATAATTCTATAATATTAAAAAAAGTAATGAATATTATTTCTCATACATGGGAAAATAAAAAAAAAGTTGAATGGCTTAGACTTAGACGTATTAATAATATTTCTAGATGTTGAAAAAGCATTTGACTCTATAGAATGGGACCACTTATTTACTATATTAAATAACTAAGGATCCAAGGGTAACTTAGAGTTCATATTGCTAACTTGTATCCCATTTATTGTTTTTCTAATATAAATTGATAATGGTTTTAGAGTGAGGTTAAATAAAAGTGGTAGACAAAGGACAACCTTGTTGAGTGCCCCTCTGTAAATTAAAGTAAGTTGTAACTTCACCCTTAATCAGTATAGCTGCGTTTGGAGAGTTATATAAAAATTGAATGGAGTTAAAATTAGCTTTATATATCAATGACTTGCTCCTGTTTATTAAAGACTTTAAGACACAAATCCCTAAAGTCATGGAGATTTTAGAACATACGGGCTAATGTTTAGATATAAGAAAGAAAAATCAGAAGTAATGTGGTTATTAGAAAAAAAACCTCCCTTTAAGATCTTTCCTTTAACATAGTAGATAAATAATTTAAATATTTAGGAATACAAATATCTATATGTCCCTATGAATTGTATGATATCAATTATAAAACCCATATACATACAAATTTAGAAGATAAAAAAATGTGGAGACATCTTCCCATAACTTTTTAAGGAAAAATAAATAGGGTAAACATGATTTTTCTACCTAAAATCCTATATTTAATGCAAACTCTTAAAACTCTGATGCAGAAGAATGGTCTACTTAGACTTATTAATTATATTTGGCTGGATGACAAGTAAATAAAAAATTTCTGACAAACGTAGACTAAAATTTAGTCAGCCCATATAATATAAAGGAACTAATTTTACCATTTATAGTTAAAAAAATAATGAGTATTTGGACCCCTATATTAGCTTGGCAAAAGCACTCCTTAGACTTTTCATACACTACATTCCTAACAATAAGAGGAAATCCTGAAGTTATACTTGGTATGGATTCAAAGATTAGTAAGATATGGTATGATTCACTGTCTTTTATGTATATTTACTTTAGTATTCATTTTTAACAGTCATTTTAATAATCACTTTAATATTTCATCATGAGGGTTAACTGCAACACAATACCACGAGCTTGCGGTAGCAATAACCAGCCTCTTGTAATAAATTAGCGCCCACTTTTAATCTAGTCCTAAATCCAGTATTGTAAAAAACAGTAATATATCCTTTTTATAATTTCTATTTACTATGAGATGCTCATCTTAATAAGGAAGTGGAAATGTAATTAACATTATATCATAAGAGGTTAAAGAGGAGGGAAGGATAAAACAGAATTGTTTTTAATCTCATTTATTTATTTTCATCTTTCAGAGAAAAAAAGATGACCTGTCTATCTATCTATCTATCTATCTATCTATCTATCTATCTATCTATCTATCTATCTATCTATATGAGAAATAATAACAGAAATAACAGAGCACATAAGCCTGGAAAATCAGAAGATATGATTTCACTTACTTGTAGGAAGTCATAGTTTTACAGACATCAAACAACTCTTCATAATGGTGATTTTCTTCATATTGACACTTCAAATGTGATCCCTTCTAAAAAGAAAGCAAATTATTAATGAATAAACCCACCTTGTCATCTGTTTTTAACCAAGGACAATGGTTAAATATATAAATCTGTTGGCACTCTACAAATACCTGATAATAATAATAATACACCCATAACTAAAAATGAAAAAATATGAAAGTGGTAAGCCACATTGATAAACAAATTAAAACCTAGAATTTTGTGTACAAAAGCAATTTATTATAATATTTAAGATCTCATTTCACATGTGACGTAAAGGGAAAATAAAGTTTTTTTTTCATGATTCCGATTTTAAAAAAAAAAAAATTTTTTTCTAGTATCAGGTTTATTTCATTATCTTGGCATAATTTTTTGATATGGTAGCTGTTTTGCAAGAATCTTTTAAACAATGTTATACATTATGGAAACATTGGTCTTGTGATATTTTAAAACTGCTAGACACACGCACACTACCTACCTATGTATGCTTTTCTACAAAGAATACTCTTAGAACAAAGAACATTTTCTAAGTAAATAGGAATCCTGTTTTGAAATGTATTATCTACCTGAAATCATGAAAAAAAAATGTAACTAAAAAAAAAATTACACACATAAGGTAAAATAAAAATATTCACAAATGTAATATAAAATTAAAATTTTCATCAACATAGATTTAAGACAAAACTAAAGAAGAAAATTGATTATCAAGAAAAATAAGTATATTTATTAATAAGAAAATAATTTAAATTGTATTAATAGCATATAAATAAGGCCTTTATTATGACATATTTGTATTACTTAATACTGAATTAATTAATTCATTCTCTTGCAGTGGACACCAATAGCTATAGGGCTAGATTATAATTGAAGAGCTAATTTAACCTGCACCCGTAAAGGGGCAAATTTGCCCATTTAAGGGCACAAGTTAAATAACTGGCCATCACGGTAGCACTTTACACTATGTGAAATTAACCAGAAGTCAGAACTCTGGCTAATTAAAAAAATGTCCCCCAATTACCCCCCAAAAAAAGTGTACATTTCCCTTCATAAATAAAAAATAGTATCATCTTTATTTTTTAATTAAAAAAACTGCACAAAGCAGTTATAAGTGGTTAAAGTGAGGGGATGTGGGATGTTAGAAAAAAACGGAACTGAAAAGTGTCTTTACATTGTAGTCTATGGGGGACTGTGTTTATACTGTTAATATATATGTATATGCTAAGTGAATAAAATTGGAATGTAAAATATTTACATTAAATACATAGTAAAAAGACATTATATAATAATAAAAATGATTAAAAAATATTTTACAAGTTTTAAGGTTTTTGAGTGGAAAGGACCCCAAAGTGCACTCTCACCTCTTAAAATGTCAGCCAGAGTGTCAGGAACAACAATATCCACTTCAAAGTTAAAGATCCGCACTCACTGGACTTAAAAAAAAAAACAATAGTTTATTGTGTACAGTGACGTTTCAGTGAGCCAACCGTCTCCCTCATCTGATGAAGGGGACGATTGGCTCCTCAAAACGTCACTGTACACAATAAACTATTGTTATTTTTTAAACTCCAGCGAGTGCGGATCTGTAACTTTGAAGTATATATATATATATATATACACACACACACATGCTGTATATGTACATATACACCCATATATATATATATATATATATATATATATATATATATATATATATATATATATATATATATATATATATATACAGTATATATATATATATATATATTATATATATATATATATATATATATATATATATATATATATATATATATATATATATATATACATACATACATTATAGCCCTTTCCAGTCAAACACCTTGCCATATACCATTTAGCTTTTAACCCTTTAAAAAATTTTTTTAATATTTATAAGAATAATTTCTATCAGAAACTGTATATATGAGTTTAACACTTTATTTTAATGTATTTATGTTGTGTTTGGTGAACATGTTTTTAATCTTTATGATTTATGCTAGGTCTTCAGTCACGGTAAACGACAAGTGCATTTTATATTTGCATTCAAGCGCACTCATTTACTTTCAACTTATAATATGTGCGCAAGTTAGAGTGGTCGCCACCCGTGCAAATTTTAGTTTGCCACTTGTAATCTAGGCCAGTATCTAATAATTTCAAGGTTTCAGTTATGTGCAGCATCTTAATGTTATGTGAACAAGTGAAAACACTGTTGGCTAGTTGACGTAGAAGCATAGGAAGTGCCTGTGAGCTCTGTGCGTCTGTTCCTACATATTCCAAAACACAGTTCTGCATGAGGAGAGTTATGGTGAGGAGTTATATTGCACATCCTCATATCCTGCATGGCTAAATGCCACCCCTGTTGTCTTCTTAGTGTCTCAAAACTTGAGTGCCATGCGGGGCAGTTATGGTGCACAGTGTGAATCACACACAGCGAGTAGACATATGCAGGTGTGATTGAAAGGAGGAGATTAGTGATTAGCCTGATCAATTGAAGAACCTGACTATTTGAGAATTAGCCACACTCTGCTTGAAGAGAAGCAGGGAGAATGTGATAGTCTGTTTGAGGGACCTCCAGAGGATAATCCTGGCTGTAATGCTGATATTTATATAAAAAAGAAAAAGTATTTGCCCTTCATTTACAAGTAACATTCCCTTCCTGTACTATCTACTACTCTCTCTCTTTTCTCTCCTCGCTCTATCTCTTCTCTCTCTCTCTTGTTCTGCCCCTATTCCCTTTTTTCTCTCTTTCCCCCTCCCTTCTTGCTCTTTCTATTCACTATCTCCCTGTCCCTCTCTTTACTCTGTTTCTCCATTCCCACCTTTATTCTCTTCAATCTCTCTTTTCATGCTCTCCCTTATCTCTCTCTGCCAGTCTTTATTCTATAAACACTCTTCTTCCCTATATATTTGTTTCTTTTCTCTCCACTATTTCCCCTCTCTTTTCTGTTTTTCTCCCCTCTCTCCCCGTCCTGCTCTTCAATCTCCCTTTAATCTATCTCCCCTCTCTATCTCAGCCCACTCTCTTCTCTCTTTCTCTTTCTCCCTTCTCTTTCTTTCCTCTCTCTCTCCTCTCTATTTACTCTTCTCCCTCTATACTTTTACTTATTTTCTCCTCCAGTCTCCCTCTTCATGCTCTCTTGTCTCTCCCTACTCTCCTCTCCCTATATTCTTTCTCTATTCTCTCTCTCTCTCTCTCTCTCTCTCTCTCTCTGTCTCTCTGTCTCTCCACACTCCACTCCGATCCTCTTTCTGACTTTGTACACTATCTTTCTATTCTCTCATCCTTTCTCTATCTCTACTCTCTACTTCTCTCTATTTTCTGTCTCTTGTCTCTTTTTATTCTCTTCTTTACTTTTTCTCCACTCCACTGTCATTCTCCATTTCATACTTCCTTTATCTCTTCTCTTTCTTTTTATGCATTCTCTCATGCCATCTTTTTCTCTCTCCTCTATTTACTTTTGCCTCCTTTCTACGTCTTCCCTTTCTCTCACCAGTCTCATTATCTTTACTTCCTCTCTCTTCTTTTTCTCTTAACTCCTTAACTTTAACTTTCCTACTCTCTGAAGGGGCAGATCTGGAGTATGATTTGGGCATGGAGCTGACAGAGTGGGTGCAGGACAAGGTGTGTGATCTCAAATTTGATGTTACATACCAGAGAAGCATGCTGCAACTGGTCGAAAATCTATAAGCTTGTAAGAAGTACATAAAATGTTTAAATAATCATAATTTGTTAGCAGCCAAAAATGGCCACTAACCTCCGCCAACCTATTGCATGTATATTTTGGTATGTGAAGTTTCTCCAATTAAGTTAGACTCTTAAATACTTTACCCTACTTGTACATGCTGATTTGTGCATGTGCAGTTTGAAATAGCTAACTGCAAAATATTAAAAGTGCATTGCTAAATGGTTATACAAGAAAACAGCTAACTGGGCAAGCAGAAAGCTGTGGGCAGAACTTCGCAGCCATTTTCGGCTGCTAAGAAGCAATGATTATTAAAATGTTTCATGTAGGGGGGGGGCGGAGTGGGCCAAAGACCAGCATGGCAGTATTCAAGTGAGCTCCATGAAACTGTGTCTTTGGGCAACCTGTAATTACCCTCAGGGGAGCTAATTTCAGATCGAATGGGTAATCCCAGACTCTCTTACCCTCCCACCTACCACTGATTCAGACCGACAGCTTCTGAGGGCATCTGCAGTATCAGCAGTATCAGCAGTAACGCCATCCACCACAACAGGCAATCCACGAGACATCACAGCAGATAAATCCGCAACCTCAGCATCAGAGCAGGAATACATAAAGTTGTGACAGCAGAACAGTGTCTATGGTCCTACTGTTATAGCAGAGGTGATACATACACCGGAGCCACAACTGAGCCAGGGAGTTGCAGAGCACAACCATAGCATTTGATGCAACACCAGCCTTAAACAGTGAGTACCTGCTGCCATAACTGAAGTCCCACAGCAACTTTAATCACTGCTATAAACAATACCCTCTCTGGACCCCTATAAAAGAAGAGGGAATCTATGGACCTTAATTCATGACAGACAGATCAGTTCTACACCAAAGGGGATAACTAACACCTACACCAAGGGAGACACATGTAAAACTCCATCTCCCCAAGGCTTAAATCTCTCAGGTCAGCAGTACAAATACAGCTCCTAAACTGTACAGAAACTCCCCCTCCTTGGGAAGTTATAGCTCTTTTTTGCCAGTTAACAAAGGTTTAATCCCTAATTCATCTCCAATATGCTTGCACTCTACTACCTCTCTACCAATTAATAGCCTCATGTCCTAAACATTTGCAGCCAGACGCCAATCAAAATTGGACAAAAATACAAAACCTACTACCACCTCAAGTTCCAAGTTATTGTAAGACAAAGGAAACCTCTACTATGCCCTTGTCAACCTCCCCACATTCTGACTTAAGCGAGGACAGAGACACAGGCACTTCACAATATGAAGATGATCATCAGCTAACCAGAGCAGATCTGAGATCTTTACCTTCCAAAGATTACTTCACATCCTTTATGTTGCAAGTCAGCCAGTTGATCAAGGATGGACTGGCTGATGTTAAGAAATATATCATGGACCTAGACAACAGGGTCCTACAACTTGAGGAACACGCTGAAGAGCTCTCGAGATCATCAAACTTAACAATGATGCAAATACAACAACAAACCACAAAGATTATGCAACTGCAAGCCCTTGTAAAGGACCTAGATAATAGAGGCTGCTGCCAGAATCTAAAAATTTGGGGTATCCTCAAATCCATATCTTCTACTGACCTACCTCAATATGTTCAAAACCTATTCTGTTTTCTACTAGATGCAGAAGCTGACACTAATATATATTTAGACAGAATACACAGAGCCCTGAGGCCTAAACCACCAGCGTCAGCACCACCAAGAGACGTCATATTAAGATGCCCTAACTTTAAAGACAAAGAGAAAATCCTGGCGGCTAGAAAAAAGTCGCTAGTACAGAAAGATGCAAATTTTTGCAGACCTCAGCCCCCTTACACTGTCAAAGCGCAGAGAAGTGGGTTACCTCACAACACATCTCAGAGGACATAATATCCCCTATCGTTGAGGTTTCCCCTTCTCACTTAAAGTACTTAAGGATAACAAAGAAGCCATATACAAAGACCCAGACAATCTGGAAAGATTTTGTTCCCAACTAAACATTCCACATCCAAATTTACCTCAACGGAAAGAAAAGATCCCTGAATCACAGACCCATAAAACCACTCAACAAAGACCTCAACGCCAAAACTGGACAATGGTTTCTAAAAAACATAAATCTTCAGCTCCAGCGCAACAACCTTTGTATGCCCACAGCAGAACTCCACCCTGAAACACTTCCTCCCTTACTCAGATGGACAAACTATTCGTACACCATGCTGTACTCCGAAACTAACCATACCAAATACTGGGTCCTTTCCTTAGTCCATCCAGTAGTAAGATATGCTGTTGTCTTTAGCTTTCCCCCATCCTAGATCACCTTAAAGACACCCAGTACATTAGTCTCTGATAGGCTCACTCATTGTGACACAGTGACACTGCAGAGATATAAACCCTGGTTTAATAAAACCTTTTCACTAAAATCCCTCTATCTATTTTAAAATGCAAGATCTTTGCCCCACTTGCAGAACACTCCAAAGCCCAAGGAGCAGTATCAGTATAACCTGCTACACCCCCCATACTCCAAACATATGACTCCGACTGGGACCAATTTATTGTTTAAGTTTCCCTGTTGGAACATTATTGTTGTTGATTTACTTGCATTGTCCATTGTTTGCTCATTACTAATTGTCTCTTTGCTCATCACAGTCTACTTGTTAACCCAGATGAACACTATTTACTGTAATGTTTTATATATACCATCCTTCCTTTCCTGTCTCCGGACTCCTGAGGTGGAGAGCTCCACCCTGGAGATTCCAGTTTTGTGTCAAGGTATGACCCCAACCATAAACACATATTAGCTGCCAGCCACACACCCAACCCTCATGAATAATAGACCCTTACATATAACCTCACAGAACACAAAAAGTCTCAACTCCCCAACTAAGAGATCCATTGCTTTGAAATGATCTGTGAAACAGAAAAGTTCAGTTGTTTTTTGACCAAGAAACTCATTTTCTTAGATCTGCCGAACCAAAATTCTCCTCCAAAGACTTTCCTACAAGCTATCTTAACTCCAGTGGGGAAAAAAAGAATGGAGTTGGGATTCTTATTCATCATTCTATATTTCAATTATTAAATACCACCTCTGATGCAGAGGGAAAAATACTAATAGTGGTAGGGTTGTTGTTTAATAGGCGTATCACTATGGTCAATGTTTACGCCCCAACTCAAATATGACATCTTTCTTTAAACTCCTACTCTCCCTAATACTAGAGAAAAGAAAAGGTACATTAATAGTGGGTGGAGAACTTAATATTACCATGGACCCCGCGTTAGATTCCTCATCCTGGAACCCCCAATCCATATCCCGACCCCCAAATTCAGTTTATAACTGCTTCATACGCTTAGGTTTAATAGACATCTGGAGGATCCAACACCCCAAACAATGGAATTACTCATTCTACTCGCACTTCTGGTCCATGTACTCTAGAATTAACTATTTATATATAGACCAATCTAACTTGTCACTTATCAACGACTCAAACATAAAACCAACTGCATTGGCTGACCACTCTATTGCCACCATTAAAATCAATTGGTCTGACACCCCAATAAACCCTTTCATCTGGAAGCTAGAAGACTTCTTGCTTCATCACACCCCCCCTTTACACACTCTGACAACAACTATCACAGAATATTTTACATTTAACAAGACCCCCGACTCTTCTCCTCTTACAATATGGGAAGCCCATAAAGCAGTCCTTTGGGGTGAATGTATTAAACAGAAAGCATATCTTAACAAAACTTATAACTCTATAGTTAACACCTTGACCACCCGATTACGCCAGTTAGAACTATATCATAAAAACTCCCCCCTATAGTGCTCAACATGGAAATGATCTGGGGACTAGATGAAATGTTTAAAAGGTTAACAGAATGGGGTTACACAATTCCTGTGTGTAGGTTTTCAGAAGGAGGGAAAATAATAGACAGACACAAACTGAAACAATTAGCAGACGGAAGGTTCACAGGATGGCTAAAGCACACACAAATACATCATTTTATTCACACATCTCCACATAAAACAAACCAGCTATGACCTCTTACACCTTTTGAAAGCCTCTGTGATAAAGGCATAACAGTCCAAAACCCATTATTACTATCTCAAAAATTATTAATTGAAAACCAAAAAGCACAACTACCGCCCTATGCAGCCAAATGGATTTATGGCCTAGGTATCCAACTGGAACAAAACTGGGATAGAATCTTTCAATTCATAAAAAAAATCTTCATTCTCCTCACAGATCCTCAAAATGAACTATAAAATATTGCTTTGTTGGTACCTCACCCCGACCAGATTAAATACTATTGTCCCTGGGCCATCTCTTAATTGCTGGAGAGGATGCAGAGAACACAGTAGCCTACTACACATGTGGTGGTATTGTAACAAAATAATACCTTTGTGGAGGGCAGTAGAGCTCCACTTCCAATCTATTCTGTTGGATAAATTTAAACTAAATCCGAGCATCACATTATTGAATGACTTACCCAAACTCCCCAGTGGAATAAAATCTCTCCTTCTCCAGACTGGACTCAACAGTATTAGATCATTGATTGCCTGATTAAATGCAACAAGTTAGCATTCTTTTTAGATGCCAATTTTTTGGGGGGAAGAATCCCTCCATTTCCTCACCAACAATCCCCCTACACAAATACACTTACTTTAAAAAATAACACAAACTTACTGGAAGCAACAGGAGCTCCTGTTTCGGGACACAACGCTTCCCCTTCCCTACCCTCCATCCCCTATTAAACCTCACCCTATGCTCTCCATCTACACAGCCCCTCCATAATCTTTTATTCTCTTCATACGGTATGCTAACTAGTTTTTAAATTTAATGTCCTGTTTCCTTGATACCACTATGGACATGATCTGATATACAGAGAGTTTCTCGCTAAATAGAGGCCTTGAGGACTCCTGATTTATGTCCATATGTAAGAAGGCAGGAGTCCATTGGAATAAAATTATAAATAATTAACATGAAAACTGGTAGGCTATAAGCATTGTTATGAGCTTTTGTTGTAAGTATTATGTTTGTTATAGTTATTTATTTATGCTCCTTAATACCATTGAACTAACACTTTGTAATGCCATTCTCAATGTGACATTGCTCTGTCCCATGTATAAAAATAATAAATGAAAAAGGTTTCATGTACTTCATACAAGCTTATAGATGTGGAACCCATCGCAAGATGCTTCTCTGGTATGTAACAATAAAGTATATGTATTGGGTCTAGATTGTCCCTTTAAAGGGACAGTTTTACTGGATATTTTTATTGTTTAAAAAGATAGATAACGCCTTTGCTAGCCATTCCCAAACTTTGCACAAACAACATTGGTATATTTATTTTCTTTATAACCTCTAAATCTCTGCATGTTTCTAAGTTCCCGCAGGCACCTCTTATCTCAGTGCATTTGATTAGCTTTTAACAGCCTACAGTGCTAGTTCATGTGTGCCATACAGAGAACATTGTGTACACTCCCATGGAGTTATTCAGGAACAAGCACTAATTGGCTATTGGCTAATATTGGCCAATATATATATATATATATATATATATATATATATATATATATATATATATATATATATATATATATATATATATATATATATATATATAACTTATTTTATGCTATATTTACATTTATTTATTAGGCAACTGTCATATTTTACTAAGATTTAGTTAAAGGAAGATGATTTTATGGATGGACTTTATTTCAATATAGCTCAATGCACACCTCATTTGTACTTTAAGCATTATCTATGTGAAATTGTATTGCATTGTTTATTCTATGTAATGAATGTAACATTTTGTCTCTTGTTGTTTTGCGCATTGCACGTACAGTAAAAACATGTTTTATAGCCTATAACTGTTGATGGGCAAATGTGTTGAAAGTACAATTTGTTTGGTCGAACTAATAATGCTGTTGACTAGGACTAAAATCCCTTAAAATTAGTTAAAGGGACATTAAACCCAAAAAATGTATTTCATGATTCAGACAGAGAATACAATTTTAAACAACTTTCCAATTTACTTCTATTATCTAATTTGTTTTATTTTTCAGATATCCTTTGTTGAAGAAATAGCAATGCACATGGGTGAGCCAATCACACGGGACATCGATGTGCAGCCACCAATCAGCAGCTACTGTGCCTATCTAGATATGCTTTCCAGCAAAGGATATCAAGAGAATGAAGCATATTAGCTAATAGAAGTAAATAAGAAAATTCTTTAAAATTGCGAGCTCTTTCTAAATCATAAAAGAAAAAATATGGGTTTAATGTTCCTTTAAACATTTTCCAATGTTCATAATTAGATTGAATATCCACATTCATAATGTCAAATGTAGCATTCAATTTAACAAATATTACTCAGAAGTTCAGTGGTTCATGTGGTAGTGAATTTAGTAAATTGATACATAATAGGTAGAAAAACATTCAATTTTTTCTATTTTGAATATTGCATAATTCAAATTTTAAATTTAAAGAGAGTATTAGAAATACTAATATATTAAACAAATGTACAAACATTCGAAATTCAAATCAAATGAACAAAAGTGTTAAAATTTGTTTCATTTTTCGAATGTTGCACAGTATTCACCATCCCTACCTATAACAAAAAAATTCCAAACAAAATAATAAATTATAAACAACAATACATGTTCTATGTACATGTGCAGAAAACAATAAATAACACTGCTACTCCTAGAAACGTTTGACCAAACAAACGGCTAGATACGAGTTTTTGTAGGTAAGGCTTGCGGCTCTAACGCTCCTTTTTTTCCACCGCTACCTTAAGCCTGGTATTACAAGTTTCTTTAAACCTGGCGTTAGCCGCAAAAAGGTGAGCGTAGAACAGAATTTAGCTCCACATCTCACCTCAATACCAGCGTTGCTTGCGGTAGCGGTATGGGGCTGAGCTGGCTGGAAAAAAACCTAACACCTGCAAAAAAGCAGAGTCCAGCTTCTAACGCAGCCCCATTGTTTCCTATGGGAAAATAAAAAATATGTCTGCACCTAACACCCTAACATGAACCCCGAGTCTAAATACCCCTAATCTTATACTTATTAACCCCTAATCTGCCACCCCTACATCGTTGCCACCTGCATTTTATTATTAACCCCTAATCTGCTGTCCAGACTCCACCACCACCTACATTATACTTATGAACCCCTAGTCTGCTGTCCCCAACATCGCCGACACCTACATTATAGTTATTAACCCCTAATCTGCCGCCCCCAATGTCGCTGCAACCTAACTACACTTATTAACCCCTAATCTGCCGACCGGACATCGCCGCCACTTTAATAAATGTATTAACCCCTAAACCGCCACACTCCCGCCTCGCAAACACTAGTAAATTTTTATTAACCCCTAATCTGCCTGCCCTAACATCGCCGACACCTACTTACATTTATTAACCCCTAATCTGACACCCCCAACGTCGCTGCTACTATAATAAAGTTATTAACCCCTAAACCTAAGTCTAACCCTAACCCTAACACCCCCCTAATTTAAATATAATTTAAATACATCTAAATAAAATAACTACAATTAAATAAATTATTCCAATTTAAAACTAAATACTTACCTGTAAAATAAACCATAAGATAGCTACAATATAACTAATAGTTACATTGTAGCTATCTTATGATTTATTTTTATTTTACTGGCAACTTTGTATTTATTTTAACTAGGTACAATAGTTATTAAATAGTTATTAACTATTTAATAACTACCTAGCTAAAATAAGTACAAAATTACATGTAAAATAAATCCTAACCTAAGTTACAATTACACCTAACACTACACTATCATTAAATAAATTACCTAAACTACCTACAATTAATTACAATTAAATACAATAAACTAAATTACAGAAAAAAAAACCCCACTAAATTACGAAAAAAACAAAACTAAATTACAGAAAATAAAAAAATTACAAGAAGTTTAAACTAATTAAACCTAATAAAATAAAAAAGCCCCCCAAAATAATAAAAAGCCCTACTCTATACTAAATTACAAATAGCCCTTAAAAGGGCCTTTTGTGGGGCATTGCCCCAAAGTAATCAGCTCTTTTACCTGTAAAAAAAAGAATACAATACCCCCCCAACATTACAACCCACCACCCACACACCCCTACTCTAAAACCCACCCAATACCCCCTTAAAAAACCTAACACTACCCCATTGAAGATCACCCTACCTTGAGCCGTCTTCACCCAGCCGGGCACCAGTGGTCATCCGATCCCTCCAGAAGTCTTTATTTCGATGGGCCAGAAGACGACATCCAGACCGGCAGAAGTCTTTATCCTATCCGGGCAGAAGAGGACATCCGGACCGGGAGAAGGCTTCATCCACGCGGCATCTTCTATCTTCATCCATCCCATTCTATCAGCCAATCGGAATTAAGGTAGGAAAAATCTGATTGGTTGATGCTATCAGCCAATCGGATTTGAGTTCAATCTGATTGGCTGATTGGATCAGCCAATAGAATTGACCTTGCATTCTATTGGCTGATCCAATCAGCTAATCGGATTGAACTTCAATCCGATTGGCTGATAGCATCAACCAATCAGATTTTTCCTATCTTAATTCCGATTGGCTGATAGAATCCTATCAGCCGATCGAAATTTGAGGGACGCCATCTTGGATGACGTCATTTAAAGAAATATTAATTCGTCGTTAGTCGTCGGCCTAGAAGAATGTTCCATGCCGGAGGTCTTCAAGATGGAGCCGTTCCTCGTCGGATGGATGAAGATAGAAGATGCCTGCTGAGCTATCTGTCCGACTCCACCCCTTTATTCCATATGTTCAGCTGTTCCAGCATTTAGTACAGGTATTGTTTTTATAAAGTTCACAAAGAAAAGAGATCTGTTGACTCAAGGTTAGTTGCTGGAAAAACTTGTTTATTATGGTGATCCAAAACAAGTCAAAGTAAGCAAAGTACATAGGGTCACAGTGAGGGACGCCTGACGCGTTTGGCGCATGCGTAGATGCGCTTCTTCTGAGGCTAGTTAGTTTACGGCCAAGACAGCTTTTAAACCTTGAAGCCACCAATCCTGGGGTGGCTTGAAAAGATGGCCAATGGGTGCAACATTTCCAAACCTCAGTGTGATCTTACTTTATATATATAATCAGTGTATTTTAAGATCGCTGCTGTTTGGAACGGGCACATCCTAATTCTAAGTTCACTGTGGTCAACTCTCTTATTTTAAATACAGTGGGTAACATATAAATAAATAATATTCACTTTTAAAGATAAAACATATGAACAATTAATGTAAAAAAATATATAAAAATATAATATGGAGTACTATATATCCTGAAATAACATATGTATAAATATAAATATACAAAGACCTGTTAGTTGCCGAAAAATAAACTAAGGGCACAATCCTAAGGGGATGTCTATATCCTATTGGGCTCGATATTTTTTGAAAACGGTAACGTTACACTCAGTAAAGAAGGCAACTAGAGGCAATGTGTATGACTCAGCCGAATGGTTTATGTGTATATGTAAATTCTGTACACTTGATAAGGTTTTTTAAAACTATCTCTAACCCAGGGACTTCCCTAAGGCAGTGCATTGCATTGTGCATGTTGGCTAAATGTCCTATAGTTTGTATTAGGCTCCTACCTCTTAAAGAGACGAGAAGTGAAGAAAGGGGCAGGGGTTTGCCAGATATGGAAATATATATAACCTATATAGGTAAGAAGGACATGGGTAGGTAATAGCACTAACTTCAATAGCACTTAGTTTGATATATGAGATATAGAGAAACCGGGTGTACAGAAAACACTAGGAAGAGGAACATGAGAATAAAAGTGAATAAACTAAATAAAAAGTGTAAGCAAGATGTGAGCATGAATATGAAAAAACTGTGTGGAAGGTAAGGTAACATAATGTTAATGATGATAAGTATAAAAATGAAAATAAAATTTAATGAAAAGGCTGAAAAAGCTGAAAAAGATGGGAAAATGATATGTCGTTCCAGAACCCCTTTAAAGGGTATGTGAGTGATTGTGTGAAAAGGATGATATACTAATCTCTGGTCAAAGGGGGACTAAGGTATAGCTCAATGTGGATCTCAATACGGCTGCCTAGGATGAAAAAAGTATGCACTGCTATCTTAAATGATATTGTTGTCCTAATGGATGACATATTAATACTAATCATCTTAAATATGGCAGTCTTAGAGATGGACCTGAGCGGGGTCTGGAGGATGTGACTGAAAATAAAATTCAAAGTAATAAATGAGGCTAAAACTAATACTAAACTAGAAAAATGTATACTTATGTGTATGTAATTAGGGAAGGTGTGTAAAAACTAAGACAAAGTTGTCTTCTAGAGTTGCTGAAATGTAATCTCAATAAGGTGAGAATTAATGTTTTCAAAAGGGGATGTATATATACCAGTGTAGATGTAAATGTGTGGCTCAGTGGTTATTGGGATTTGTATCTTTAGAGTCTGCAATTGTATAAATATCTATATATATTACTATTCAATCAGATAGTGCACTTATATTCCTCAATCCAGTGGATATTAACTTGTAGAGGTAGTATTTTAGGTATTTATAATGCTTTCAATCTCAAGATTTGTTCACTACATCTACCAGGTAGCTGGACCTATTCTTTGGTTATACATATAGGTCAACATCTAATCGTTTATTGATTCCATGGGGGTATCTTGTGTTCAGTTTTAGAATCCAGTAAACTTCCCTTTTCAGTAACCTAGCTGTTCTGTCCCCACCTCTTGCATTTTGTACAATTCTCTCAATTCCCATGAAGGAAAAGAATGTAGTGCCCATGCCATGTTGGCGAAAATGTTTCGCCACTTGGGTTTTAGGGTCTTTTTCTGTTAGGGACAGTAAGTGCTCTCTTATTCGATCTTTTAATGGTCGTGTAGTGATTCCTGTGTATTGTTGGGAGCAGTATCGGCATGTAATCAAGTAGATGACATATTGCGAAGTGCAATCTATTCTTTGTCTAATAGTGTATGTTTCTTTTGTGTTGGTTGAAGTAAAAGTGTAATTTTTTTCCGTAAAATCACAACTCTTACAGGGTTTATGGCCACATCTGAAAGAACCAGGGTTCATACTCAGCCAATTGGTCTGAGTTTGTGGTCTTTCTGAGAATTTCTTGCTCGTAAGGTTATTTAATGAGGGGGCCTTTTTAGCTACAAATTTGATCCCTTTAGAGATGATCTGTTTCAATGTACTGTCATTGTTTAATATTACAAGATTCTTCTTGATGATGTTACACACTTTGTAATATTGTGTGCTATACTGTGTAGAGAAGACTATATTGTCATTATCAATCTTAATGGTCTTCTTCTTAAACAGTGTGTTTCTATTTAGTTTTTCAACTTCTTTGTTGATGTTGTGGAGTTTAAATTTGTTGTACCCTCTTTTTATAAGTCTGTTAGTCAGTTCTTCAGCTTCTGATTTGTAGGTTTCTAAATTTGAACAGTTTCTACGCAGTCTTAGGTACTGACCTTTAGGAATACCCTTTTTTAGGTGTGATACATGACATGAGTCAGCCCTCAGGATGGTATTTTTAGATGTTGGTTTCCTGTAAGTGGATGTGGTGATGCTCATATTAGTCTTGTCTATTTGGAGTTTTAAGTCCAAATATTCAATTGTGTGGTTATCACTTTTATACGTAAATGTTAGGTTATAATTATTGTTGCTGATATGTGCCATAAATTCATCTATGGTATGTTCTCTATGTGTTGTATCCCATATAATAATGAGGTCATCTATGAAACAACCGTATAATTTGATGTTATTCTTAAAGGGGAAATCTGTTGCAAATATGTGGGTTAGTTCCATCATACCCATATATATATTGGCATATGCCGGGGCGAATTTGGCGCCCATGGCAGTGCCACGTTTTTGTAGGTAGTAACTGCCTTCATGCACAAAATAATTATGTTTAAGTAGGAACTCTGCTGTTTCTACAACAAAGGTTATAAAATCTGTTTCATAATCCGTGTGTCTCAACAGCATTTTACTGAGGGCTTCAAGGTATGGGGAATATTCGAGTAGAGAGCGGCCACGTCTATAGTGAGCCAGACGTAGCCACTCTCCCACTGCACATTGTCAAGTTGCTGGATTAGGTGGCCACTGTCCCTTATATATCCTGGTAGAGCTTGAACTATTGGTTGGAGTATGTGATCCAGCCAGCCTCCCAATTTCTCGCATAGGGAGCCCTGGCTGGCCACAATTGGTCTACCCGGCGGTTTTGTGAGACTCTTGTGAATTTTAGGTACTATTCTGAAGCTAGGTATAGTGGGAGCTTCATTTAGTAAAGTTTTGGTGAGTTCATCTGTCATAAAGCCATATTCCTTGGCTGTATCTAGATGGCTTTTTAATTGGTTGGTAAAGGATATGGTGGGATTAAAGGTTATTTTCTTGTACTGTTCCTCATCAGTTAATTGATTGTCTATTTCCTCAAGATAATCAGTGGTATTAAGGAGGACAATAGCTCCTCCCTTGTCAGCCTTAGTTATGACTATGTTGGGATTTCTTTGTAATTCTCTAAGTGCCTTTCTCTCTTTGTAATTCAAATTATCTCTGGCTTTTACATTAGTGCTGGATTGTAAGTGTTCATTTAGATCTGTTAGATCTTTTTCCACTGATCTCTGGAAGAGATCTATTAGGTGATCATGTGCATGCACTGGATAAAAATATGATTTATCCTTTAGTGAATAAGTGGGGGGGGTAGTGTGTGAATGTCCCGCTGCTCGAGTGGTGTATTGTTGAAGCGATGTGAGTGTAGTGAGATCAGTTAGGTCTGAAAATAAAAGACCTATTGTGTTCTCCTGTGTAGCTTTGATCGTGTGATCCTCTTGTGGAGTGTCAGTGTTGAAGAAATGTTTCTTTAAAACTATTTTCCTTACCAATTTATTGGTGTCCAAAAGAGTGCCAAAAAAATCAAAGTTAGTGGCTGGTGCAAAACTTAAACCTTTATTTAATAAATTGATGTGAAAATGTGATAAAGTAAAGTCAGAGAGGTTTACTACGGCTATTTCTTCTTGTTTTTTCTGACCCTGCTGGGGTATCTATATGTTTGTTCACTCTTCTTAGGGGTACTAGCTTGTTGGGGTGATTTTACTAAACTCTTCAAGTTTTGTCTAGTTCCAGATGTATTACTAGAAGTGGTTGGCACTATATCTATTTCTTCTGTTGTTGTCTCTACAGTTTCTTCCTCCAAGTTATCTGTCTCTATGCTAGAGAAAGTGACTTTTCTAGGTGTTTGATTCTGTGTCTTATTTTTTCCACTGTTAGGTTGGGTCTTTTTGTGAGGACCTCTTCTACCTTGTGGTCTGGTTTTTTGCCAGGAATACACTATATCAAGATCATAATCTTTCTTATCTCTATTGTATTTCTGTACTTTTCTATCTGAAAGTGTGGCATCTAGTTGATCGATAGTGTTATCTAGTTGCAATTTGTAGTCTATATATTTTTGTGTCGACTCAAAGGTTTTTAACATGTCAATAGTTTTGTTAATCTCGACTAATATAGTCTCCCTTTCTTCCCTTTTATGTTTAAGGAGCTGCTTCATACATATAATTGAGCAGTTGGTTAAATTTGCATTCCACTCCTCCATGAATGTGGGATTATCTAGGGCAAAAGAGGGATATTTTTTCATACGTAGTCCTCTGGGGACTTTATTCTCAGCAATATACAAATCCAAAAACTCAATGTCCCACCATAAATTCGTTTCCTTAAATTTCAGTTTTTCTAGGTTGGAAAATACTGTGTCTAGATTATCTTCCCTAATAGGTTCTAGGACATCACTGTGGCCCTTAAGTGCTGATGCCATAATACGTTTTCTTTTTTGTTCATCTATTACCCCTGTGGGAACTAGTATAGTAGCCATTATAAGAAAACTGTTGGACAGCAGTGGATATAACCCTATGAGTAGTAATGCAATATAATGAAATATGCAATATTATTCTTATTAAGTCCAGCAATTGTATATTAATGTAGCCAATAACTGAGCACTTAGGATAATAATAAACAGACAATATCAAAGAGCAAAGCAAGTGTTCAGTAAATGGATTCCAAAAGGGTGTTATGGGTAGTTTAAGTATAACACCCTAATGCATCCAGGGAATCAGTCCCAGTAAAGTCCGTGCTATCAGGGGCAGCGGTCAATGTACAGTACATATGGAACACAGCGTTAATTCCTGATTTTCTATTCCTTGCTTGTCAGGTAATTGTGTGGATGCCACTTCAGCCTAGTTGTCACGGGTGTAAAGTGCAGAAATAAAATGTGCAGTCACTGTAGTAATGTCCGGAAAAACTCTTACCCTCCACAAGACTTGGTGGGGTGCCTGGGCGCACTGCTGTACTTCTCCTCGGACTGGTGTTGAAACCCTTCCGTGGGGGTGCAGCGTGTGGGTCCTTCTTGGCGTGCTTGGAGATCGTAGTATACTCATGCACACCCCGTGACATCGCTAGGTGCACTGTGGGTAGTGTAGTTCAGGACAAACCCGGAAGTCAACGCCGGTTTCGGCTACGGGAGCAACAGGTCAATATGCGGTATATCCCACCGCTATATGGATAAAGTTCATAAAGAAAAGAGATCTGTTGACTCAAGGTTAGTTGCTGGAAAAACTTGTTTATTATGGTGATCCAAAACAAGTCAAAGTAAGCAAAGTACATAGGGTCACAGTGAGGGACGCCTGACGCGTTTGTCGCATGCGTAGATGCGCTTCTTCTGAGGCTAGTTAGTTTACGGCCAAGACAGCTTTTAAACCTTGAAGCCACCAATCCTGGGGTGGCTTGAAAAGATGGCCAATGGGTGCAACATTTCCAAACCTCAGTGTGATCTTACTTTATATATATAATCAGTGTATTTTAAGATCGCTGCTGTGTGGACAACTCTCTTATTTTAAATACAGTGGGTAACATATAAATAAATAATATTCACTTTTAAAGATAAAACATATGAACAATTAATGTAAAAAAATATATAAAAATATAATATGGAGTACTATATATCCTGAAATAACATATGTATAAATATAAATATACAAAGACCTGTTAGTTGCCGAAAAATAAACTAAGGGCACAATCCTAAGGGGATGTCTATATCCTATTGGGCTCGATATTTTTTGAAAACGGTAACGTTACACTCAGTAAAGAAGGCAACTAGAGGCAATGTGTATGACTCAGCCGAATGGTTTATGTGTATATGTAAATTCTGTACACTTGATAAGGAATTTTATTTTCAGTCACATCCTCCAGACCCCGCTCAGGTCCATCTCTAAGACTGCCATATTTAAGATGATTAGTATTAATATGTCATCCATTAGGACAACAATATCATTTAAGATAGCAGTGCATACTTTTTTTCATCCTAGGCAGCCGTATTGAGATCCACATTGAGCTATACCTTAGTCCCCCTTTGACCAGAGATTAGTATATCATCCTTTTCACACAATCACTCACAAACCCTTTAAAGGGGTTCTGGAACGACATATCATTTTCCCATCTTTTTCAGCTTTTTCAGCCTTTTCATTAAATTTTATTTTCATTTTTATACTTATCATCATTAACATTATGTTACCTTACCTTCCACACAGTTTTTTCATATTCATGCTCACATCTTGCTTACACTTTTTATTTAGTTTATTCACTTTTATTCTCATGTTCCTCTTCCTAGTGTTTTCTGTACACCCGGTTTCTCTATATCTCATATATCAAACTAAGTGCTATTGAAGTTAGTGCTATTACCTACCCATGTCCTTCTTACCTATATAGGTTATATATATTTCCATATCTGGCAAACCCCTGCCCCTTTCTTCACTTCTCGTCTCTTTAAGAGGTAGGAGCCTAATACAAACTATAGGACATTTAGCCAACATGCACAATGCAATGCACTGCCTTAGGGAAGTCCCTGGGTTAGAGATAGTTTTAAAAAACCTTATCAAGTGTACAGAATTTACATATACACATAAACCATTCGGCTGAGTCATACACATTGCCTCTAGTTGCCTTCTTTACTGAGTGTAACGTTACCGTTTTCAAAAAATATCGAGCCCAATAGGATATAGACATCCCCTTAGGATTGTGCCCTTAGTTTATTTTTCGGCAACTAACAGGTCTTTGTATATTTATATTTATACATATGTTATTTCAGGATATATAGTACTCCATATTATATTTTTATATATTTTTTTACATTAATTGTTCATATGTTTTATCTTTAAAAGTGAATATTATTTATTTATATGTTACCCACTGTATTTAAAATAAGAGAGTTGTCCACAGTGAACTTAGAATTAGGATGTGCCCGTTCCAAACAGCAGCGATCTTAAAATACACTGATTATATATATAAAGTAAGATCACACTGAGGTTTGGAAATGTTGCACCCATTGGCCATCTTTTCAAGCCACCCCAGGATTGGTGGCTTCAAGGTTTAAAAGCTGTATTGGCCGTAAACTAACTAGCCTCCGAAGAAGCGCATCTACGCATGCGTGAAACGCGTCAGGTGTCCCTCACTGTGACCCTATGTACTTTGCTTACTTTGACTTGTTTTGGATCACCATAATAAACAAGTTTTTCCAGCAACTAACCTTGAGTCAACAGATCTCTTTTCTTTGTGAACTTTATCCATATAGCGGTGGGATATACCGCATATTGACCTGTTGCTCCCGTAGCCGAAACCGGCGTTGACTTCCGGGTTTGTCCTGAACTACACTACCCACAGTGCACCTAGCGACGTCATGGGGTGTGCATGAGTATACTACGTTACCAGGGCCGGATCTCCAAGCACGCCAAGAAGGACCCACACGCTGCACCCCCACGGAAGGGTTTCAAAACCAGTCCGAGGAGAAGTACAGCAGTGCGCCCAGGCACCCCACCAAGTCTTGTGGAGGGTAAGAGTTTTTCCGGACATTACTACAGTGACTGCACATTTTTTCTCTGCACTTTACACCCGTGACAACTAGGCTGAAGTGGCATCCACACAATTACCTGACAAGCAAGGAATAGAAAATCAGGAATTAACGCTGTGTTCCATATGTACTGTACATTGACCGCTGCCCCTGATAGCACGGACTTTACTGGGACTGATTCCCTGGATGCATTAGGGTGTTATACTTAAACTACCCATAACACCCTTTGGTTTGCTCTTTGATATTGTCTATTGTTTTTATACTCTATTATTTCATTTGAATTTGTTTGTTATATATACTGTATGTCTGATTTTTAATAAGTAATGATATTATTTTCTTACGTTTGGGCATATTGTGTACTTATTGTTATATTTAGCCTAGGGGCCCTATTTCCTAATTGCTGCCTTATTGTTTTAATCTATAAGTTTTGTGTTTTACTAGCAAAGTGGCATGGATTCTGTGTTAAGAATTATTGAGGAATAGTAATTTAACTATTTAAGGTGGTATAGTGTGAATCATTAATTTCTTAAGGTGGTACACACATTTTAGATACAGTTAGGTTCAAAACATTTAAGGTGCTCTTCCTTTTTTAAATAATTTAAAGCTTATGCCTTTGTGGGTATTTATAGAGCTAATTGAGCATGCATTATCTTGGACTGTAAAAGAGATTGTACATTAGTTGTCTGCAATACCCTCTCAAACCTCTACGCTGCTTGTGTAAATCCCAGCAGAACTGGTTCAGAATTTCATCATTCTGAAGTTAATAAAGTAAGTTCTACTAAGTTGGATAATAGTTATTGTTTACTATATGCAGATTATCAATTAAAGTCAAAGACTTAAAGAAACATGAAACCCAAAATATTTCTTTTTCAGGTAGAGCATACAATTTTAAACATTTCCGATTTGCTTAAATTATAAAATGTACTTTCTTCTCTTGCTATCCTTTGTTAAATGAACAGCATTACTCTTATGGGAGCGAGCTAAACACAGGTATCAGAACCTCGCACAGCAAAGGGGGTAAGTAGCGCAGCGAGGGCAGCAGTTTTTAAATATAAAGTATATGCTTATACACATATTAACACATACATATATACTGTATATAACCATATAACATATATATTTACTGGGAACACACAGTTCCTATAAACTGCAATGTAAAGGCACTTTTCAGTGCCAGTTTTATTTCAAACAGCCCAATCCCACTGACTTTAGACCCCAAAAACTACCTAGTGCAGTTGTTTTTTACTTAAAAATGCTACATTTTTTTTATTAATAAAAAACTACAATGTCCTCTATTTTGAGGGCATTTAGGGGCACTTTTAGAAAATTAATCAGAGATTGGATTTCTGGTTAATTTTCTGAGTGCTAATTGCCACCGGGAGCTTGCGGTAGAAATACGTAGCCACTTGTAATGGCTGTTTAATTATTGCGCGCCCACAAACAGGTAGATTTGCTTGTTTGTGGGTGCATGATAATTTAGCGCTCCACTTGTAACCTTCCACTACATTTAGTAAAATAAGATACTAATATTTATCTTAATTAAAAAACATTCTTCCGAATCTAATTATTTGTATAAAATTTTAAAATTCAACTTTTTATTTAATAACATTGCTACTCCTGTATTTCTCCTTCTGCATGGTGTGGAAATTATTTCTCCTACCCAATTTGTTTTCAATTTGGCAACTTCTTCTTGATTTAGAAGAGTCTCTTGTATTAAAGCTATATCAGTTCAACTTTGCTTTAAATGTTTAATGATTGCCTTTCTCTTTATGGGGGAATTAATTCCACCCACATTCCAGGAGATTAGCTTTGATTTATTCATTTTTTATATTCCATACAATAAGGTATATACCAAAAGGATGGAGGTAAAAGTTTAAGGAGAGAAGAGACATGGAGGCCTCTCTATCAAAGTGTCAACCGCAAATACGCTGGAATTCCGCATCGTAATTTTTGCGAGATTGATCCGACCTAGTTATCAAAGCCTCAAGACTGGTAAAAGTTGAAATTTGTGACGAAACATACAATCCGCCGGTCTCAATCTGACGTAGATCAATGCTTACGTCATTACAGATGTTCCGAATACACCTTCGGCTCTATTTGACACTTTTCCCATTTATCAAACTTTTAACAGGTATGCTTGCGGCTATTCGGACGCAGTGTACCTGGTTTTCAATCCGCCGTCCTTGGGGCCGCGGATGCCATAGAAGTCTGAAAGCACTGAAAGCTTATGTTCGATGCTGCCAGAGAATGAAGCATATCCCATTGATTTCTATGGTAGAAAACAAGTTAAGTTTACACCTAACACCCTAACATAAATCCCGAGTCTAAACACCCCTATTCCGCCACTCCCCGACACCGCCGCAACATAAATAAAGTTATTCACATCTATCTGGCCACTCCCCGACCCCGCCGCAACCTAAATAAACTTATTAACCCCTAAACCTCTGGCCTCCCTCATCACCACCACTAACTAAACCTATTAACCCCTAAACCTTCAGCCCCCCACATCGCAAAAAACTAAATTAACCTATTAACCCCTAAACCTAACAACCCCTTAACTTTAAATTAAAATTACAACATCCCTATCTTCAAATAAATAAAATCTTACCTGTAGAATTAAAATAAACTAATTTTAAACTATTAATTAGCCTACCCTAACTATTATACTACAGTTACATTAAACTACCAATTAAATAAACTAAATTACATATTAAAAAACCTAACCCTACTAAAATTATTTAAATCTACAATTAAACATTATCACAAAGTCCTAAAATCCAAAAACAAACACTAATGGCTAGATTACGAGTTGTGTGTTAAGGTAAAAATGCAGCGTTAACAGGTCCTAACGCTGATTTTTTACGCCTGCTGCTATTACGAGTCTTGCAGGTATAGGTGTACCGCACACTTGTTTGGCCTTACCGCAAACCGACTTACGTAAAGTTCGTAAACCCATTTTTCTATGGGACTTCCATAGCGTTGGTATTACGAGTTTGTCCTGGGAGGGCAAAAAGTGAGCAGTACACCCTCTACCGCCAAGATTCCTAACACATTTTAAAGTCAGTAGTTATGAGTTTTACACTACAACAGCGTAGCATAAAACTCATAACTAAAGTGCTAAAAAGTACACTAACACCCATAAACTACCTATTAACCCCTAAACTGAGGCCCTCCCACATCGCAAACACTATAATAAAATTATTAACCCCTAATCTGCCGCTCCGGACATCGCCGCCACTATAATAAACATATTAACCTCTAATCTGCCGCTCCGGACATCGCCGCCACCTACATTATATTTATTAACCCCTAATCTGCTGTCCCCAACATCGCCGCCACCTACCTACATTTATTAACCCCTAATCTGCCGTCCCCAACGTCGCCGCCACTATTCCAAATTTATTAACCCTTTAAATCTAAGTCTAAACCTAACCCTAACACCCCCTAACTTAAATATAATTTAAATAAATCTAAATAAAATTACTGTTAATAACTAAATTATTCCTATTTAAAACTAAATATTTACCTATAAAATAAACCCTAAGCTAGCTACAATATAACTAATAGTTACATTGTAGCTATCTTAAGGTTTATTTTTTATATATATTTAAATATTTTTATTGAGGCAATCCAAACAAACACATAACAATTTCAAATTGAAGGGCAACGTCACAAGTACACTAGTGCGAGAGACCTTGGTTACATAGTTCAAAACATCAATGAGCAGGGGATCACATCCCGCTTATCCGGCTCCAAATAATACCCTTCAACATTGCACCTAATTTTATTGATGTATCTGCATGGAGTCTTCAATGCAACAGAGATCCACCCAAGGGACCTGAAAACTAGGGTATTGATGAAGACACATCAACAAAACAGTGATACCATATAATGAGTTAAGAAATCTATATACTCAAACTTAATCCGTTTAAGCATCTTCAAAGGAATATTAGACAGTAAATAATATAGCACAGTGACAAATGTGGAATATGCACAAAACAGGAATAAGACACATAAAGAAGATCAGTAAGCAGTCTTGTGTTAACTCATCTTCCGGTTAACGATTAAATAGAATTACAAAAGTTAACAAACTATATGTAGAAAAGAGTAAATATTTATACATATATAAACACAACAGTAATATTTTTCCTTTGTTAATTATCAATCACATCAGCAAGAGTTAATTCTATGAAGAACTCGAGAAACACTTGTGTTGGTTACCATACATCCACTAACTTCTAAACAACGCAACAAGAAATCAATCACATACTTTACATGAGCTGATATGTGTACAAGGTTTATAAGGATGAGCATTCTGCAGACTTTAGAACACTGAAATATAACTTTCAATATTAAGATCCGTAGAGCCGCTCTTACCCACATGTAGGTACATTCAACCACAAAGACTTTACGGATAGGACAGAGACTACTTAACTCTGTCAGAGTATGACTGCGGAGGAGAAATTACTCATCCCTTACCGCAGAGAAGAGGAGGGGGGGCGAAGTAGTGCACAGTAGACAAATGATATTATTCTCCATATATGCTGACCTGCCCCACGGGCAAAACTATTATAACGAAAATGGGGATTAGGCAGTACCGAGAATAAAAACACTCTACCCAGTGAAGACCCCATTACCACAAGTACTCATGTAAGTGATTGCTATAAGAGAATCTTACTTGGTATATATCCCGCAAAGGGGGTGAGATAAAACCCTTTATAAGGTTGCAATAGCTGATATGGAATATCCCACTAGGGTATGGTGTGTGTTATTTGATTGCAATAAGTGATCCCAGTCATCATCTCTCTATCTAGGATATGAGCATGTGATAGTACTATGCTAAACAATATTCTTCTGTTATGGGTAGTACAACAGTTGACAAATACTGCAGCTAGGAGAAAACTTAGTTTGCTTCCAGGCACACATGGGGTCAATCATAGAGTCAGTGACTTCCCATATATAAAACTGTGAGCTTATCATATGTCCCCATGTGCCCAAGAGAGATTTGAATACATGTATATACACACAAGGAAAAAAGTACACCAGGTTTTTGTGCTGTGGGGCAGCACAACAAAGGAAGTCCTAAAGCTGCTAGAAAGTCTTGGTGGATTTAATGAGCCTGATACCACCGTCCTCCACGCACCCCCTCATCCAATACCTGCTCTGAGTGATCGTAAAAGTCTATAGTTGGTCTGACGGCACTCCCAGCAGGGGTGTTGTAAGAATAGTGCCATGTTGCTGACTGATAGGGGAGAGCCCAGAGATGCGTAAACATTGTAAAGCTCAGAGGTGCCTGCTTCAATATGACCGCGGCCATATTTCATCCCCCTCCATGCGTGCAAACTACAGTTGTCGGCCGAGAGAGAATAAAGCTCTAACTCAAGGCCTGTATCTTCTGGCGCCAATGTCGAGGAACGCACCTGGAAAGTTGCAGGCACCATGTCTCCCTGTGTCTTCTGTGTGTCTGTGCGCTCCTCTCCCCCGTTATCACTCTGTATGCGCGCCGCTAGGATGTTGTTAATAAAGGCATCAAGCCTCTCACAGATCCTCCTCCCGTGTTCCTCTAGCAAGTCCCTGAGACATTATAGGAGACTTGGGTCTCCATGCTGGGCGGCGGTGCTCCATAGCCCTCGTTAGGCATGATGATACAGCGGAGGCCTGGAGGATTTTTGTATGCTTGTAAGTGCTGCAGCGATTCCTCCTGTTAGGTGTGCGAAGAGGCTTTTGTGTGCTCCCAACCTCAATCACATAGTATCCCCTCTAGGTAGGACTGAACATTAATTACTTCAGGCTGGCGAAATAAGTAGTTAAATCTCTTCTTTTTGAGTCTTGAGACAGGAGCTCTGTAAAAATGCAGCCATCTCCTTCGGCGGCTAGCTCCGCCCCCTTAAGGTTTATTTTTATTTTACAGGCAAGTTTTTTATTTATTTTAACTAGGTAGAATAGTTACTAAATAGTTATTAACTATTTAATAACTACCTAGACATTGGGGGCCACAGATTAGTGGTTAATAAGTGTAGGTAGGTGGTGGCGACATTGGGGGCGGGAGATTAGGGGTTAATAAATATAATGTAGGTGTCGGCAATGTTGGGGGCAGCAGATTAGGGGTTAATAAGTATAATGTAGGTGGTTGGCGGGGGTTCATGTTAGGGTGTTAGGTGTAAAGATAAAATGTGTTTCCCCATAGGAATAAATGGGGCTGCGTTACTGAGCTTTACGCTGCTTTTTTGCAGGTGTTAGACTTTTTCTCAGCCAGCTCTCCCCATTGATGTCTATGGGGAAATTGTGTACGAGCATGTACGACCACCTCACCGCTAACTTAAGCAGCGCTGGTATTGGAGTGCGGTATGGAGCTCAATTTTGCTCTACGCTCACTTCTTGCCTTTTAATGCCGGGTTTGTAAAAACCCGTAATACCAGCGTTGCAGGTAAGTGAGCGGTGAGAAAAACTGCACGATAGCACCACATAGCTCATAACGCAAGACTAGTAATCTAGGCGTAAGTTACCAAAAAACAAACAAACACTACATTATGAAAAATAACAAACCAAATTATCAAAAAAAATGTTTTTACACCTTATCTAATAGCCCTATCAAAATAAAAAAGTCCCCCCATCAAAATAAAAAAGACCCTATCCTACAATAAACTACCAATGGCCCTTAAAAGGGCCTTTTGTGGGGCATTGCTCTTTTACTTTAAAAAAAAATTACAAAAAACCCCCCAACTGTAAAACCCACCACCCACCCAACCAGCCCCCCCAAATAAAATAACTATTTTAAATAACCTAAACTACCCATTGCCCTGCAAAGGGCATTTGTATGGGCATTGTCCTTAAAATGGCATTTAGCTCTTTTACTGCCCAGACCCTAATAAAAAAATAAAACCCACCCAAAACCTAACACTAACCCCCGACGATCCACTTACAGTTATTGAAGTCCCGCTTGAAGGATCCATCCAGCCGGCAAAGTCTTCATCCAGGCAGCAAAAAGTCTTCATCCATGCGGCAAGAAGTCTTCATCCAAGCGGCAAGAAGTCTTTATCCAGACAGCATCTTCTATCTTCATCCATCCGGCGCGGAGCGGGTCCATCCTGAAGACATCCGGCGCAGAGCATCCTCTTCATATGGTCACCCCCATACACTAGAATCAAAGATGGCGTCCCTTGCATTCCTATTGGCTGACAGATTTCAATCAGCCAATAGGAATTAGAACTGCTAAAATCCTATTGGCTGTTCAAATCAGTCAATAGGATTTGAGCAGCTCTCATTCCATTGGCTTGTTTGTATTTTTTTTTACAGGTAAAAGAGATAATTTCTTTGAGAAAATGGTAGTTTATTGTAGGCTAGGTTTTTTTGGGGGGGTTATTTTGATAGGGCTATTAGATTAGGTGTAAAAAAAATTATTTTTGATAATTTGGTTTGTTATTTTTCGTAATTTAGTGGGGGGGATTTTGGTAACTTAGTGGGGTTTTTTTTGTACTTTAGGACTTTGTAATAATGTTTAATTGTATATTTAAATAATTTTAGTAGGGTCAGGTTTTTTTAATATGTAATTTAGTTTATTTAATTGGTAGTTTAATGTAATTGTAGTATAATAGATAGGGTAGGTAAATTAATAGTTTAAAATTAGTTTATTTTAATTCTACAGGTAAGTTTTAATTTATTTGAAGATAGGGATGTTGTAATTTTAATTTAAAGTTAAGGGGTTGTTAGGTTTAGGGGTTAATAGGTTAATTTAGTTTTTTGCGATGTGGGGGCTGATGGTTTAGGGGTTAATAGGTTTAGTTAGTGGTGGTGATGTGGGAGGCCAGAGGTTTAGGGGTTAACGCATTTATTTAGGTTGCGGCCGGGTCGAGGAGCAGTGGAATAGGGGTTAATAAGTTTATTTAGGTTGTGGCAGGATCGGAGAGCCGCGGGATAGGGGTTAACTTTATATATGTTGCGGCGGGGTTGGGGAGAGGCGGGATAGGGGTTAATAGCTTTATTTATGTTGCGGCGGGGTCGGGGAGCGGTGGGATAGGGGTTAAATATTTTAGTATAGGGGCAGCGTTTAGTGAAATTGTATAAATAAAGTTGGAAAAACACGAATAGACGCAAGATCGATGACTGCTAGTTAACAACAGTCTGATGTTCATCGCCCCGTACTTGGTGCTCGTGTTTCTTACTGCTTTTTTTATAAATATGGAGATCGTATTGAGATCCGTGGCCACGATGTTTGGTGATGTTAGGCGAGCGTATTGATGCCAGCGAATGCAACACAGTTGATGGTTTGATAGATATCCCCCATGGCCAGAGGAGAAGAAGAATTAAAAAAAAAAAGACATTTATCTATCCAGCTCATAACAAAGTAATCATATGCTTCTTTTGGATTATTAAATACTAGTCCTAAAGCCCGTGTACACAGGTCATTTTTTGCAGTACAGCGGTCCCACCCCTTGCTCTTTCTGCCCCCTCTCTTTTGTGCTCTCTCCCCCATCTTTTGCTCTCTCTCGCCCCTCTCTTTTGCTCTGTCTCCCGCCTCTTTTGCACACTCTCTCTACAGACCACGCCCCGTCACGCCCACTCCACCTGATCACGCCCCCGTCACGCCTGCATCATGCCCCCGTCATGCCCACTTCCCCCAGGCAGCAGATCAGGTTAGTTTGTGTAAGGACAGGTGTGTTTGTCCTTGCGCTGTCTCTACTGCATATGACAGCTTCGGACAAACACACTTGACTTTTATATTATCGGATTTTACTCCATCAGTGTTTACAACCATTAATTTAGCTGGATAAACAACAGTTGCCTTTATACCCTAATTAATTAATCTGGTGCATATTGGTTTTAATTTTTTCCTTTTATTAAGTGTATCTACTGAATAATCAATAAAGTTTCATATTTTTCTCCCTTTAATTTCAACAGTTACTTTTAGTTTAAAATCAAGAACTTTTACCATACCTGGTCTATTTACACATATAAACATATTAAAATATATATGTAGATATTCATATACATTTATATTTAAATTTGATCTCCAACGCTGCAGGACTTACCCCAGAATTAGGTTCCCATTGTGAGCACAATGCTTCCCAGTAATGTGAATGCCAGCTTGTGTTTGCATTGCTGGTAATCATTGCGCTGACAAGTGCGCCTTTCCATAGGCTCCAATGGGAGCCTTGTTCTGATGCCGCCAGAAACGGCATCAGAACTGAAGCGAAGGGGGCAAGTTGCTCAGCGATTGCAGCATTTATAAATATATATGTATATGCTGATATACATACATATTTATGTGTTAATATGTGTATATACACATATTAACACATACATATGTATATAAGCATATACATATATATTTACTGGGAACACACAGTTCCCCATAGATCTTAATGTAAAGTACATGTCAGTGCCGGTCTTTTCTAACACCCACTCCCACCAACTTTAAAGCCGCAAACTTCCCACTGCATTTGTTTTTTTATATATAAAACTTTAAAACTTTAATAAATGTTGAGGGCATTTGGGTCACTTTTAGAAAATTAACCAGAGATCGGATGGCTGGTTAATTTCCTGAGCGCTAATTACTGCCACTTGTAATGGCTGTTTAATTATCGTGCATCAGCAAATGGGCAAATTTCCCTATATGCAGGCGCGATAATTTAGTGCTCCACTTGTAATCTAGCCCAATATGTGAAGTGCTTTAAATGCCCTTGGGTTTGAGGAAAAATAGCTGTATAAGTAGCAATATTTGGAGATAGGCCTTTATATAGAATAAATAAAAAATCTCTTTTTACAGAATTTCAAGAATGACCTTTTCAATAGACACAGCTTAAAACACAGCTTGTATGTTCTCTCCATAGAGTTAATATTTACGTTGCCGTCCCAAGTTTCTTTTTCAATGCCTAATTGAAATACCTGATTTTCTATCGCTTGTCTGTGAATATAAGTTGCTCTCCTACCAAAGTAGTGGCAGTTTATTTCAAATATGATTGTGTTATGTTGAGGGAAAACAGCTTCAGGCAAGAAACTTTGTGGATGTGAATGAAATAACTGATATTTGCAGTTTTGTACTTTTAAACAAAATAATGCTTAAATAGTCAAAGGAGTCATTAAACAATTCTAAAGTATTGAACTGAATTAATCTGTTTGGGGGTTTTATTTATAAAATATAATATAATAATATAAAGGACTCATTGGGATACATTTATAAATGTGCATAAGGCAGTTAAGGGACCTCATTGTAAAAGCAAAATATTTTTTTAAATTCACTGAATCTCTCTGCTTCACATATCTTTTCCACAATTGTATTAGTGGGAGTTCCTGCCATTACAGCTATAGTTGCGTTAAATGTACAGTCTATTTCAGAATTGTTATTGTTTAAAAAGATTCATCCCTTTATTAACCCCTTAATGACCACAGCCCTTTTCCATTTTCTGTCCGTTTGGGACCAAGGCTATTTTTACATTTTTGCGCTGTTTGTGTTTAGCTGTAATTTTCCTCTTACTCATTTACTGTACCCACACATATTATATACCATTTTTCTCGCCATTAAATGGACTTTCTAAAGATACCATTATTTTCATCATATCTTATAACATACTATTAAAAGATTTATAAAATATGAGGAAAAAATGGAAAAAAACACACTTTTTCTAACTTTGACCCCCAAAATCTGTTACACATCTACAACTAACAAAAACACCCATGATACATAGTTTCTAAATTTTGTCCTGAGTTCAGAAATACCCAATGTTTACATGCTATTTGCTTTTTTTGCAAGTTTTAGGGCCATAAATACAAGTAGCACGTTGCTATTTCCAAACCAATTTTTTTCAAAATTAGCGCTAGTTACATTGGAACACTGATATCTTTCAGGAATCCCTGAATATCCCTTGACATGTATATATATATTTTTAGAAGACATCCCAAAGTATTGATCTAGGCCCATTTTGGTATATTTCATGGCACCATTTCATCGCCAAATGCGATCAAATAAAAAAAATTGTTCACATTTTCACAAATGTTTTCACAAATTTTAGTTTTCTCACTGAAATTATTTACAAACAACTTGTGCAATTATGGCATACATGGTTGTAAATGCTTCTCTGGGATCCTCTTTGTTCAGAAATAGCAGACATATATGGCTTTGGCGTTGCTTTTTGGTAATTAGAAGGCCGCTAAATGCCACTGCGCACCACACGTGTATTATGCCCAGCAGTGAAGGGGTTAATTAGGGAGCATGTAGGGAGCTTCTATGATTAATTTTAGCTTTAGTGTAGTGTAGTAGACAACCCAAAGTATTGATCTAGGCCCATTATGGTATATTTCATGCCACCATTTCACCGTCAAATGCGATCAAATAAAAAAAATTGGTCCCTTTTTCACTAACTTTTTCATAAACTTTAGTTTCTCACTGAAATTATTTACAAACAGCTTGTGCAATTATAGCACAAATGGTTGTAAATGCTTCTCTGGAATCCCATTTGTTCAGAAATAGCAGACATACATGACTTTGGCGTTGCTTTTTTTTGTTATTAGAAGGCCGCTAAATGCCGCTGCGCATCACACGTGTATTATGGCTAGCAGTGAAGGGGTTAATTAGGTAGCTTGTAGGGAGCTTGCAGGGTTAATTTTAGCTTTAGTGTAGAGATCAGCCTCCCACCTGACACATCACATCCTCTGATCCCTCCCAAACAGCTCTCTTCCATCCCCCACCCCACAATTGTCCCCGCCATCTTAAGTACTGGCAGAAAGTCTGCCAGTACTAAAATAAAAGCTATCTTTTATTTTTGTATTATTTGTTAGCATATTTACATATGCTGCTGTGTAGGATCCCCCCTTAGCCCCCAACCTCCCTGATCCCCCCAAACAGCTCTCTAACCCCCCTCCCCTGCCTTATTGTGCGCCATATTGGGTACTGGCAGCTGTCTGCCAGTACCCAGTTTGAAATCCAAAACGTTTTTGTTTATTTTTTATTTAAAAAACAACTATTTTCTGTAGTGTAGCTGCCCCCCCACAACCCCCAACCACCAAACCCTCTCCCAGATTACTAATTTTACTTATTTTGACCCTCTCTCCCACCAAGTCTCTCCCACTGAGTCCTTATACTTGTTCCATAGTGTAGGGTTCCCACCCGCACACGCACGCACCCCACACGCGATCACGCCCCCCTCCTCCACTGATCGCCGCCCACCTGCCTCCCTGGATAAGCTCCCACCAACGAACACAGCGATCAATGGCCGATGCAGAGAGGGCCACAGAGTGGCTCTCTCTGCATCGGACTGCTCAAAACTGTTATTGCAGGATGCCTCAATATCGAGGCATCACTGTAATAACATGAAAGCGGCTGGAAGCGATCAGGATCTCTTCCAGGGCTTTCAAAGACCAACGACGTACGGGGTACGTCCTTGGTCGTTAACTGCATTTTTTTGCAGGACGTACCCCATACGTCGTTGGTCGTTAAGGGGTTAACCATTCCCCAGTTTTGCATAACCCACATAGTTATATTAATATACTTTTTTACCTTTGCGATTACCTTGTATCTAAGCCTTTGAAGACTTTCCCCTTATTTCAGTTTTTTGACAGACTTGCATTTTAGCCAATCAGTACTGACTCATAGGTAACTCCACGGGAATGAGCACAATGTTATCTATATAGCACCACATGAACTAGCACTGTCTAGCTGTGAAAACTGTCAAAATGCACTGAGATAAGAGGTTGACTTCAAGGGCTTAGAAATTAGCATATAAGCTTTTAACAAAGAATACCAAGAGTAGATAGCAAATTTAAAGATAAAAGTAAATTGCATACCCTATCTGAATCATGAAAGTTTAATTTTGATTAGACTGTCCATTTAAGTGGCCAATACATGATGTCTGCAACACTTTGGACATATCAATCTGTTTCCTTAGGATTAAGTAATCTCCCTCGATAGAACGAAGCGCATCTCAGAAACTTTGCAGAGACAATGTAGAGAAGACCATGGGCATTTTCCAGGATGTTACCAGGAGTTTCCACCTAAGCCTCAGACAATATTGTGGAATTAGTATTGTCTTTATGAAGTATCATGTCTTTTGGTAAAGTCATGCTATTTCTGAAATGACAAGGTTTTTTTCTTCTTTTTCTTTTACTATCGCATTTGTTAGCGTAGACTGTTTTATGTGTTTAGAAAAGGTAAAATGATTTTTCATCAAAATTCACCATTAACCCCTTCACTACTGGGAATTTCAGCTAAAAATTTGCCCAAAGTACCAGAGCATTTTTAGCATTTTTGCTATCATTCTGTTTAAGCAGAAATACAGCTTTTGATTTTTTGATTGACCTATGAAAACTAAATGGTTTTAAAAGCTTCTCTGGGATCCCCTTTGTTCAGAAATAGCATACAGGCATGGCATTACCATTACTTTAAGGCAATTAGAATGTCACTAATTGCAGCTGTGCATCTTACTTGAAATCCCTGGCAGTGACGGGGTTAATCAGTTAGCTTGTAAGGTTAGTTTTGGATGCAGAGTAGATATTACCCTCTCAACTGACACCTCCCACTTCCTGATCCCTACCCGATCCCTCCTAAACAGCGCTCTTTCCTCCCTCACCCCCCACTGGTCACCACCATCTTAGGTACTGGCAGACAGTCTTCCAGTATGCAGTTTAAGATTTTTTTTATTTTTTTTATTATTGTTATTTTTTTATACATACATTTGTTTTTTACTGCAGTGTAGTGATCCTCCTTAACCCTCCCACTTCCTTGATCCACCCTAATAGTTCTCTAACCCTCCCCCTAACTCCCTCCTACAATCATTAGTTAGAGACCCCCCACCCCACATTTGTTTTCTGTAGTGTAGTAGCTTCCCATCCCTCCCTCCCTCTCCCTTCTTTTTATTTTCTGCAGTGTTTCTGCGTGCTTTTCAATATTGATTACAATCATGTTTGCAATAGTTATGGCAATATAACTGTCACTCAAAGAATATGTCAAAACTGCAAAAACCTATTTTACAAAATAAAATAAAATATGCTTGGAATGTTATATGAATTGGTGCAATTTATATTTGAAATTACATTATCAGTTTAAAGCGACAGAAGTTCAAATATGTAATGTGCATGGATGTAGTTCAGTTTTAAATAGAAGTGTTTTGCAATATACTTCCATTAGCTGTGAATGAACTCGATGGACTGCTGTCTTTTTTCAACCACATCTACTATGATACTATGTGTGTTACTATGATACTATGTATGTTACTATGATACTATGTATGTTACTATGAATACTCAGGGCACCAATATTTAAACACAATAACTTCACAGTGGTGACTTGTAGGGGGGCTGTTTATTGTGCTGCAAGCGGACATGATCCGATATAGCGGATCCTGTCTGCTGCACATTGATAAATGGCGACAGCATACGCTCTCGGGATTTATCATTGCACTAGTGAAGTTCTTGTGAACTGCTGGTGCAATACCGCCGCTGCAGATTTGCAGCCACTTGCAGGGGGTGTCAATCAACCAGATCGTATTTGATCGGCTTGATTTCTGTCTATTTCTGTCCACGGCCTCAGAGCAGGCGGACAGGTTATGGAGCAGCGGGACCGCTGCTTCACAACTTCTGTTTCTGGCGAGCCTGAAGGCTCACCGGAAACATGGGGCATCAAGCTCCATACGGAGTTTGATAGATATGCCTCTAGGTCTTCAATAATTCAATACACACCACCACATGCTCTCTCTATAGGCATGGTTTTGAATCATTATAATCCTCTAGTCAAATTTAGCATATGTGCATATGCCCTTGAAACTGTTCTAATTTTTACTAGAAACATTTTTTGTAATGTAAATATAATGTAAAAACACTTCTATTTAAAACTGAAATGTACCCATGCACATTTACAAACATAGAAACAGATTTTGACAGCAGATAAGAGTCATAGGCCCAACAAGCTTGCCCGATATTTCCTAAAAATATAAACTCATTTAGTTTGTAGGATAGCCTTATGCTTATCCCAGGCATTCTTTAAGTCCCCCACAGTGTTTGTCATTAGCATCTCTTGTGGACTTTATTCCATTACTCAACCATCCTTTCTGTAAAGAAGTGCTTCCTCAAATTACACCTGACATATTCCGAATGAATATTCTGAAAAATTTACACTATTTGGTATTCGGTTCATTTAAAATTAACTGAATACTGAATATTCATTGACATTTAAATTTAGTTTTTGATTAAAGTGAATGTAAATGTTATCATTCTGCATGTGGCACAATGTTATTTGCCAAATACTTACCTATAGCATGCTGGGGAGCCGTGCTTAACCACTTTTTCTTCATAGACTCCAGGGCCACATTAATAGAAATATTAGTACTGCGGATCCAAGACTCTGCGTTAAAGGTTCTTCTCCTTAAGCTCAGGGGGGTGGCGTGTTAAACCCACCCTTCTTCACAGACTACAGGGTCTAATTCTCCTATTAGCACAGCCCTGAACTCTTTAAAGAAGGGCAGATTAGCACGCCATCACCTGCGCTAAAGGAGAAGGTCCTTAAGCACAGGCTCTGGGATCCGCTACACTAATGTTCCTAGTAGCGTCGCCCTGGAGGCTATGAAGAAGAAGAGGATTAGTGCGGCTCCTGATTGCGCTATAGGTAAGTATACAATTTAAAGAATAACAAATATACTAATTAAAGTGGCTTCCTCCAATCACGGCTTTCCCCCCAGGGTAGTCATTGAGACCGTGGGGGGTAGTTATCAAGCCGTCTACTTTTCTGGCTTCGCCGGCCCAATACGTCCGCCTAAGCTCGCCTACCTTCGCCGCCGCGGACCTTGAATACGTTCGCCTAAGTTATCAAATAAAGCTGTCAAAAAGCCGCGGGGCGATGAGCAGCGGACTGTGACAGTTATCACTCATCCGATCTCGCTGCCCTTCGGCTTTTTCCCAGCTTTATTGCTAGCCTGTCACTAAGCACTCACACTAAACTGCACTGTTCTGCCCCCTATACCGGCGCCCCCGGAGCCCCCCGCAACTAAATAAAGTTACTAACCCCTAAACCGCCGCTCCTAGACCCTGCCGCAACTCTTATAAATGTATTAACCCCTAAACCGCCGCTCCCGGACACCGCTGCCACCTACATTATACCTAGTAACCCCTATCCTGCCCCCCCTATACCGTCGCCCTCTATTATAAAATTATTAACCCCTATCCTGCTGATCCCGCACCTCTCCGCAACTAAATAAATAGTTTAACCCCTAAACCGCCGCTCCATGAACCCGCCGCAACCTATAATAAATTTATTAACCCCTATCCTGCCCCCCACTACGCCGCCGCCACTGTAATAAAATGATTAACCCCTAAACCTAAGTCTAACCCTAACCATAACGCCCCCCTAACTTAAATATTAATTAAATAAATCTAAATAAATTAACTCTTATTAACTAAATGAATCCTATTTAAAACTAAATACTTACCTTTAAAATAAACCCTAATATAGCTACAATATAAATAATAATTATATTCTAGCTATCTTAGGATTTATTTTTATTTTACAGGTACCTTTCAATTTATTTTAACCATGTACAATAACTATTAAATAGTTATTAACTATTTAATAGCTTACCTAGCTAAAATAAAGAGAAATGTACCTGTGAAATAAATCCTAACCTAAGTTACAATTACACCTAACACTACACTATACTTTAATAAATTATTCCTATTTAAAAATAAATACTTACCTGTAAAATAAACCCTAAGATAGCTACAATGTAATTAATACTTATATTATAGCTATTTTTGGATTTATATTTATTTTACAGGTAACTTTGTATTTATTTTAGCTAGTTAGAATAGTTATTAAATAGTTATTAACTATTTAATAACTACCTAGCTAAAAGAAATACAAAATTACCTGTAAAATAATTCCTAATTTAAGTTACAATTAAACCTAATACTACACTATCATTAAATTAACTAAATAAACTACCTACAAAGAACTACAATGAAATACAATTACATAAACTAACTAAAGTACCAAAAATAAAAAAAGCTAAGTTACAAAAAATAAAAAATTACGTTACAAACATGTTAAAAATATTACAACAATTTTAAGCTACTTACACCTAATCTAAGCCCCCTAATAAAATAACAAACCCCCCCAAAATAAAAAAAATCCCTACCCTATTCTAAATTACATAAATTTCAATGCTCTTTTACCTTACCAGCCCTTAAAAGGGCCATTTGTGGGGGCATGCCCCAAAAAGTTCAGCTCTTTTGCCTGTAAAATAAAAATACAACCCCCCCCCCAACATTAAAACCCACCACCCACATACCCCTAATCTAACCCAAACCCCCCTTACAAAAACCTAACACTAATCCCCTGAAGATCATCCTACCTTGAGTCGTCTTCACTCAGCCGAGCCACCGATGGAACTGAAGAGGGCATCCGGAACGGAAGAAGTTAATCCTCCAAGCGGCGCTGAAGAAATCTTCCATCCGATGAAGTCATCATCCAGGCGGCGCTGAAGAAGTCTTCGATCCGGCCGATGTCATCTTCAAAGAGGCGCTGAAGAGGTCTTCTATCCGGGCGAAGTCATCTTCCAAGACGGGTCTTGAATCTTCCTTCCGCCGACGCGGAACCACCTTCTTCACCGACGGACTACGACGAATGACGGCTCCTTTAAGGGACGTCATCCAAGATGGCGTCCCCTCAATTCCGATTGGCTGATAGGATTCTATCAGCCAATCGGAATTAAGGTAGGAAAATCTGATTGGCTGATGGAATCAGCCAATCAGATTCAAGTTCAATCCGATTGGCTGATCCAATCAGCCAATCAGATTGAGCTTGCATTCTATTGGCTGATCGGAACAGCCAATAGAATGCAAGCTCAATCTGATTGGCTGATTGGATCAGCCAATCGGATTGAACTTGAATCTGATTGGCTGATTCCATCAGCCAATCAGATTTTCCTACCTTAATTCCGATTGGCTGATAGAATCCTATCAGCCAATCGGAATTGAGGGGACGCCATCTTGGATGACGTCCCTTAAAGGAGCCGTCATTCGTCGTAGTCCGTCGGTGAAGAAGGTGGTTCCGCGTCGGCGGAAGGAAGATTCAAGACCCGGCTTGGAAGATGACTTCGCCCGGATAGAAGACCTCTTCAGCGCCTCTTTGAAGATGACATCGGCCGGATCGAAGACTTCTTCAGCGCCGCCTGGATGATGACTTCATCGGATGGAAGATTTCTTCAGCGCCGCTTGGAGGATTAACTTCTTCCGTTCCGGATGCCCTCTTCAGTTCCATCGGTGGCTCGGCTGAGTGAAGACGACTCAAGGTAGGATGATCTTCAGGGGATTAGTGTTAGGTTTTTGTAAGGGGGGTTTGGGTTAGATTAGGGGTATGTGGGTGGTGGGTTTTAATGTTGGGGGGGGGTTGTATTTTTATTTTACAGGCAAAAGAGCTGAACTTTTTGGGGCATGCCCCCACAAATGGCCCTTTTAAGGGCTGGTAAGGTAAAAGAGCATTGAAATTTATGTAATTTAGAATAGGGTAGGGATTTTTTTTATTTTGGGGGGGTTTGTTATTTTATTAGGGGGCTTAGATTAGGTGTAAGTAGCTTAAAATTGTTGTAATATTTTTAACATGTTTGTAACGTAATTTTTTATTTTTTGTAACTTAGCTTTTTTTATTTTTTGTACTTTAGTTAGTTTATGTAATTGTATTTCATTGTAGTTCTTTGTAGGTAGTTTATTTAGTTAATTTAATGATAGTGTAGTATTAGGTTTAATTGTAACTTAAGTTAGGAATTATTTTACAGGTAATTTTGTATTTCTTTTAGCTAGGTAGTTATTAAATAGTTAATAACTATTTAATAACTATTCTAACTAGCTAAAATAAATACAAAGTTACCTGTAAAATAAATATAAATCCAAAAATAGCTATAATATAAGTATTAATTACATTGTAGCTATCTTAGGGTTTATTTTACAGGTAAGTATTTATTTTTAAATAGGAATAATTTATTAAAGTATAGTGTAGTGTTAGGTGTAATTGTAACTTAGGTTAGGATTTATTTCACAGGTACATTTCTCTTTATTTTAGCTAGGTAAGCTATTAAATAGTTAATAACTATTTAATAGTTATTGTACATGGTTAAAATAAATTGAAAGGTACCTGTAAAATAAAAATAAATCTTAAGATAGCTAGAATATAATTATTATTTATATTGTAGCTATATTAGGGTTTATTTTAAAGGTAAGTATTTAGTTTTAAATAGGATTCATTTAGTTAATAAGAGTTAATTTATTTAGATTTATTTAATTAATATTTAAGTTAGGGGGCGTTAGGGTTAGGGTTAGGTTTAGGGGTTAATCATTTTATTACAGTGGCGGCGGCGTAGTGGGGGGCAGATTAGGGGTTAATACATTTAATATAGGTTGCGGCGGGTTCAGGGAGCGGCGGGTTAGGGGTTAATACATTTATTATAGTTGCGGTGGGCTCCGGGAGCGGCGGTTTAGGGGTTAATATGTATAGAGTAGCTTGCGGTGGGCTCCGGGAGCGGCGGTTTAGGGGGTAATAACTTTATTTAGTTGCGGCGGTGTAGGGGGGGTCAGATTAGGGGTGTTTAGACTCGGGGTACATGTTAGGGTGTTAGGTGTAGACAGCTCCCATAGAAATCAATGGGATGTCTGTCAGCAGCGAACTTGTACTTTCGCTATGGTCAGACTCCCATTGATTCCTATGGGATCCGCCGCCTCCAGGGGTGGCGGATTGAAAACCAGGTACGCTGGGCCGTAAAAGTGCCGAGCGTACCTGCTAGTTTTTTGATAGCTAGCAAAAGTAGTGAGAATGTGCCGCACTTGTGTGCGGAACATCTGGAGTGACGTAAGAATCGATCTGTGTCGGACTGAGTCCGGCGGATCGAAGCTTACGTCACAAAATTCTACTTTTGCCTGTCTCGAGCCTTTGATAACTAAGGCGTATCAGCCTCGCCACAAATACGCTGCGGAATACGCAGCGTATTTGAGGTTGACGGCTTGATAACTAGGCCCCCATGCTGTGATTGTAGGAAGCTGGATTAGTCATTGCTGACGTGTGAAGAGAGGATTTCCAGTTTTTAATAGTATTTTTTAAAAACGGGCTTTCATTCACCAAAGTTTACCTTCACTTTAACTATCGGCTAGATTAAAAGTTTTGTATTACGGTTTTAAATCTGAAAAAATGGCAATTTCAGCGTAAAAACAGTAACGCAGCCATTACAAGTAGTGTCGGTATAGTGATATCACAAGCATTTTAGCCTGTAACGCAACGTCAATCCCGCACTCAAAAAAATGACGTTTTTGTGTGGGATTTTCATAGCGCCGGTATTACAAGTTGTTCGGTGAGGCTAAAATGCTTGCGTTACAGCCTATACCAACACAATCCATACCGCCATCTGAGAGCAGTAGTTATGAGTTTTGCGCCACAAAAATGTTTCACAAAACTCATAACTAAACTATTACAAAGTACAGTAAACACCCTTATTAACCCTTAAACCGCCGCCCTCCCTCATCGAAAACACTATATAAAACTTATTAACCCCTAATCTGCTGCCTGCCCACATCCCCACCACTATAATAAAGTTATTAACCACTATTGCGACATCGCTGCCACTAACTAAACCTATTAACCCCTAAACCATCTGCCCCCCACATTGCCACTACTAAATAAACCTATTAACCACTAAACCGCCAGCCCCTCCACATCACACTAATACATTAAACTATTAACCCCTAAACCTATCACCTCCTTAAATTAAAATTACAATATCCCTATCTTAAAATAAATAAAAACTTACCTGTAAAATTTTAAAAAATCTAAGTTTAAACTATAAATTAACCTAAAATAACTATTATACTAAACTATTATACTAACATTAAAATAACTACCAATTAAAAAAACTAAATTACACATTAGAAAAAATCTAACACTACTAAAAAAAAATAAGTCTAAAATTACAAAAAATAAATACTAAATTACGAAAAATAACAAACAAAATTATCAAAAATAAACCTAATCTAATAACCCTATAAAAATAAAAAAGCCCCCCCCAAAACAAAAAAACCTAGCCTACAATAAACTACCAATAGCCCTTAAAAGGGCCTTTTGTAAAGAAATCAGCTTTTTTACCTGGAAAAAATTACAAAGACCCCAACAGTAAAACCCACCACCAACCAACCCCCCAAAATAAAAAACCTAACTCTAACAAAAACCTAAGCTGCCCCGAAAAGGGCATTTGTATGGGAATTGTCCTTAAAAGGGCATTCAGTTCTTTTACGTAAAGCCCAAAACCCTAATCTAAAAACAAACAAACACCCAAAAAGATTTAAAAAAAACCCTAACACTAACCCCCGAAGATCCATTCACAGTTTCTGAATTCCGGACATCCATCCTTATCCAGTCTTCATCCAGGCAGCATCATTTCTCTTCATCCAGGTGGCATCTTCTATCTTCATCCCGGCGGCATCTTCTATCTTTGTCCCGGCGGCGCAGAGAGGATGCCACCGCCGTACACTGGATCTTCAATAGAAGCGAACATTTTCAAAATGGCGTCCCTTGCATTCCTATTGGCTGATTTGATTCTTGAAATTCAAATCAGCCAATAGGATGAGAGCTACTGAAATTCTATTGTCTGATTTTAATAGCCAATAGAATTTCATTAGCTCTTATCCTATTGGTTGTTTTATTCAGCCAATAGGATTTCAGTAGCTCTCTGTAAGGATTCCAGTCCTGCTTTTACTTTTTGCCTCAACTCACCTTCTTCACCTGTACTTAAGGCATCACCCCGCCCCAAACAAGTGCTTAGTTGTTGAGTATTGTTTGCTGAAACAAGTGCTCTGTTTCTTATAAGCTATATACTTATCAAAAGAAGATTTACTTCTACTACTTTAACATTTGGATTTACAAATACCAGCTGCAGTTTGGTCTCACAAAGGGACTAATAACAACTAGTCTCATTCATCCTGAAGATTGCTATTCCAAGAAGTATTAAGTTATTTCAACTCCACATCTCTACAGGAACTGCTATCTAATTCCCAACAGGAGGATTCTACCAACTACCACTACGGTATTTGTATCAAATCTAATTTACCTTGGATGCCTTAAGTAACGGCTAATTACAAATTTCATGTTTTCTTTTGAACTTATGTAAATTGACTTTGTCTCCCAGAAATTACTTTGATTACAACGTATGTTTTATTTAATTCTATGAACTTCCTTTGATACATTCTCATACCGGACAGTAACGGACTTTATGTGACGTCACACAGCTTCATACATCTCAGCGTGCCATACAGCTCCTTACAACTCAGCGTGTCTCACAGCACCAATTGCAATCACTAGTCTGTGTTCAGATTTCCACGCTGCAAGCATTACTCTGTGTGCTGTGTCTCGCAGCAGGTCACGCCCCTGTCAGCAGCTGCAGTCTGTGTGTCTCACATCTCTCATGCCTCAGTGCTTATTACAATGAACACTATCTCTCACATTTGGGTTTGAGCACAATTAATGTCAAAAGATGTTATTACTAATAATACTTATTTTCAGCCTCTAAATATTTATATGGTATAACGATATTATATAACCATATAAAGACTTACTGCCATTACTTATAAAAATCACTCTGAATAAAACAGTCTATGCTGATATAATAGCCTGTACTTCAGTTGTGAAACAAAAATAATTTATTTAGACTCTGCAGTTGTGATTCAAATAACCAAGGAACCTGATATAACAACTAAGCCTTAAAATATGGATCCAGCAGAGCTTCCTCAAATTGTTTATAATTTAACACAAAGAGTTGACCAACTCAGTCAAGCCTTTAGAGAGTTACAATTAGAAAATGAAACTTTAAGAAAAGTAATAAAAGACACTGTCTCTATTAAACAGAGCCTTCCTAAAAATCTGTCAGAACCATTTATTGCACCTCCAGATTTTTTCAATGGAGATAGGAATTTATACCGTCAATTCAAAAATGCTTGTCTGCTTAATTTCACCCTTAAACCTAAAACATACCCAAATGATAGGGTTAAAGTCCTTACAATGATAAGCTATTTAAGAGGTGAACCTCGCATTTGGGCAGACACTCTCTTTGAGACAAATAATGCTGTTCTTTCATCTTTTTCATCTTTTCTGGATATCATGGATGAATTATACTATGATTCTAACCTACAGTATACTGCTGAGAAAAAGATGAGGAACTTAAAACAAGGTATCAAACCTGTTGAATGTTACATAACAGAATTCAAGCAATATTCTATTGACTCTCAGTGGAACGCCATTGCTTTAAAAAACCAGTTCAGGCTTGGACTCTCTGACGCAGTAAAAGATGAATTAGCCCGAACTGAGTTACCTGAAACATTGGAAGGCCTTATGAAGCTCAGCAGGCAAATTGATAGGAGATTACGTGAAAGAAGATTTGAACGTCAATACCCTGAAATTGTTTATAAGAAGGATAAGGTTCTAAACCATCCCACTTCTAACAGTCCTCATACTGGTTCAACTGGTGCTGAAGCAATGGATATAAGTTTTTTTAGAGGACCTCTAACTCCTGAAGAACGTATCAGAAGGAAGACTAGAGGCCTCTGCATGTATTGCGCATCCTCATCTCATACTTTAAAGGATTGCCCATCTTTGCCACAGAACAAGAAGAGTAAGTACCATACCAATCTTTCTCTCCAGTCAAAGCATAACAACCCTCTTCATTGTTCTTTACTTCTTTCTCTACAGTGGGCAAATAAGCAACTGACCATTCCAGCCATCTTGGATACAGGAGCACAAGGAAACTACATTGACAGTTCTCTGGTTTCTAAAAATAAAATACCATTGATAAAAAAGTTGTCTCCTATTTTCCTTCGTGTGGTTGATGGCTCTGAGATATCATCAGGGCCAATTACACATCACACCATCCCGCTCTCTGTCACTACATTAAAAACACATCATGAACATCTCACTTTTGATGTAATCACTTCTCCATTATTCCCAATAGTACTTGGGCTAGCTTGGTTACAGCTACACAAACCTGATATTAATTGGAAATCCTTAAATGTTCAATTAAATTCTGATTTCTGTCAACAGACTTGCCATAGAACCTTTTTTCACAGTTTATCCTCTACATCAGAAACTCTGATACCAGAAATGTACAAGCAGTTCTCTGAAGTCTTCAGTAAGAAGGAAGCAGATACCCTTCCCCCACACAGAATCTACGACTGCCCTATTGAACTGAAACCTGGAACCACGCCACCTATTGGACATTTATACCCACTTTGTCAACCAGAACTGGATCATCTAAAAACTTACCTAGATGAAAATCTAAAGAAAGGGTTTATCCGTCCTTCGGTTTCTCCTGCTGGTGCAGGAATGTTCTTTGTGCGGAACAAAGACCAATCTCTTCGGCCTATCATTGACTTCAGACAATTGAACAAAATAACCATAAAAAACCGATACCCTCTCCCCCTCATTCCTGAACTCATAGAAAGACTCAGGCATGCTCAGATTTTTACTAAATTAGATTTGAGAGGGGCGTACAATTTAGTGCGTATCCGTGAGGGGGATGAGTGGCTTACCGCTTTTAGAACTAGGTATGGGCTGTTTGAATATCTAGTTATGCCTTTCGGCTTAACTAACGCACCCGCAACTTTCCAGTTCTTTATTAATGACATTTTCCATGATCTCCTTGACACATGTGTTGTTGTCTACCTAGATGACATTTTAATCTATTCCACAAATCTAGAAGAACATATCAAACATGTTAGTTGGGTTTTAGCAAGACTCCAAGTCCATCGGCTATATGCCAAATTGGAAAAATGTATTTTTCACACCAACAAAATAGAGTTCCTGGGTTACTCCATCAGTCCAAATGGGATTCAAATGCAAGATAACAAAGTGGAAGCAGTAAAATCATGGCCCACACCTTCAACACGGAAAGAACTACAAAAGTTTCTTGGTTTCAGTAACTATTACAGAAAGTTCATTCGCAATTTTTCTAAAATTGCAAAACCTCTGACTAAATTAACTAGTGCTAATTGCTCTTTCCAGTGGACTAAAGAACAGGATGATGCGTTCAGCTTCCTAAAGAATTCCTTTTCATCTGCCCCCATTCTGAAATATCCTGATCCAAACCTTCAATATACCCTAGAGGTGGATTCTTCAGATTATGCTCTTGGCGCTGTCCTCTCCCAAAGACAGTCTCCTACAGAACCACTACACCCAGTTGGGTTCTATTCAAAAATTATGACTCCAGCAGAAATCAATTATTCCATTGGGGACAAGGAACTTCTAGCCATTAAAAGAGCCTTTGAATTCTGGAGACATCTCCTTGAAGGTACCTCCCTACCTATAGTGATTTATACGGATCACCGGAATTTGGAATATCTACAAAATAATAAAACTTTATCTGGACGTCAAGTGAGATGGAGTCTCTATTTTAGTCGTTTCAATTTCCAAATCATGTACAGGCCGGGTTCAAAAAATGGGAAGGCAGATGCACTCTCTCGACGAGATCCAAGACCTATACAAGAAGACTCTCCTACTAGCATTCTTCCCCCTACTCGATTCCTTGCTATCCTATCTCAACAGGATAAGGAATACCAATCTGATCTTTCTTCAGAAGACCAAAACCTACTAGATAGCCTAACCCTCCAGGATGGTTTTTACTTCCATGGTTCTAAACTTTATATTCCAGAACGTTTCAGACAGAAAATAATCAAAGATCATCATGATCCTCCACTAATTGGTCATCCAGGAATCAAACGTACACATGAGCTCATCTCCAGAAGTTACTGGTGGCCATCGATGAAAACCAGTATAAAGGAATATATACAACATTGTACAACCTGTACAGTATCAAAACCAGAAAGGAGACCTCCCTATGGCTATTTAATTCCTTTGGAAGTACCGGAATCTCCTTGGTCTCATTTGGGAATGGATTTTATAGTTGATTTACCACCTAGTTCTGGACAAACCACCATTTTAGTTGTTACCGATCATTTTACTAAAATGGCACATTTTATTCCTTTTCACAAGTTACCCACTTCCATTGAAACAGCATATTTATTTCTAAACCACATTGTACGATACCACGGGTTACCATCCATTTTAACTACTGATAGAGGAACCCAATTCACCTCACGCTTCTGGAAAGCACTCACTAAAGCACTCCAAATCGATCAAAGGTTAAGCACAGCCTTCCACCCTCAGACGAATGGGCAAACTGAGAGACCCAATCAGTGGCTTGAGCAATATCTACGTTGCTATTGCTCATATCATCAAAATAAATGGACTTCCTTTCTCTCCATGGCTGAATTTGCCTATAACAATACCATTAACAGCACTACAAATTACTCTCCCTTTTTCGCCAATTATGGTTTTAATCCAAGATTCACTATCCAAACGACTTCTACACATGACTCACCATCTGTTGATGTGCTAACACAAAACATAGCTGAAAATTTCCTACATTTACGAGATAACATCAAACAAGCTCAGGCTTCTCAGAAGAAATTTTATGATTTACGTCGTAGAGCTTCTCCGAAATACTCTATAGGGGACTATGTTTGGTTATCTTCCAAAAACATTAAAATGCACTTACCAAGTAAAAAATTGTCTGGGTTGTTCCTTGGCCCATTCAGAATTCTACACATCATCAATGAAAATGCCGTCAGGCTTGATCTACCTGATTCTTTACCCATCCACCCAACTTTCCATGTATCATTATTGAAACCCTACTTGGGAGATAAGCCTGATGTACCTCTTCTACCCCCTTCTCCTATTCAATTGGGCACTGATGTCTATGAAGTTTATGATCTTTTGGACTCAAGATTTTATAATGGGGAATTACAGTATCTGGTCCGATGGAAAGGGTTCGCCCCAGAGGATGATACTTGGGAACCTCATGCACACATTAATGCTCCAAAGCTTATTGCTCGTTTCCATAGACGATATCCAAACAGACCTAAATTCCAACCCGTGGTCGGCTTGCTTGAGGGGGGGGATCTGTAAGGATTCCAGTCCTGCTTTTACTTTTTGCCTCAACTCACCTTCTTCACCTGTACTTAAGGCATCACCCCGCCCCAAACAAGTGCTTAGTTGTTGAGTATTGTTTGCTGAAACAAGTGCTCTGTTTCTTATAAGCTATATACTTATCAAAAGAAGATTTACTTCTACTACTTTAACATTTGGATTTACAAATACCAGCTGCAGTTTGGTCTCACAAAGGGACTAATAACAACTAGTCTCATTCATCCTGAAGATTGCTATTCCAAGAAGTATTAAGTTATTTCAACTCCACATCTCTACAGGAACTGCTATCTAATTCCCAACAGGAGGATTCTACCAACTACCACTACGGTATTTGTATCAAATCTAATTTACCTTGGATGCCTTAAGTAACGGCTAATTACAAATTTCATGTTTTCTTTTGAACTTATGTAAATTGACTTTGTCTCCCAGAAATTACTTTGATTACAACGTATGTTTTATTTAATTCTATGAACTTCCTTTGATACATTCTCATACCGGACAGTAACGGACTTTATGTGACGTCACACAGCTTCATACATCTCAGCGTGCCATACAGCTCCTTACAACTCAGCGTGTCTCACAGCACCAATTGCAATCACTAGTCTGTGTTCAGATTTCCACGCTGCAAGCATTACTCTGTGTGCTGTGTCTCGCAGCAGGTCACGCCCCTGTCAGCAGCTGCAGTCTGTGTGTCTCACATCTCTCATGCCTCAGTGCTTATTACAATGAACACTATCTCTCACATTTGGGTTTGAGCACAATTAATGTCAAAAGATGTTATTACTAATAATACTTATTTTCAGCCTCTAAATATTTATATGGTATAACGATATTATATAACCATATAAAGACTTACTGCCATTACTTATAAAAATCACTCTGAATAAAACAGTCTATGCTGATATAATAGCCTGTACTTCAGTTGTGAAACAAAAATAATTTATTTAGACTCTGCAGTAGTGATTCAAATAACCAAGGAACCTGATACTCTCATCCTATTGGCTGATTTGAATTTCAAGAATTAAATTAGGCTCCCTTGTATTGAAGATCCAGTGTACGGCGGTGACTGTATGAAGAGGATGCTCTGCGCCAGATATCTTCAATGATGGATCCGCTCCGCACCACGGGGATGAAGATAGAAGATGCTTCCTGGATGAAAATAGAAGATGCCATCTGGATGAAGACTTCTCGCCATCTGGATGAAGACTTCTCGCCGCCAGGATGAGGATGGATGTCTGGACTTCAGAAACTGTGAGTGGTTAGTGTTAGTTTTTTTTTTCAATCTTTTTGGGTGAGTTTTTTTTTTTAGATTAGGGTTTTGGGCTTTACGTAAAAGAACTAAATGCCCTTTTCAGGGCAATGTAAAAGAGCTGAATGCTCTTTTAAGGGCAATGCCCATACAAATGCCCCTTTAGGGGCAATGGGTAGCTTAGGTTTTTGTTAGAGTAAGGTTTTTTATTTTGGGGGGTTAATTGGGTGGTGGGTTTTACTGTTGGGTGGTCTTTGTATTTTTTTCCAGCTAAAAGAGCTGATTTCTTTAGGGCAATGCCCTACAAAAGGCCCTTTTAAGGGCTATTGGTAGTTTATTGTAGGTTTGGGTATTTTTATTTTGGGAGGGGGGTTATTTTTCTAGGGCTATTAGATTAGGTGTAATTGTTTTTATTTTTGATCATTTCGTTTGTTATTTTTCATAATTTAGTATGTTTTATTTTTTGTAATTTTAGACTTACATTTTTTTAGTAGTGTTAGGTGTTTTTGAAGTGCAATTTAGTTTTTTTAATTGGTAGTTATTTTAATTTTAGTATAATAGTTTAATATAATAGTTATGTTAGGTTAATTTATAGTTTAAACTTAGGTTTTTTTAATTTCACAGATAAGTTTTTATTTATTTTAAGATAGGAATATTGTAATTTTAATATAAAGTTAGGGGTTGTTAGGTTTAGGGGGTTAATAGTTTAATTTAGTTTTTGCGATGTGGGGGGTTGGCGGTTTATAGGTTAATAGGTTTATTTTAGTGGTGGTGATGTGGGAGGCCAGAGGTTTAGGAGTTAATAAATGTTATTAGTGGCGGCGATGTTGGGGAGCGAGTGGCAGAATAGGGATAATAAATTTTATTAGTGGCGGTGATGTCGGGGAGCAGCGGAATAGGGGTTAATAACTTTTATTAGTGGTGGCAATGTCAGGAGCAGCAGATTAAGGGTTAATAACTTTATTTAGGTGTTGGCGATGTCGGGGGCAGCGGATTAGGGTTTTTTAGACTTTAGGGTTTTAGGGTTTATGCTAGGGTGTAAGAAAAAAAAACTAACACATGAACTGCGGAATGGCGATCGCCGTAACGCAACCCCATTGATGTCTATGGGGGAAAAAAGTTACGTTTAAACCTAATCTAGGCGTATATTTGTTATACTTTAAATTAATTAGTGCATTCATAGATAGATGATAGATAGATAGATAGATAGATAGATAGATAGATAGATAGATAGATAGCCATATAGATTGGCTGCTATGGGCCTTACCCAGCAACTGGGCCCTAGTGCCACTACACCTGTTGCCCTAATGGTAGTTCTACCCAAGAACACATGTCCATTTACAAGTTTACCTGTAGAAAATCGTTGATGAAAATGCTCTTGCTTGGATCGGGAATTCTAGCTTTCCACTGCTCCTTAGTCCTATTTATAAAGCAAAACAGAAAGAAATTGATGAGGAATATATTGATTTTGAAAATGTACTATAAACACATTCAAAATGTCATACAATAGATAGGTAGATAAATATTTAGACAGACAGACAGTCAGATAGATAGAGATGATATAGTTAGACAGACAGATAGATGATAGATAGATAGATAGATAGATAGATAGATAGATAGATAGATAGATAGATAGATAGATAGATAGTCAAACTAAACTAACCTTTTTAGAATTTTGCATCCATAAAGAGTTGAACTTATTAGTAAAATAAAACAAATAGGAACCATTACATAAAGTAAGCCGAGATCAAGAACTAAAATAGAAACAAAAATGTGCATATTAATAAGCAGGGCATGCAAGGATTGCCACAATATCATTATAAATTAACACTATGCCCCACTTTTATATTTTTTATACCATTATGTGAGTAGGTTTTTTTTTTTTTGAAAGATTAAAATTTGAAAGTAAGAATTTATTTTATTAATTTGTATTTAGTTAGTTTAAATAAATCTGACATCTTCTGCTACATGAACATTAAGTATTTATTTTGTTATAATATGAACATGTCAATTTGGTGTCTATAGTCAAAGTTGTTAAAGGAAAAATTATTTATTACATTGTAAAAATGTACATAAATACTAAAATTGTAATAATAAAGACATTTTAAATACTTTTATATTTAAAGGGACACATACATTTTTGTTGTTTAAAAAGATAGATAATCCCTTTATTACCCATTCCCCAGTTTTGCATAGCCAACACAGTTATAATAATACACTTTTTACCTCTGTGATTACCTTGTATCTAAGCCTCTGCCCCCTTATTTCAGTTCTTTTGACAGACTTGCATTTTAGCCAATCAGTGCTAACTCCTAGCTAATCTCACGTGCGTGAGCTCAATGTTATTTTTATGACACACGTGAACTAACGCTCTAGTGTTCAAAATGCATTCAGTTTAAAAGGCGGCCTTCAAGGTCTAAGAAATTATCATATGAACCTACCTAGGTTTAGCTTTCAACTAAGAATACCAAGAGAACAAAGCAAACTTGGTGATAAAAGAAAAATTAGATGCCCTTTTTGAATCATGAAAGTTTATTTTGGACTTGACTCTCCCTTTAAATTTCATAGGCAGTTTTGTCAGCATTCAGGTTTTGAGATTAAGATTTCTAACATTTCCTGTTCACTTTTTGCCCTCAGGAAGTGCTGAAACTAAGCACTAGATGACAAAGACTTCTGCTAATTTGTTAGATCATGTCTTTTGTTTTTTTTGTTTTTACAACCCCTCCTAAATCATAATCGCCTAAACTATTTAAAAAGTATATTGCCAAGGTAAATATATATACAGTACATATAAAGGAACTCTTCACTAAATGGCAAATTTGTTTTTTTTTTTTAAAAGGGCTTTAGGTTTTTGGGTGATGCAGGGGACGTAATTTAATGTTTGAGGGAGATGTAGATTAAAGAAGAACAATTTGTGGTATAGCACAGGAGGCTAAAGGCTGTTAGTTAGGTTTGAGGCTGGGGTTGAATGCTAAGTATTAAGTTGTGCATCAATATAAATGTATCCCAAGACATTACTACAAAAAGAATATGTTTATTAAAGTGATGGTAAAGTTACCGTAATGTCCGATTTGTGACGTTGAGAGCGGGTGGGGCCGCTGAAGACGTCAGTACTTGCAGAACAAGGAAGTAGGGCTTGTGAGGAGTCGGGAGCCAAATGGTAGGGAAGTTGTAATTTTATGGTGCCAAATCTAGCAGTGATCTCAAAAAGAACTTAGCGACTACATTAAATGCAATATTGAGAAATGCTATGTTGGTTCATTATAGGATACGTTTACCATCACTTTAAGTTAATAATGGAGTCCCAATATTACCATACAATCTATATTATTGTCATGGAATTGAGAACATTCCTCTTTATAGTGAATTAAAGGGACATCAAGTCAAAATTAAACTATTATGATTCAGATAGAGCACTCCATTTTAAGTGATTTTTAATTTACTTCTCTTGGTATCCCTTATTTAAAAAAACAACATATCTACGTATGCTTAGCAGCAGCAATGAACTACTGGGATTTGCTCAACTAGGTCCCATTTGTGCGTTGCTGCACTGCTGCTGACTTTTAAAGAAACGATACCAAAAGAACAAAGCAAAATTGTTGACAGAATAGGGAAGTTTCTTAAAGTTGAATACTCTCTGAATCAAGACAGTTTAATTTTGATTTTGATATCCATTTAAGTATAGTTAGTCAAGTGGAGATGGATTGCATATGTTTGAAGAGTTTGGGGAAAGTTGTTTTTTTGTGTGTACATATGAATTTATATACAGTATATTTACAAACATATACACATATAAACACAAAAATACATATAAATAAAACAAATCCCAGCACTGCATACATATACATGTCTAGTTTATATGTGTGTACATATGTATTATATGTGTGCATATGTATTTACAGACATATATACACATATAAACCCATAAATATATAACAACAAAACAAATTCCAGCACTGCAATCAAGAATATATTTATTATCATCAAATAATGACCATATATTTGAAATATTGGCATAGCATAAATAAAGAGGCCCTACTCATTTACTCTTTAAACCACACTACATACAAGAGTTGGACCTAGCAACATTTCTATAACAACGAATCGTAGTTGCAGCACTTTGAACACCATGAGTCTATGACAGTCCAAGACCTTTTAGGGTCATGTACACATAGAATATTAACATAATATAGAGCCTTTATGGTCTTTTAACGAATAACAGAATACAAACCCTCTCCATACACAAATATAAGAAAGATAAACACTTCTTATTTGCAAATATATATTAAGATTGTATTGTATGTCCACCCACTCATGTGTATAGTATAGCTTTTATACAACCAATATACTTCAGATTTTAATATCCAACCGTTTTCATTCATTTTTAATTTAATTTTTTTATTTTTTAAAAGTTCCAAGTATATATAGATACTAAAATCTAAGGATATTTAACTCTGGGTCTTCCTTATACAAAAACTTCTCCAAAAAACTTCTCTATAATGGTGTAAACTTAATTTTTATATATAAAAATCAGAGCCCAAAATAAGATCACTCCACATAAGAAGTGAACATCGATAAGACTAATTATAATTATGAGATGTGTTATTTACGGTCCTTACAATCTTATAAGTCAAAACGCATAACATTTAGATATAGACAGCTCCGTTCCCAGTGTTAGGTCTCTACTATACACGGATAACTTTTTAGATGCAGAAATGGACTCTATCAAACATACACACTTATATTTATTATCCTTTTTCTTTCATTATAACAAGCAACTGTCCTGTCCTATTTCTCGATGTAGTCACGCTAGTATGAGTAACCAGAGCAACATCATAACAATGATGTCACACAGCGTAGGAAACGCACACGCAATATATTTGCCTCTTTTAGTTTCTATAGCAACTGTATATACAGAGAATGAGATTGGCCACGCCACCTATCAGTAAAGAAACTCAGGAAATAGTCCACACATTAGTTTCCATTGGCAGATAAGCTCATTGACGTAATCACGCACACCAGAGTACGGAGAAGACCACTCCCACTAAACACCTTTAAAAGCTATGCCGGTTTACTGCACTTTCCACTACCTCTGATGAAGATGTAAGTACAAACTTCGAAACGCGTAAGGTGATACCCCAAAGTGTGACAGTGCAGTCTTCTCACGTACTCAGTTGTGACCGGCTATTTTGGGAATTTGTATACCGCTATTTTCATTCACTGCTGACACATATACCGCAATTTCTTATGTTCATTAGAGAAGGAAGGTTTGTCAGTATTCACATTTAACCAACTCAGGGCAATTACTGCTCAAGTTACTACCTTTGAATTTTCCCAGCTCAATCACTACCCCCATCTGATCTCACTATTCAGATTGGAATAGCGCTTTTATCTAATTATTGACTAATTCCACTCTCCTCGCTCATTTTGCTTTGTTTGTGAGTCCCTGGTGGTTTCTTTGTGCAGCATTAGGTGACTATTCGTAAACCTTACCTGAACAAGTATTTGGGGTAGCCCATTCCTTACGCCAATACATAGGGCCACCCACACATATCAAGCACAAAAAGGGCTCAAACAAACAATTAACAGGACTTTCCAAGTAACTAAAATATACCAGTTATTGGAACTTTGTACCAGCAAGATAAGAAAATTATCCTCAAGATTTTATGTGTATATAATACCACTATCCATATTTTATCATCTATCTACTACTCCTACCGGGGGACCCTTTGAACAAAGTATATACACATTCCTGATATGCTTTATTCTTACCTCATCAATGATTGAGGTTTTAACATGTGAGTGTATTTCCTACCTTATTGCATAATAAATCAACCTGGTTTTACAATATTACGCTATGTTCTTTTGCTTTTCTTTTTATATCCAACTATGAATATGAGAGTCTGAGAGATCCTAATCGAAGTACCATACTCCCATGAGTCACTAAGACTCCAACCATCGGAAAAAGGTTCTACCGGGCAAAGATCGTATATACCAAAGCGACGGAATCCTGAGAAGGAAACCAGACCCTCCTGTTTGAACCAATATACCCGTGACACTTGGACTAGTGGACACTACAGACAAGACAAAGATACTCCCTATATGAACAAACCTTACCTGATACGATTGGGGTAACATCTGGTAAGGAGACATCCTTTCACCTATCTATATATCCGAATAGACAAGCTACAGAACTACAATAAGACTATTGCATTTGCAAAAAAAGACAACCATTAATACACTAGAACTTTTTCAATTCTGAAGGTTTACTTAATTACCAACTGTAGTGTTTACCATATCACTTATTATTGTGTAAATAATTTTGTATTTCGCTGCGCTGTACTACCCAGATAAATCCGTTCTCTTTATTTATTATTTTCACCCATTGTGCTAGGGGTACACATTCCGTCTGGTTCAGCTGCACAATACTACACCTAAATCATTAAATATCTACTGACATATATATTTTTTCAATCCACACTAAGTCACAGATATCCAATTCAATATTGAACACTAGACCTTTTGGAGCGCTGGTCACCCATACCCTTGCTTTCCTTCACACTACATACATACTAGTGAAATAAAATAAAATAAAAATATAGAACACCCCCAAGATGTCCCAAGGGGGGGAAATCTCTCATCAATCTGTCAAGGCAAATGGAAGTAGCATGGCAACATTTAAATCCATAGCACCATATCAATCTGTATTCAAAAAACTGTGGCCAAACATTCAAGTAAACTTCATCATATGTATTTCTTGTAACTCGCTATACAACAGTTATTAATGGCAATTTATGGTAGCATGCCAGATGCAACTTGTAAATTATTTGTCAGAAAATGAGCAAACAAAAAAAGTCCATCTTATTTATTCTATTAATATACGTGTGCAATTGCTGTGAGCGGTTATACACTCCACTAAAAATGTGCAGTGGATAAAATATGCAAAGTTCGATTATCCATGGAGGCTCAAATCATGCAAGACAAATTTCCAGAAACCTGGATAATTCTGTATGCAGCCTCGTAACACCAAAACAATATCGGCTTCAAGGGTAGTCTTTGTACATATCTGAATCTAAGATTCTTGCGATTAGTTGTCAACTTGGGAAGGATGACTTTCTGCTTCATAACCTGTCCGCCTGCTCTGAGGCAGCGGATAGACATCACCAGAAATCAACCCGATCGAATACGATCGGTTTAATTGACACCCCCTGCTAGCGGACGATTGGCCGCAAATCTGCAGGGGCGGCATTGCACCAGCAGTTCACAAGAACTGCTGGTGCAATGATAAATGCTGAGAGCGTATGCTGTCGGCATTTATCGATGTGCAGCGGATATGATCCGCAATATCGGATCATTTCCACTCGCACAATGATAACGTTCCCTTAAGCAAAAAGAAAAGCTGAGTAATAAAATCCTTTGGACCTTGCAAACTGATATCCAGAGAGCTGAATGCAGAAGTTGTTTTAATGTGCAGTTAATAAATCCTTAGTAAAATAGGTAACACAGGACAGACTTGTAGGTAGTTCAGATATGTAGCTCCTTAGACACAAGGAAATACAGCCTGGAATTAAAGGGACATTCCAGTCAAAATTTAAATGCACGTAGATTAATTACATCTTTAAATAGAAACATATTTGTAATATACATGTATTAGCAAAAATGCTTCTAGTAAATGTTATCACTATTTTAGTGTTAACATTTTTCTCTGCACGTGCATGTGAAGCATAGCTAGATATTCTCACTAGGGTTGCCACCTCAGCCATGTTTTCCTGGATATTTATGAGTTACACATGCTGCAGGGTGTGCTGGGAGGAACATGTATTGTGTTTCTGGGCAGCACTATTCATATTCCTCCCTGCACACCCTGCAGCATGTGTAACTTATAAGTGTTCTGTATTTTAAGGGACAGGTGGCAACCCTAATTCTCACTGCACCAGCATTTTAAATACTGCAGCTGCTCAGATCATCCCTGGGGCTTGTATCGTATCAGCAATTACCAAATTGAGTCATTACAAGATGGTACAAGCACCTTAGGCTCTCTGAGCAAGTACTGTGTTTAAAATGCTGGTGCACGTGCATACTTAAATACTCCTTTGAAACAGTTATAGCTTTTATTAGAAGCATTTTTGCTAATGCATGTATATTACAAAATTGCTTCTGTACAATACCTAAATGCACCCATGTGGTTTCAAATTTTGGCTGGAATATCCCTTTAAGTTCTCCAACTAGCTTCTATGAATCAAGCAAGGTAATGTTGCAGGTGTAGTAATTTAAGGGTGCAAGACCAGGAAGCAGGAGGAGTGGCTAAAAGTAATTCCTTTAAAGGTGGATTAATAAATTACCTAGGTAAAAGCTAAGCAAGAAGTTAAAGGTGGATTAAAGGGATATAACAACTACGGACATTTGTGTTAATATACTTAGGGGTGATTAGGCTTACCACTGAGATTGATGCCTGCTACCACTTACCGTTGTTAGGTTTGTGACAGAGCTTCTAGTGGCATTGCATTTATTCATACACCTTGTAACTCAGTCTGTATTAATGTCCTTATGTTTTTAAATAAACTGTTTTAATTTGACCCTGAAGTTCCTGACTTTCCTTGGGAGCTGAGGGGCTTTATACCTACCAGCCTGTTACTTTGAGCTAAATTATAGCTCTTGAAAGTGTGAGTACCTAAACATTTGAGAGATTATACTGTTAAGTTTACAGACTTCACTATTGTTTGTTTTCACTCTCACCTTGGAGGTGTATGGATGTAACTACGATAAACTTTTGAAAATTTTCTCTCCACAATTATTCGTTCTTATCTTTTATGGACTATCGTAGTTTTGGTGTTCACCTTTGATTATATATATATATATATATATATATATATATATATATATATATATATGTAGGTATAGATATATATTGTACAAAAATACCATCAGATGTATGTAGAAATATGTATTTATGAATAAATAGAACATATTCTGCTATGTGAAGAACATTGGAATGTAAAATATTCATATTTTCATGTTGGGTTGGCGTTCTTGAGAATATGCGATCAGGCTTGCGTGCAAATAGGGTGTTAGGTTTTTTTCCATTTTTTTTGTTTTATTGACCTCTTTGGGGGAATACATTATTATGTGCATGATATTTTAAGTTCGGCTTTTTACGCGCAACGGGTTAATCCGCAATTGAAAATAGTTTACTTACAACTTTTAATATGAGCGGTATCCAACTCTCACAAAAAGCTTACTTCTAGTTGAGTTAACGCTCGAGCTGGAGCATTTAATACCGCTCCACTTGTAAATCTGGCTCTTAAGAATTTTGTAAATTTTCTTCTTTCTCTTAGTATCTTGTTGAAAAGCAGGAATGTAAACTCATGAGTGTGCAGGTGTCTGGAGCCCTATGACCGCAGTTTTGCAAGAATGTTATCCCATATGCAAGAGCACTAGATAGCAGCACTATTTCCTGCAATGTAGTGCTCCAGACACCTACCTTGGTATCTCTTCAACAAAGAATACCATGGGATAAAGCAAATGTAAAAATATAGTAAAAGTAAAATTGCTACATTTTTTAAATTGTATGTGAGTGCTTAAAGAGACAGTCAACACCAGAATTTTTGTTGTTTAAAAAGAAAGATAATCCTTTTATTACCCATTCCCCAGTTTTGCATAACCAACAATGTTATAGAAATACACTTTTTACGTCTGTGATTACCTTGTATCAATGACTCTGCAAACTGCCCCCTTATTTCAGTTCTTTTGACAGACTAGCATTTTAGCCAATCAGTGCTATCTCCAGGGTAACTTCACGTGCCTGAGCTCAATGTTATCTATATGAAACACATGAACTAATGCCCTCTAGTGGTCAAAATGCATTCAGATTAGAGGTAGTCTTCAAGGTCTAAGAAATTAGCATATGAACCTCCTAGGTTTAGTTTTCAACTAAGAATACCAAAAGAACAAAGCAAAATTGGTGATACAAGTAAATTGGAAAGTTGTTTAAAATGACATTCCCTATTTAAATCATGAAAGTTTTTTTTTTGGATTTGACTGTCCCTTTAAGGTTTATTCATTGAGACTGCCTGGAATACCTGTTCATCTCTACTCTGTGTGAATGTCACCAGCAGCAGTTTTATTTTTTTCATGACCCATCAGCACACTTATGCACACCTTATGCAGCTACAGCTACTTCATCAATATGTCAAATAGATGTGCAGAAGATGCACATGTGTAGGTGTTTGCCATTTAACTTCACAGCTCTGATAGATAGCAGTGATTGTTGAAAGTGAAAGAAGGTTTGTCCAGTAGCTTGTTTGCTGTGCTGCGTACAGTACTACAAAGAGAATTCAGTGGGAAACACTTTTAGGGTTGCCAGATGACAAGTACACAACATTTCACCAGCATGAGCAGCAAAAAATGCAAAAGTACAGGACATTTCAATGTCGAGTTTTGTTAAATTCCCCTGAGTGGCAGAAAAAGTTGAACTTATAAGTATAGAGTTTTTTTCCCCCAGTTTACATTCTTAAAAAATACAGGCAATTTTTGAATTTTTGTTCAGTATCAGTTTTACCGTTATTATCCAATATATTGTTAAGTGCACCCATACATATTATGCATAGGGCCAGATTACAAGCGGAGCACTAATTAAAGGTTTTGTTAATTGCCCTAGAAGTAAGCTTTTTGCGCTCGTCGGGTTGCGCTCGTATTATGAGTTGAAAATAAACTGTTTTTGCTAACATGCTAACCCGAGTGCAAAAAGCCGAACTTAGAATATTGCGTGCGCATTCATGTACACCCAACTCTTGCGCAAACCCGATTGCATATTCTCATGTGCGCTAAACCGTCTTGAAAATATAAATATTTCATATTCAAATACAAGAATATGTTCTATTAATTCATAAATAAATATTTCTACATATATATCATGAATTTTAGGTACAATATATATCTATACCTATATTCATACATAATTATATATAGGTATAGATACATACATATATATTTATATATATATATATATATATATATATATATATAAAGGAATATCTATTTAGAAATACTTAGAACATATGTGCAGATTATTGGAATGTGCTGTATTTACACTAAATACATAGTTAAATATGCTTTTACATGTTTTCATCTACTTAATTACAAAGGGCTCCAATAAACTTATATATAATAGATAGTGATGGGTCCATCACCAATTCACAGGTTAACAGTCAACTTTTAAACTTAAGTGCATGTATGCCTGAGGGTCCTGCAGCTCCTCTCATATGTAGTTATGATTAAGGGTCAGGTGGACCCAAAATGTCACTGGTTTTTATCTTCATGTCACCTAAATAAAGCTTCCTTTTCTATGAAGAAACTGTGCTGATGCCACATCTGTTCTTTTTGACTATATACTGTATATATATATATATATATATATATCATATCTCGGGCTGACATGATTCGCTATAGCGAATCATGTCCGCCCTGCATCGCTAAATGTTGACAGCATACACTGTCCGCATTTAACATTGCACAAGCAGTTCTGGTGAACTGCTTTTGCAATGCCTCCCCCTGCAGGTGTCAATCAACTCGATCGTATTCGATCGGGCGGATTGATGTCCGCAGCCTGAGAGGCAGTGGACGAGTTAAGGAGCAACGGTCTTAAGACCGCTGCTTCTTAACTCCTATTTCCGGCAAGCCTAAAGTCTTGCGGGGAAACAGTTACATTGGGGCGAATGGGGGTTGGTAAATTGGCCCCATAATGTCTAAATATGTATACATATGTATTTACTGTATATGCTTGTATGTGTTTATATGTAAATACATATATAAATACATATGTATGCATATACATATACACATTTAGATATACTGTATATACATACATAGCCATCTTTAGACATGTATATGTTTGTTCTCAATGTTAAAGTCCTTTGCTTGCCTGAGACCCCATATCTTTGAGACCTTTTTTGTATAATACTTTTGTAATAATTTTTATTAGTGTTATTATGAGTGTAACTGTACTATGTAATGTATTTTGATGTGTTTTGTTTCAAAAATACTTAACCTGAGCTCAGAGCACTTGGTAATCATTCTAGCGTAAATCACGATTGCACTCAAGCTATCATGTTTACGTTCTTCTTGTAATACCTGCGGTAAGCCCGATGAGCGCAAATCCATGTGATAAACCCCCTTTCTCTCATGTGCAAATGTTTGTGCTCCACTTGTAATCTGGCCTTATATTTCTTTCATAAAGGTGGTAATAGTCCATGATACATTACTCCTGGGAATTACCTTCCCTGCCACTAGGAGGAGGCAAAGATTCCCAACCTCCAAAAACTCTATATAACCCCTCCCACCTCTATGGTAGTTAGTCTTATCTTTGCCTCTGCTGGAGGAAGGTGAAGAGTGAAGACATGCAAATGATTTATATATATACTAGTACTAAAGCCAGTGTACACGGGCCATTTTTTGCAGTACAGCGGTCCCACCCCTTGCTCTCTGCCCCCTCTCTTTTGCTCTCTCTCTCCCCTCTTTTTTGCTCTCTCTCCCCTCTCTTTTGCTTTCTCTCCCCCCTCTCTTTTGCGCTCTCTCCCCCTCTCCTTTGCGCTCTCTCTCCCCTCTTTTGCTCTCTCTCTCCCCTCTTTGGCTCTCTCCCCCTTTCTTTTGCTCTCTCTGCCCCCTCTTTTGTTCTCTCCCCCCTCTTTGGCTCTCTCTCCCCCTTCTTTGGCTCTCTCTCCCCCCACTTTGGCTCTCTCCCGCCTCTTTGGCTCTCTCTCCCCCCTCTTTGGCTCTCTCTCCCCCTCTTTGGCTTTCTCCCCTCTTTTGCTCTCTCTTCTCTTTGGCTCTATTTCCTCTTTTGCTCTCTCCTCTTTGGCTCTCTCTCCTCTTTTGATCTCCCCTCTTTGGCTCTCTCTCCCCTCTCTTTGGCTCTCTCCCCTCTTTGGCTCTCTCTCCCCCCTCTTTGGCTCTCTCCCTTTTTTGCTCTCTCCTCTTTGGCTCTCTTTCCTCTTTTGCTCTCTCTCTTCCCCCTCTTTGGCTCTCTCTCCCCCCCTTTGGTTCTCTCCCCCCTCTATTTGGCTCTCCCCCCTCCTTGGCCCTTCTCCACCCCTCTCTTGCTCCCTCTCTGGCTCTGTCTTTCAAACCCTTTACCTCTCTGGCCACACCCCCATCGTGGCACCCCGCCCGGCCACGCCCCATTGCGGTGACACCCACCAACCACGCCCCCCGTCGCACCCGGTCACCCCCTCACTGCACCTGGCCATGCCCCCATCGCGACGCTCCCGTCGGTCATGCCCCCTGACACTCCGCTTCAGCCTTGCTCTGTGCTGAGTGCTGAGTGTCAGGATCCAAACGGCCAGGTATGTTTGTCACGTGCAGTCTCTACTGTGCATGACTGCATCTGACAAACATACTTGGCCATTTATTATATAGGATATAATACACACACATTTTATTTAAATACGTTACACTTTTATTGGCAAACATGTTCACAGGGAGAGAAAGTGAGAAGTCCAGACCAGCCATTGTTTGAAAACTGATAAAATTTAAGATCAGGGGTACTTAGAACCATCACTGGATCTATGTATGTATTGGTTTTTGAAGGCAAAATTAAAAGAAACATAAATAACATTAATAGCATTTTTTTTAAAATGTTTTTAAATATTTATTGTCTCTCAAGTGTTATTTTTGCCATCTCTCAGTACTATTCAAATCTAGATGTGGGGAAAAAAAGGCAATTAAACATTTCGATCAAGAACAAAATATTTTTTTCTACTTTTAATTAGTTTCTTTTTTTCAGCCAGCATTATTCTATTATCTGGTACACAAGAATATAAAGTGATTTGCCTTTGTAAATAATAATTAAAATACTCAATTTCAAAAATGTAAGAACCAGAAAATGTATTTCATAGCTTAGCACATCTAGGTAAGTATCTCCACATTCTTTTTCCTAAGAAGTATTATTTACATTGTTGCCAATGCAACAGAGATCTCTGGGTATGATATGTAAGTGATACACACAACATCTCCCAATGTTTGCTTCCACGAATGTGCTTAAAGGGACAGTCAACACCAGAATTTTTGTTGTTTAAAAAGAAAGATAATCCCTTTATTACCCATTCCCCAGTTTTGCATAACCAACACTGTTATAGAAATACACTTTTTACCTCTATGATTACCTTGTATCTAAGCCTCTGCAAATTGCCCCCTTATTTCAGTTCTTTTGACAGACATGCATTTTAGCCAATCAGTGCTGGCTTCAGGGTAACTTCACGTGCATGAGCTCAATGTTATCTATATGAAACACATGAACTAATGCTCTCTAGTGGTCAAAATGCATTCAGATTAGAGGCAGTCTTCAATGTCTAAGAAATTAGCATATGAACCTCCTAGAATAGCTTTCAACTAAGAATACGAAGAGAACAAAGCAAAATTGGTGATAAAAGTAAATTGGAAAGTTGTTTAAAATTATATTCCCTATTGAAATCATGAAAAAAACAAATGATGGACTTGACTGTCCCTTTAACCACTTAAACCCTTTGAGCAAGATTAGAAGTCAAGCGGGAAATCATTTGCAAAACTCTACGCGCGTTATGGCTTTTTCGCATTTGGGTTTGTGCAGCTAATACAAAATAACTTATTTTGTGCGCGCGTTAAGCCACGTAATGCAAATGTGTGCAATCACGTATTCCCCATAGAAGTCAATGGAGAAGACACATAGAAAAAAAAACTAAAACTAATATGTTGTGCAAAGCCCATGACGTATTCTCCTTAAAATCTGTATATGGAAATGAGAATATTTCATATTGTGAAAATGTTTTCACAACGGAATATGTTCTATTTATTTCTAAATAAATATTTCTCTATATATGTGATGATATTTTGACTGATATTCGCATATAGATCTCGAGATATCTAGACATATAAATATTCATATACATATCTCGCTATAAATAGATATATCACATTGAAAATACATCTGAGATATTGTTTAATGTGCATAAGATTATAATATAAGAACTTTTCATTATCTCCCTAGTTTAACATACAGTATGTCTATACCTATAAATCCATGTTTCTTCATGTATGTCAATGTAAAATCCCTGCGTCTGCTTTTTTTTTCTAACACCCGAGATCTCATATCTTTGAATCCTTCTAACTTTTGTGTGCAATATTTTTTTTAATAATTTTTATTAGACAGTGTTAATATGAGTGTAACTGTTAAACAACTAGAAAAACTAATTGTATAAGGAATACAATAGGATTCACAGCAGAGATTACCACACATTTATAAACTCCAAATAGTGGATTCAGATAAAGATTATATTATATATTAAAAAGTTCCATATCATTCATGCCTTTATATCTTTATTAATGTACAAAGGAACCAACATTCACACAGTAGTAGTGAAAAGAAAGGTTAAAAACCCTTAAACCCAGTCATAAAAAATTAGGCCTAGATTTAGAGTTCGGCGGTAGCCGTCAAAACCAGCGTTAGAGGCTCCTAACGCTGGTTTTGGCCGCCCGCTGGTATTTGGAGTCAGTGATTAAAGGGTCTAACGCTCACTTTACAGCCGCGACTTTTCCATACCGCAGATCCCCCTACGCCATTTGCGTAGCCTATCTTTTCAATGGGATCTTTCTAACTCCGGTATTTAGAGTCGTTTCTGCAGTGAGCGTTAGAGCTCTAACGACAAGATTCCAGCCGCCTGAAAAAAGCAGGAGTTAAGAGCTTTCTGGCTAACGCCGGTTCATAAAGCTCTTAACTACTGTACCCTAAAGTACACTAACACCCATAAACTACCTATGTACCCCTAAACCGAGGTCCCCCCACATCGCCGCCACTCGATTAAAATTTTTAACCCCTAATCTGCCGACCGCCACCTACGTTATACTTATGTACCCCTAATCTGCTGCCCCTAACCCCGCCGACCCCTATATTATATTTATTAACCCCTAACTTGCCCCACACAACGTCGCCGCAAGCTACTTAAAATAATTAACCCCTAATCTTCCGACCGCAAATCGCCGCCACCTACGTTATCCCTATGTACCCCTAATCTTCTGCCCCTAACATCGCTGACCCCTATGTTATATTTATTAACCCCTAATCTGCCCCCCACAACGTCGCCGACACCTACCTACACTTATTAACCCCTAATCTGCCGAGCGGACCTGAGCGCTACTATAATAAAGTTATTAACCCCTAATCCGCCTCACTAACCCTATCATAAATAGTATTAACCCCTAATCTGCCCTCCCTAACATCGCCGACACCTACCTTCAATTATTAACCCCTAATCTGCCGACCGGAGCTCACCGCTATTCTAATAAATGTATTAACCCCTAAAGCTAAGTCTAACCCTAACACTAACACCCCCCTAAGTTAAATATAATTTTTATCTAACGAAATAAATTATCTCTTATTAAATAAATGATTCCTATTTAAAGCTAAATACTTACCTGTAAAATAAATCCTAATATAGCTACAATATAAATTACATTTATATTATAGCTATTTTAGGATTAATATTTATTTTACAGGTAACTTTGTATTTATTTTAACCAGGTACAATAGCTATTAAATAGTTAAGAACTATGTAATAGTTACCTAGTTAAAATAATTACAAATTTACCTGTAAAATAAATCCTAACCTAAGATATAATTAAACCTAACACTACCCTATCAATAAAATAATTAAATAAACTACCTACAATTACCTACAATTAACCTAACACTACACTATCAATAAATTAATTAAACACAATTGCTACAAATAAATACAATTAAATAAACTATCTAAAGTACAAAAAATAAAAAAGAACTAAGTTACAGAAAATAAAAAAATATTTACAAACATAAGAAAAATATTACAACAATTTTAAACTAATTACACCTACTCTAAGCCCCCTAATAAAATAACAAAGACCCCCAAAATAAAAAATTCCCTACCCTATTCTAAATTTAAAAAGTTACAAGCTCTTTTACCTTACCAGCCCTGAACAGGGCCCTTTGCGGGGCATGCCCCAAGAAGTTCAGCTCTTTTGCCTGTAAAAGAAAACATACAATACCCCCCCCCAACATTACAACCCACCACCCACATACCCCTAATCTAACCCAAACCCCCCTTAAATAAACCTAACACTAAGCCCCTGATGATCTTCCTACCTTGTCTTCACCATGCCAGGTTCACCGATCCGTCCTGGCTCCAAGATCTTCATCCAACCCAAGCGGGGGCTAGACATCCACTGAAGAAGTCCAGAAGAGGGTCCAAAGTCTTCCTCCTATCCGGCAAGAAGAGGACATCCGGACCGGCAAACATCTTCTCCAAGCGGCATCTTCTATGTTCTTCCATCCGATGACGACCGGCTCCATCTTGAAGACCTCCAGCGCGGATCCATCCTCTTCTTCCGACGACTAGACGACGAATGACGGTTCCTTTAAGGGACGTCATCCAAGATGGCGTCCCTCGAATTCCGATTGGCTGATAGGATTCTATCAGCCAATCGGAATTAAGGTAGGAATTTTCTGATTGGTTGATGGAATCAGCCAATCAGAATCAAGTTCAATCCGATTGGCTGATCCAATCAGCCAATCAGATTGAGCTCGCATTCTATTGGCTGTTCCGATCAGCCAATACAATGCGAGCTCAATCTGATTGGCTGATTGGATCAGCCAATCGGATTGAACTTGATTCTGATTGGCTGATTCCATCAGCCAATCAGAAAATTCCTACCTTAATTCCGATTGGCTGATCTTGGATGACGTCCCTTAAAGGAACCGTCATTCGTCGTCTAGTCGTCGGAAGAAGAGGATGGATCCGCGCTGGAGGTCTTCAAGATGGAGCCGGTCGTCATCGGATGGAAGAACATAGAAGATGCCGCTTGGAGAAGATGTTTGCCGGTCCGGATGTCCTCTTCTTGCCGGATAGGAGGAAGACTTTGGACCCTCTTCTGGACTTCTTCAGTGGATGTCTAGCCCCCGCTTGGGTTGGATGAAGATCTTGGAGCCAGGACGGATCGGTGAACCTGGCATGGTGAAGACAAGGTAGGAAGATCATCAGGGGCTTAGTGTTAGGTTTATTTAAGGGGGGTTTGGGTTAGATTAGGGGTATGTGGGTGGTGGGTTGTAATGTTGGGGGGGGGGGTATTGTATGTTTTCTTTTACAGGCAAAAGAGCTGAACTTCTTGGGGCATGCCCCGCAAAGGGCCCTGTTCAGGGCTGGTAAGGTAAAAGAGCTTGTAACTTTTTAAATTTAGAATAGGGTAGGGAATTTTTTATTTTGGGGGTCTTTGTTATTTTATTAGGGGGCTTAGAGTTGGTGTAATTAGTTTAAAATTGTTGTAATATTTTTCTTATGTTTGTAAATATTTTTTTATTTTCTGTAACTTAGTTCTTTTTTATTTTTTGTACTTTAGATAGTTTATTTAATTGTATTTATTTGTAGCAATTGTGTTTAATTAATTTATTGATAGTGTAGTGTTAGGTTAATTGTAGGTAATTGTAGGTAGTTTATTTAATTATTTTATTGATAGGGTAGTGTTAGGTTTAATTATATCTTAGGTTAGGATTTATTTTACAGGTAAATTTGTAATTATTTTAACTAGGTAACTATTAAATAGCTATTGTACCTGGTTAAAATAATTACAAAGTTGCCTGTAAAATAAATATTAATCCTAAAATAGCTATAATATAAATGTAATTTATATTGTAGCTATATTAGGATTTATTTTACAGGTAAGTATTTAGCTTTAAATAGGAATCATTTATTTAATAAGAGTTAATTTATTTCGTTAGATAAAAATTATATTTAACTTAGGGGGGTGTTAGTGTTAGGGTTAGACTTAGCTTTAGGGGTTAATACATTTATTAGAATAGCGGTGAGCTCCGGTCGGCAGATTAGGGGTTAATAATTGAAGGTAGGTGTCGGCGATGTTAGGGAGGGCAGATTAGGGGTTAATACTATTTATGATAGGGTTAGTGAGGCGGATTAGGGGTTAATAACTTTATTATAGTAGCGCTCAGGTCCGCTCGGCAGATTAGGGGTTAATAAGTGTAGGTAGGTGTCGGCGACGTTGTGGGGGGCAGATTAGGGGTTAATAAATATAACATAGGGGTCGGCGATGTTAGGGCAGCAGATTAGGGGTACATAGGGATAACGTAGGTGGCGGCGGTTTACGGAGCGGCAGATTAGGGGTTAAAAGTGTAATGCAGGGGTCAGCGATAGCGGGGGCGGCAGATTAGGGGTTAATAAGTGTAAGGCTAGGGGTGTTTAGACTCGGGGTACATGTTAGAGTGTTAGGTGCAGACGTAGGAAGTGTTTCCCCATAGGAAACAATGGGGCTGCGTTAGGAGCTGAACGCTGCTTTTTTGCAGGTGTTAGGTTTTTTTTCAGCTCAAACAGCCCCATTGTTTCCTATGGGAGAATCGTGCACGAGCACGTTTTTGAGGCCGGCCGCGTCCGTAAGCAACTCTGGTATCGAGAGTTGCATTTGCGGTAAAAATGCTCTACGCTCCTTTTTTGGAGCCTAACGCAGCATTTGTTTGAACTCTCGATACCAGAGTTAAATTTATGGTGCGGCCAGAAAAAAACCCGCGGAGCGTTAACAGCCCTTTTACCGCCAAACTCCAAATCTAGCCGTTAGTATGCTGAGAAATCTGTAAATTCACAAGTGCCTGCTAGCAAATATCTGAAGTAAACTAAGCCCTTACAATCTGAGGGCTGATTAACTGTTAACTTTTAATCTTAGCAGGCACCATATAAACAACCATTAAAGAAAAATATCTGATTTAGACAAGGGTAAGCAAATTAAAAACGGCAGACAGGAGAGAAAATGCTGCTCCTGCTGGACCCCTGTAAATGTACTTTGTAATGTATTTTTGAAGTGTTTGGTGAAACTTTTATGTTGCAGAAAACTGTTAACTACAGCTCTTCGAGCGCGGAAAGGATTGTTGCGTAAAAGGCAAATGAGGGCGCAATCGAAATTTTTCAAGACTTGTAATACCTGCGCAATGGAAATTGATTGCAAAAAGATCGCGAGCGGAAAACTCATAAAGACTACTTGTAATCTTGCTGTTTATGGGGTAGGTAATTTACAAAAACAAAGTTGAAATTGTAAACAAGATATCAAAATTTGAAGGGCTTCTTATATTCCTCTTGTAAAAGGACTCTTGCCACATGGGCTGAACATAGGTGTTCCTGGGTATATTTTTTTTTTTTTCTTATAATATGTATTGGAATTATCTAAGCATATCACCCTTGTAAGTCTTGCAGCTTTATCTTGTCAAAAGCAGGGTGTCAAGTTTGTTTCAAAATATGCATTTTGTTTATTAAAGTGAAGGGAAAAGACAAATTGGAAATACTAGAATTTAATAAAATGAAAACATCATCATTTTTTTTATTTGCCAGAAATAACTGGTGAGCTGCGAGTGTACATATATAAAAGTTTACTAAAATATAGATTTCGATCATTCCATGAGATCTGCCCATGTGAGGGTCGAAATTATATTTCTCACCATGTTGACAAATTTTCGGATCAATCATTTGGGTTTGGGTAATTTGTGTTGAGGGGCAATAGAACATTGGGGGATTATGTTATTCACAGCAAAGAAGTTTGTTTTTAGGTATAACTGTAGTGCTTGGGATTAAGCCAGTAATTAGAGGTATTTGTAGTAGGGTGAGGTCAAAGTTACAGATAAATGTGTGTAGGGGATTTGAAACAGCAATGGTAAGATACACTATTAGTTAGTAAGATGCATTTGTTTCAAGATTTTCCATAGATGCTCTATGTAGCAAGTTGCCTAGGATTAAGTATTTATGTGCCTCTTTGTTTAGCTGGGTTTGCCATAAGATGTGCATGTAGGAATTATTTATTTATTTATTTACAGTAGTTGCATTTTTAGATTTTATAAAAAATAAAATAAAGAACTGACTTCGGACCAGATTACAAGTGGAGCTGTATTTAACACTCCCGCTCTCACGCTAACTCCGCTAGAAGTAAGCTTTTTGCGCACGTCGGGTAGCAATTGTATTACAGGTTGAAAATAAAAGAGTTTTTGCTTGGCCGCTAAACAGATGCACTTAAAAAGCCAAATTTATAATATCAAGCGCACGTTAACGTATTCCACAATAGAAGTCAATGGAGCAACAAAATGGATAAAAACCGTAATACCCTACTCGCGTGCAAACCCGATTGCATTTATATATCAATATTGTTAAAATAGTATTTTAGGCTCTGTCTCTTTAAATGAACCTCTTGGTCCAATTTAGTGTTCCTTTTTGTTTTATAAACTTAATGTATAAATGTATTTAAACAGTTAAAGTACTATTGGCTGCCAGTTCCTAAATAATGTCTTGCTACCACTGGCATGTCGAGTATGTACAGAAAAGGATGCTAGTAATAATAGCGCTCCCAGTACAAAAAGGAGACACAGGAGGAGATACAAATAAATAAAATATATATAGTAAATTGACAAATGGTGAGTTGTTGAGTAAAATGTAAAACAAATATGTAATTCACAAATAACGCACCTGAGCATACCTCGGAGAAATGAGTCCAGAAAAGAGGGGATCTGAGTCCCTATTAGTGTGGTGTGCTTGCTGTATATAAATATGGGTATATTAATATATGATTAAATATATCAATGAAAATAATTATAAAAGGAATGATTGTAGGACTGCAAAACAATGAAACAGTTTTAGGACACTAAAAACTGATTAGCAGTGAATATAGTCCCCAGTTAAAAACAATCTCAATTATTTATTTATAAAAATTTTTACCAGGAAGGATACATTGAGATTTCTCTAATTTTCAAGTATGTCCTAGGTCCACAAAACATTGCATTGATACAATAGGGTACAATAAAATACAAAACAAAATATTAATACATAACATATGTAAAATTTAACATAGAACAGGTAGGAAATATATAATCAACCATGAAAGGTGCATTCTGTTTTGATATGCAGAGAGGGATCTCTTAAATCATTTTAAGCTTGGGGAAGGTTTGAAAGTGTGCAGGAGGTCGTTACATAATTGTGGTGCTCTGTAGGAAAAGGAGGCTTGAGCTGCTTTCTTTTTGTATGGAGGCAGACTAAATAATGTGCTGGTACTGGATCGGAGGTTATGGGAGGTGGGAACACCTGGGGAGAGCATTCTGCTCAGGTAGGGTGGGAGCTTTCCAGAAAAGCTCTTAAACACAAGGCAGGAAAGATGGAGGGTGTGCATCTGGATTCCAGCGACAGCCAGTTTAATTATTTTAGCATGTCACAATGGTGGATCCTGTAGTTACATTATAGCACAAAGCGGCAGAACGAGTTATATAGTGTATTAAGTTTATTAAGGTGAGTTTGCGGTGCAGGTGCATATACTACATCCCCATAATCCATGATTGGCATCAGCATTTGCTGTACAATCTTTTCCTTTACTGTAGGGCTGAGGCAGGATTTGTTTCTGTACAGGGCACCTAATTTTATTATAGGCATATTAAAAACAACAGTAGAAACAATTTATCTAGGTCAGATTCAAATCTAATAACCTCCAACCCGTATTAAGTATGAGGTTAAAGATGAAAACCAAAAGGACAATATACAGTATTTTATATATATATATATATATATATATATATATATATATATATATATATATATATATATATATATATATATATATATATATATATATATAGTTGGTTAATGAAAAGTGCAATGTTAAATGTGATAAAAAGGAATATAAAAAGTGAAAAAAATTCAAAGTAAAAAAGGTTAAAAAAGATTGTAAAAACAGTCCTGAGTGTTTCCAAATAATAGGAGAGTAAGGAGTAGTGTCCTGGTCCGTTGGCGTTTTTCGTTCGTGGAGAGTCTGAAAACCAGAAGTGATGTCACTTTCTTGTTATACATTACGTGTTTCTTGGAACTTCATCAGAGGTGTATCTGGTTCCAACCATGGATCTCTTTTGTTTAGGAAGATCTGCAATGGAATGATTATGCTTGGATTGATTTAGTCTATTTTTCTAAATCATTATTTTTTGCCCTTCTAGAATTTCTAATTTCTGTTTTTTAACTATTCTATCCTTCAATCATGTTGCTTATCTTAGTATGATTGTCATAGATTTAGAAATCCCTGATTTGAGTCAATGTTAAAAAAAACTGTAAAAAACGCTCTAAAAAAAAACTAAAAAAAAATATTAAAAAGTGTAAATCGAAAAAAAAAATAAAAAGAAGTTTTTTGTTTAATGGTTTGTTGATGTGATCTTTTTTTGGGGTGTATTAGAGATTTTCTGTCTAGTGCTTCTACCTTCTTATATGCTTCCTTTTTTCTTTACATTTTTCTTTTAAAACGGTTGCAGCTTCCTTAGAATCTTCCTTCCTTGAACAATTACTTTCTATCCTTTGGAAATGACCAGATGGTATATTTTTTATCAACAGCAGATGATGGCCGTTTTTAGCATGTAAGTAACCATTAGTGTCTGTTTCTTTGGTAAAGAGCTAGTATGTTTCATAATTTTCAATGAATATGGTGATATCTAAAATATAAATTCCACAATTTTGTGAATTTAAAATTGAAGTTGTTTTCGTTAATCATATCAACAAAATCATTATTTTTCTCTCCTCGCCAGACTATTAAAATGTCATCTATGAATCTTTACTATTTGACAAAGTGGGATTCTAAAAGGATTTTCTTGCCAGATTATTTGGTCCTCAAATGTATAAATTTGCAAAGTTTGGGGCAAATTTAGTGCTCATAACTGTTCCAAATAATTGTAATAAAACCTTTTTTTAAAAGGTAAAATAAATTTGGTACAAAATGTATTTTTATTCTATTGTTCTACTTAATATTCTTAGATATATATGTTTTTATTTGCTATTCCGCAAACAAATATACAGTATATGTATTGTCTTTTTGCACATGAATATATATATATATATATATATATATATACTAATGTAAATATTTGCATAGGAAACTAGCACATCTAGGCAAGTATCCCCGCTTGCTGTTCCCCAGAAATTCTTAATATACAATGTGACCAATGAACAAGAGAATTGTGGGTAAGATATGCAAATTAGATATGCAAATTCTCAGTTTTTTGCTTCAAAATACTGTTTTGACACAGCGAGCCTTTTAACAGGATTATTACAGCAAACCAGAAATCACTCACTAGACAAGCCTGTTTCTCATCAGTAGGAGATAGATTTTGAGACATGGAGGAATTTAATTTCAGTTTTTTATCCCCCCCCCCCATAATTTTAATGAATTTTGGTTTAACCATAAAAATAGCTTTACCAATGCAGCAACCAGAAATCTATCTCCTACTGATGAGTTCCAAAAAGAACGAAACAGGCTTGTCTAGTGAGTGATTTCTGGTTTGCTGTAATAATCCTGTTTAAAGGATTGCTGTGTCAAAACAGTATTTTGAAGCAAAAAAAATGAGAATTTGCATATCTATTTTGCATATCTTACCCACAATTCTCTTGTGCATTGGTAACATTGTATATTAAGAATTTCTGGGGAACAGCAAGCGAGGATACTTGCCTAGATGTGCTAGTATCCTATGCAAATATTTACATTGATTTAATTTTGAGACATGGAGGATTTTAATTTCAGTTTTTTACCTCCCCCCATAATTTTAATGAATTTTGGTTTATATATATATACAGTATATATATATATATATATATATATATATATATATATATATATATATATATATATATATATATATATATATATATTTATATATATATATATATATATATATATATATTTTTTTTTTTTTTTAATTTATAGTTTAGGATATATTTTTTGATAATTTTTGATCTTTATTAAACAATTCATTGTTACATTTTTTAAGTGTTTTACAGGTTTTTGTAACATTCACTCAAATCAGGGATTTATAGATATATGGCAATCATACTAAGATAAGCGACATGACTAAGGGATAGAATAGTTAAAAACCAGAAATTAAAAATTCTAGATAGGCTAAAAACAATGATTTTGAAAAATAGATTAAATCAATCCAAGCATAATCATTCCATTCCCAGTCTTCCTAAATAAAAGAGAGTTATGGTTGGAACAAGATAAACCTCTGATGAAGTGGATCAGTATTACATGAAACACGTAAGGTATCACGATAAAGTAACATCACTCCTGGTTTTCAAACTCTCCACTTTGAGTTCCACGAACAAGCGCCAGCGGAACAGGATGCCCCTACTTGCTCTCCTATTATCTGGAAACACTCATCTTTATTCTATCTTTTTTAAACTTTTAACTTTTAATTTTTTTTCCCACTTTTTATATTCCTTTTTATCACATTTAACATTAATTTTGTATTTATATATATATATATATATATATATATATATATATATATATATATATATATATATATATATATATATAATCCTTTTGATCTTCAGCTTTAACCTCATACTTAATACTTAATACGGGTTAGAGGTTATTAGATTTTAATTTGACCTACTGTTGTTGTTTTTATTACGCCTATATTAAATTAAGATTGTTTTTAACTAGGGACTATATTCACTGCTAATTAGTTCAATGCCCTAAAACTGTTTCAGTGTTTTGCAGCCTACAATCATTATTTTACTCTCATTTTTATTGATATATTTAATCTTATATTAATATACCCATATTTATATACAGCACAAGCACCACACTAATAGGAACTCAGATTCCCTCTTTTCTGGACAAATACCTCATATCTTTGAGGTATGCTCAGGTGAGCTGTTTTTGAATTACATATTTGTTTTACATTTTACTCAGCAACTCACCATTTGTCAATGTATTATGTATATTGTATTTATTTATTTTCTCCTCCTCTGTCTCCTCTTCTGTACTGCCAGTGCTACTCTTACTAGCATCTTCATTTATATATATATATATATATACACACACACAAATACATATTTAGATATGTTTGTGTATGTATCTCTATTTTAAAGCCCTTTGCCTACCTTTTTTTCTTCTAACACCTGACACCTTATTTCTTTGAGCCCTTATACCTTTTATTGGTACAATATTATTTTTTTATATTTTTTATTATATAGTGTTATTATGGGTGTAACTGTTCTTTTCAATGTATTTTTGATGTTTTTTATGACACTTTTTTGTTTCGCAAAACAATTAACCAGAGCTCTGAGGTCAAGCTTTCCTGATGAGCATTAACAGGTGCGAGAAACTCTTGCATGTAACTGTTAGTGCGCCACTCGTAATCTAGCCCTTTGTATTTTATATCATCTCAAATAATTCAGAGTAAAACTGGAAAAAGTTGAAAGAAACTAAAGATGCAAATAGTGTATGTAAATGCCATAAATACACCACCATGCACTGCTAAATTGACATTATGCTAACATTTTCATAGCCACTTTAACAACACACAGTACCTGTTTTAGTTTCCCAAGTAGAGAAATTGCTCCACTCACTCCATGGTCCATTGTAACAATGTTCTGGATTAGGTTCATCTATACGCATCCGAACCCTCATATAGTACATTGTTGCAGTTTTGATGTCTGTGTTCAATATCAGCAATAGCTCAGGAAACTTGTTTTGCAGACATTTTTCACCATCTGAAGACTCCTAATGGAAAAAAACTTTTTTTTATATCATCCAGGTGTAAAAACTTTCTTTAATACAATAACATTATGTTTGTTGGAAATGTTTTTCAGTGGCAAATCTCCTTTAAGAGGCAATCCAAGCTTTTTACATAAGTAAACACATCTAACCACTGTCCTTTTGTTATCAACACTGGCATTGTTTTGCACAACTTTTTAAAAAGTTTATCTACTTTTCTGGGTTAATTTAGGGTACAAATATAAATGAACTGATACAGTGACAAAACAATCACTGCGTAGAATGAAGCAGGGTCAGGCTTTATAAGTCTATAGTCTGCATTTACTATTTTCAGAGTATAATTACAGGAAACATGGCAAAATAATAAAAGAATATTACAAGTTTTAATTTACATAATAAATCAATTAATTATATAATCTCAGTGTTTAATGTCCCTTTAAGGAAAGTAAAAGAGAAAATCCATTGGAAGCATTATAGTCCCCATTCCGCTACTTCAACCAAAATTTAAATTATAGAAATATTATTACCCCTAACTTTATAGGTGCATTGAGACAGGGCAATTAGAATTATTTTATGGGGTTTTAGTTAGGGTTCGTTACAGTGTGGGGGGGGGCACTGGATGAGCGGTGGTTGCAGTTATACTGTGGCAAGCACTGGATGAGCGGTGGTTGCAGTTATACTGTGGCAAGCACTGGATGAAAGGTGGTTGCAGTTATACTGTGACGAGCACTGGATGAGAGGTGGTTGCAGTTATACTGTGGCAAGCACTGGATGAGCAGTGGTTGCAGTTATACTGTGGCAAGCACTGGATGAGCGGTGGTTGCAGTTATACTGTGGCAAGCACTGGATGAGCAGTGGTTGCAGTTATACTGTGGCAAGCACTGGATGAGAGGTGGTTGCAGTTATACTGTGGCAAGCACTGGATGAGAGGTGGTTGCAGTTATACTCAGGCAAGCACTGCATGAGAGGTGGTTGCAGTTATACTGTGGCAAGCACTGGATGAGAGGTGGTTGCAGTTATACTGTGGCAAGCACTGGATGAGAGGTGGTTGCAGTTATACTGTGGCAAGCACTGGATGAGCGGTGGTTGCAGTTATACTGTGGCAAGCACTGGATGAGAGGTGGTTGCAGTTATACTGTGGCAAGCACTGGATGAGAGGTGGTTGCAGTTATACTCAGGCAAGCACTGTATGAGAGGTGGTTGCAGTTATACTGTGGCAAGCACTGGATGAGAGGTGGTTGCAGTTAATCAATTAATTATATAATCTCAGTGTTTAAAAAAAACAAACCATTGGAAGCATTATAGTCCCCATTCCGCTACTTCAACCAAAATTTACATTATATAAATATTATTACCCCTAACTTTATAGGTGCATTGAGACAGGGCAATTAGAATTATTTTATGGGGTTTTAGTTAGGGTTCGTTACAGTGGGGGGCAATGGATGAGCGGTGGTTGCAGTTATACTGTGGCAAGCACTGGATGAGCGGTGGTTGCAGTTATACTGTGGCAAGCACTGGATGAGAGATGGTTGCAGTTATACTGTGATGAGCACTGGATGAGAGGTGGTTGCAGTTATACTGTGGCAAGCACTGGATGAGCAGTGGTTGCAGTTATACTGTGGAAAGCACTGGATGAGCGGTGGTTGCAGTTATACTGTGGCAAGCACTGGATGAGCAGTGGTTGCAGTTATACTGTGGCAAGCACTGGATGAGAGGTGGTTGCAGTTATACTGTGGCAAGCACTGGATGAGAGGTGGTTGCAGTTATACTGTGGCAAGCACTGGATGAGCGGTGGTTGCAGTTATACTGTGGCAAGCACTGGATGAGAGGTGGTTGCAGTTATACTGTGGCAAGCATTGGATGAGAGGTGGTTGCAGTTATACTCAGGCAAGCACTGCATGAGAGGTGGTTGCAGTTATACTGTGGCAAGCACTGGATGAGAGGTGGTTGCAGTTAATCAATTAATTATATAATCTCAGTGTTTAAAAAAAAACCCATTGGAAGCATTATAGTCCCCATTCCGCTACTTCAACCAAAATTTACATTATATAAATATTATTACCCCTAACTTTATAGGTGCATTGAGAAAGGGCAATTAGAATTATTTTATGGGGTTTTAGTTAGGGTTCGTTACAGTGGGGGGCAATGGATGAGCGGTGGTTGCAGTTATACTGTGGCAAGCACTGGATGAGCGGTGGTTGCAGTTATACTGTGGCAAGCACTGGATGAGAGATGGTTGCAGTTATACTGTGATGAGCACTGGATGAGAGGTGGTTGCAGTTATACTGTGGCAAGCACTGGATGAGCAGTGGTTGCAGTTATACTGTGGAAAGCACTGGATGAGCGGTGGTTGCAGTTATACTGTGGCAAGCACTGGATGAGCAGTGGTTGCAGTTATACTGTGGCAAGCACTGGATGAGAGGTGGTTGCAGTTATACTGTGGCAAGCACTGGATGAGAGGTGGTTGCAGTTATACTCAGGCAAGCACTGCATGAGAGGTGGTTGCAGTTATACTGTGGCAAGCACTGGGTGAGAGGTGGTTGCAGTTATACTGTGGCAAGCACTGGATGAGAGGTGGTTTCAGTTATACTGTGGCAAGCACTGGATGAGCAGTGGTTGCAGTTATACTGTGGCAAGCACTGGATGAGAGGTGGTTGCAGTTGTACTGTGGCAAGCACTGGATGAGAGGTGGTTGCAGTTATACTGTGGCAAGCACTGGATGAGAGGTGGTTGCTGTTATACTGTGGCAAGCACTGGATGAACATTGGTTGCAGTTATACTGTGGCAAGCACTGGATGAGCGGTGGTTGCAGTTATACTGTGGCAAGCACTGGGTGAGTGGTGGTTGCAGTTATTCTCAGGCAAGCACTGGATGAGCGGTGGTTGCAGTTATACTGTGGCAAGCACTAGATGAGCGATGGTTGCAGTTATACTGTGGCAAGCACTGGATGAGTGGTGGTTGCAGTTATACTGTGGCAAGCACTGGATGAGTGGTGGTTGCTGTTATACTGTGGCAAGCATTGGATGAGCAGTGGTTGCAGTTATACTGTGGCAAGCACTGGATGAGAGGTGGTTGCAGTTATACTGTGGCAAGCACTGGATGAGAGGTGGTTGCAGTTATACTGTGGCAAGCACTGGATGAGAGGTGGTTGCAGTTATACTGTGGCAAGCACTGGATGAGAGGTGGTTGCAGTTATACTGTGGCAAGCACTGAATGAGAGGTGGTTGCAGTTATACTGTGGCAAGCACTGGATGAGCGGTGGTTGCAGTTATACTGTGGCAAGCACTGGATGAGAGGTGGTTGCAGTTATACTGTGGCAAGCACTGGATGAGCGGTGGTTGCAGTTATACTGTGGCAAGCACTGGATGAGAAGTGGTTGCAGTTATACTGTGGCAAGCACTGGATGAGCGGTGGTTGCAGTTATACTGTGGCAAGCACTGGATGAGAGGTGGTTGCAGTTATACTGTGGCAAGCACTGGATGAGCGGTGGTTGCAGTTATACTGTGGCAAGCACTGGATGAGAGGTGGTTGCAGTTATACTGTGGCAAGCACTGGATGAGAGGTGGTTGCAGTTATACTGTGGCAAGCACTGGATGAGAGGTGGTTGCAGTTATACTGTGGCAAGCACTGGATGAGCGGTGGTTGCAGTTATACTGTGGCAAGCACTGGATGAGAGGTGGTTGCAGTTATACTGTGGCAAGCACTGGATGAGCGGTGGTTGCAGTTATACTGTGGCAAGCACTGGATGAGAAGTGGTTGCAGTTATACTGTGGCAAGCACTGGATGAGAGGTGGTTGCAGTTATACTGTTGCAAGCACTGTATGAGAGGTGGTTGCAGTTATACTGTGGCAAGCACTGGATGAGAGGTGGTTGCAGTTAATCAATTAATTATATAATCTCAGTGTTTAAAAAAAACAAACCATTGGAAGCATTATAGTCCCCATTCCGCTACTTCAACCAAAATTTACATTATATAAATATTATTACCCCTAACTTTATAGGTGCATTGAGACAGGGCAATTAGAATTATTTTATGGGGTTTTAGTTAGGGTTCGTTACAGTGGGGGGCAATGGATGAGCGGTGGTTGCAGTTATACTGTGGCAAGCACTGGATGAGCGGTGGTTGCAGTTATACTGTGGCAAGCACTGGATGAGAGATGGTTGCAGTTATACTGTGATGAGCACTGGATGAGAGGTGGTTGCAGTTATACTGTGGCAAGCACTGGATGAGCAGTGGTTGCAGTTATACTGTGGAAAGCACTGGATGAGCGGTGGTTGCAGTTATACTGTGGCAAGCACTGGATGAGCAGTGGTTGCAGTTATACTGTGGCAAGCACTGGATGAGAGGTGGTTGCAGTTATACTGTGGCAAGCACTGGATGAGAGGTGGTTGCAGTTATACTGTGGCAAGCACTGGATGAGCGGTGGTTGCAGTTATACTGTGGCAAGCACTGGATGAGAGGTGGTTGCAGTTATACTGTGGCAAGCATTGGATGAGAGGTGGTTGCAGTTATACTCAGGCAAGCACTGCATGAGAGGTGGTTGCAGTTATACTGTGGCAAGCACTGGATGAGATGTGGTTGCAGTTAATCAATTAATTATATAATCTCAGTGTTTAAAAAAAAACCCATTGGAAGCATTATAGTCCCCATTCCGCTACTTCAACCAAAATTTACATTATATAAATATTATTACCCCTAACTTTATAGGTGCATTGAGAAAGGGCAATTAGAATTATTTTATGGGGTTTTAGTTAGGGTTCGTTACAGTGGGGGGCAATGGATGAGCGGTGGTTGCAGTTATACTGTGGCAAGCACTGGATGAGCGGTGGTTGCAGTTATACTGTGGCAAGCACTGGATGAGAGATGGTTGCAGTTATACTGTGATGAGCACTGGATGAGAGGTGGTTGCAGTTATACTGTGGCAAGCACTGGATGAGCAGTGGTTGCAGTTATACTGTGGAAAGCACTGGATGAGCGGTGGTTGCAGTTATACTGTGGCAAGCACTGGATGAGCAGTGGTTGCAGTTATACTGTGGCAAGCACTGGATGAGAGGTGGTTGCAGTTATACTGTGGCAAGCACTGGATGAGAGGTGGTTGCAGTTATACTCAGGCAAGCACTGCATGAGAGGTGGTTGCAGTTATACTGTGGCAAGCACTGGGTGAGAGGTGGTTGCAGTTATACTGTGGCAAGCACTGGATGAGAGGTGGTTTCAGTTATACTGTGGCAAGCACTGGATGAGCAGTGGTTGCAGTTATACTGTGGCAAGCACTGGATGAGAGGTGGTTGCAGTTGTACTGTGGCAAGCACTGGATGAGAGGTGGTTGCAGTTATACTGTGGCAAGCACTGGATGAGAGGTGGTTGCTGTTATACTGTGGCAAGCACTGGATGAACATTGGTTGCAGTTATACTGTGGCAAGCACTGGATGAGCGGTGGTTGCAGTTATACTGTGGCAAGCACTGGGTGAGTGGTGGTTGCAGTTATTCTCAGGCAAGCACTGGATGAGCGGTGGTTGCAGTTATACTGTGGCAAGCACTAGATGAGCGATGGTTGCAGTTATACTGTGGCAAGCACTGGATGAGTGGTGGTTGCAGTTATACTGTGGCAAGCACTGGATGAGTGGTGGTTGCTGTTATACTGTGGCAAGCATTGGATGAGCAGTGGTTGCAGTTATACTGTGGCAAGCACTGGATGAGAGGTGGTTGCAGTTATACTGTGGCAAGCACTGGATGAGCGGTGGTTGCAGTTATACTGTGGCAAGCACTGGATGAGAGGTGGTTGCAGTTATACTGTGGCAAGCACTGGATGAGAGGTGGTTGCAGTTATACTGTGGCAAGCACTGAATGAGAGGTGGTTGCAGTTATACTGTGGCAAGCACTGGATGAGAGGTGGTTGCAGTTATACTGTGGCAAGCACTGGATGAGAGGTGGTTGCAGTTATACTGTGGCAAGCACTGGATGAGCGGTGGTTGCAGTTATACTGTGGCAAGCACTGGATGAGAAGTGGTTGCAGTTATACTGTGGCAAGCACTGGATGAGCGGTGGTTGCAGTTATACTGTGGCAAGCACTGGATGAGAGGTGGTTGCAGTTATACTGTGGCAAGCACTGGATGAGCGGTGGTTGCAGTTATACTGTGGCAAGCACTGGATGAGAGGTGGTTGCAGTTATACTGTGGCAAGCACTGGATGAGAGGTGGTTGCAGTTATACTGTGGCAAGCACTGAATGAGAGGTGGTTGCAGTTATACTGTGGCAAGCACTGGATGAGCGGTGGTTGCAGTTATACTGTGGCAAGCACTGGATGAGAGGTGGTTGCAGTTATACTGTGGCAAGCACTGGATGAGCGGTGGTTGCAGTTATACTGTGGCAAGCACTGGATGAGAAGTGGTTGCAGTTATACTGTGGCAAGCACTGGATGAGAGGTGGTTGCAGTTATACTGTTGCAAGCACTGGATGAGAGGTGGTTGCAGTTATACTGTGGCAAGCACTGGATGAGCATCGTTTGCAGTTATACTGTGGCAAGCACTGGATGAGAGGTGGTTGCAGTTATACTGTGGCAAACACTGGATGAGCGGTGGTTGCATTTATACTCAGGCAAGCACTGGATGAGAGGTGGTTGCAGTTATACTGTGGAAAAGCACTGGATGAGAGGTGGTTGCAGTTATACTCAGGCAAGCACTGGATGAGAGGTGGTTGCAGTTATACTGTGGCAAGCACTGGATGAGAGGTGGTTGCAGTTATACTGTGGCAAGCACTGGATGAGAGGTGGTTGCAGTTATACTGTGGCAAGCACTGAATGAGAGGTGGTTGCAGTTATACTGTGGCAAACACTGGATGAGAGGTGGTTGCAGTTATACTGTGGCAAGCACTGGATGAGAGGTGGTTGCAGTTAAACTGTGGCAAGCACTGCATGAGGGGTGGTTGCAGTTATACTGTGGCAAGCACTGCATGAGAGGTGGTTGCAGTTATACTGTGGCAAGCATTGGATGAGAGGTGGTTGCAGTTATACTGTGGCAAGCACTGGATGAGCGGTGGTTGCAGTTAAACTGTGACAAACACTGGATGAGCGGTGGTTGCAGTTATACTGTGGCAAACACTGGATGAGAGGTGGTTGCAGTTATACTAACAGGTTAATTTATTTATTTTTGATCTTCTGCTTTGAATTTTTCAACGTAAAAACATTTGTATAACAGATATAAGAAGTTGTGCAAATGTTATCATGTGTCACTATGGGGCCAACAGAAGCACTACAAGCAGCAATAAATATTAGCTACAGTAATAGATACTGACACTGCTATATTCAAGTTACTTCTTTAGAAAGTTATAGCTGTGGCAATTACTTAGGAGCTAGTGAAATGCATGTGCAATGCCGCCCCCTGCTCACTGGCGGCCAATCGGACGCTAGCAGGGGCTGTCAATCATCCTGATCGTATCGGGATGATTTCAGTCCGCCACCTAAAAGGTGGTGGAGAAGTTAAGGAGCAGCTTTCTTGTGACCGCTGCTTCTTAACTTCCGTTTCAGGCAAGCCTGAAATGATGGGCGTAGAAAGCAGCTTCCGCTGCTTAATAAATCTACCCCTTGGTGTTTGATTTTGCACAAGTTGCTATTGTTAATGACAGTTCTGTGACTCTTTTCTAACAGTAGTGAGTCCTAAAGGATATGAACTTGAGAGGTCAAGTCTGTTGAAACAGAAAAGTGAAAATAAATAAATAAATATGCAGAAATAATTAAACCTAAATTTTCTGCTAAATTAAAATGTCCTTGTTCAATTGACTTTTTTCAAATTGTTTGTGTAGTTTATTTGGTTCAAAGCCTCTTGCAAACCATAAGATAACTGAGTATTTTAAACATTTTTTCTTTCAGGCTTTTGATATAGCATACAATTTAAACAACTTTCCAATGTATTTCTATTAGAAATTTTGCTTAATTCCTTTGGTATTCTTTGTGTACGGAACACCACTGCACTACAGGAAGCTAACTTAAGACATAGCAGCCGATTTATCAAGTGTCTGGCGGACATGATCCGCTGTAGCGAATCATGTCCACCAGACATCGATAAATGCTGATAAATGGTGAACTGCTTGTTCAATGCCACCCCCTGCCGATTCCCGGACAATCGGTCGCAAGCAGGGGGTGTCAATCAACCCAATCCTATGAGATCGGGCAAATTGATGTCCGCCGCATCAGAGGAGGCATAGGAGTTATAGAGCAACGATCTTAAGACCACTGCTTCTTAACTCCTGTTTTGGAAACAGGGGGTATACGGCCCCATTCGGGCCGTGATAATTCGGCCCCATTGGGTGAACCAATGACATGAGACATATACTGTATGTGCAGAAAACATTCAACATGTAGCTCTCATAAGTGCATTGCTGTTCCAGAGTCTACCTAGGTATTCTTTTTAACAAAGGATACTAAAAGAACAAAACAAATTATATAGTAGAAGCAAATTTGAAAAATGTTTAAAATTGTACTGTGAATCATAAAAGAAAATGTTCAGGTTTCATGTCCCTTTAAGCTGATTTTGTCACAACATGTAGGTTGGCTGCTAAGCTACTCATCGTGGCTTATTTAGGATACTGTGATAGCCTGGGAGAGCATTTAGTGTACGGCTTGTTGGAGCAGTCTTTTGGGTGTTAATGAAACAGCTGTGGATTTTGGAGTGTACTAGTACTGACGGTCTAATGGTTCTTTACTGTGTTCAATGACTGATTTTCTTATTCTTTTGTTAAAGTAATGGTAAACTCCCCCTTTTATAAAATCAGATCCAAAATGTTAGTGATATTTTAGATGGAGATGCGCTAGAACTTACTTTTTAATATAGATATGAAATTCAAATACCCTGTGCTCTACTGCTCATTTCACTAACATTGCGGATCTGATTTTATAAAGGGGAGAGTTTACCATCACTTTATGCTGCTGAAGATACAGCAGGTAGAGTTCATAAATAGTGACAATCCTGCAAAATGTGTAGCACCTTCAAGTGCTATGAAAACATGATGGGACGTTAAGGGAAATTAAAGACCTCTTGTATAAAAATTATGTTTTGTTCCATGTTTCCAAGAGAGGCCAAAAAGCAAAATATGTTACCTAGGTTGCTGAAATCATTTTTGGTTACAGGTTAAAAATATGCTTTTGTCTTCTCTTGCGAACATAGAACAAGTACAATTATTACTTCAATAACAGTGCCACAAATTATTTTTCAAATGTATTTTAAATGATCCACTTAGGCAAGAAATCCTCATAGATTGACCACTGCAGTAGCCTCCAGACTAAGGACAAGATACAAGTTATGCGGTAATTTTTTATCACTCATGAGTGCTAACTGTGCTCAAGGTAAAAATGTAGCACTGTTAGGTTGGGGCTGGTATTACACGTTGAAAGTAAAAAGTTAGTGCGGTAGCAAAAGACTCAGATACAGACTTCCGTTTAGGGACGGAGCATACAATGTGCGCTGTGTTCCATCGACGGTGAGATCATTTGCTGTAAGACTTGCTCCCCCACGCCATTTGCCCCTTGGCACTGCTTGTTTCTGGGGCTTGTTAGGGCACCTGGTAGCCCTTCAGACTAGTGCACTAGAAGTCTACACAAGCCGACATTGGCAGGTGGTAAATACCACATTTTAAATTGAAGACGAAGGAATTGGTCTCAGAAGGCGTCTCAGCCATTTGAAGGGGGTCATCCATTACAATAGATTCGGTTTCTTAAAGGCCTGTTACACCACTGGTAGGTCGGGGGTCTGTGTGCAGAGGGATCCGGGCACACCACTCCAGCCTCACGGTCAAGGTGAAGAAAGAATGCAGACTGGTAATCTACATGCTAGAACCAGCTACCCTACCTTTTCCCTTGTGTTTGGCAAATTTGAAAAGGGATCCCATAGCAGAACGGCTAAACGGTTTGCATATTTAACTTTTTCTTCTTATCATCGGATTAAAGCTGCTGCATACTTATAATGCTTGTTTTCCCACTGAATAAAAAATGGATCAAAATGGCTGATGTATATAAGGTTGACTTTTTTTGTCTCATCATAGACTAACTCCTTTATAAGGCATCTAGGAGTTAAGGGCTGCTGTTTTCCAGGGCAAAACAGCATGCATTTGTTTTGTGGCTTTAATCAACGCTTTAAAAAGTGGAAGATATCCCTCTTTTTTGTGTATAACCTCCTTGTATAAAGGATAGAAATCTCTGAAGCTGTTTGGAGCCATCACACAGTACTCTACATGGTTTCACCATCTCTCCTTAATATTGCTTTTTAATTATAAATCAGAGCCTTGTGTCAGCTTTTTGTAAGAAATACAGCATTATCCAGTTATATTGTGTTAAACCTGTGTATTAGATTTTGGTGTCAATATTGGTATACTCAGATAAATCTCCCTACTATTCTTAGCACTAACTGAGTATAATACTAAATGTGTGGTGTGCTGCATAGCGATACTGTCTTCTGCGGATATAAGCTAGTTGTTTATTAAGATTTGTATTTTTGTGCTCTAGGAAACTGCTGTACCCTAAGAAATTTAAAGTCGCTATAGCATTATAATCATTATTCTTTATTAAGAAGTCTCAGAAGGGATTTATATGTATGTATATCAAAAGTGTGGAGTGTCATTTAATGATTTTTTCCTGCCACTAATACCAGTTAGTGGCGTTAAAAAATAATAATGTTTTTTTACTTAAAGGGACACTAAACCCACATTTTTTCTTTCATGATTCAGATAGAGCATGCAATTTTAAGCAACTTTCTAATTTACTCCTGTTATCATTTTTCTTCATTCTCTTGCTATCTTTATTTAAAATGCAGGAATGTGATGCATAGGAGCCAGCCCATTTTTTGTTGAGAACCTGGGTTATGCTTGCTTATTGGTGGGTAAATGTAAGCCTCCAATAAGCAAGCGCTATCCATTTTTGCTATCTTTATTTTAAAAGCAGGAATGTAAATCTTAGTGGCCAGCCCATTTTAGTTTCAGCACCAAGATTTACATTCCTGCTTTTAAAATAAAGATAGCAATAGAACAAAGAAAAATGGAGTATAATAGGAGTAAATTAGAAAGTTGCTTAAATGTTATGCTCTATAGGAATCCTGAAAGAAAACATTTGGGTTCAGTGTCCCTTTAAGGGTAACTAAGAGGTTCATTACTGTCTCATACCCTGTCAGTAACTCTTAAAGGGGACTTACACTCCTGGTTCCTTTTCTTGTAATATTACATACCTTTTCATACAGGCTTAGTTGCACCGATTGGTAATGTTTGCTCATCCCACACCTGGGATCCTTTTTGATCTTATTTGTACCCAAAAAAAAAATCACGTTAGGGGTCCGCATAACCCCCTCAAATGTATATTTCACACAATTAATTTGTGCTTTCTTTTCTTTTTATTCATATGTTCACATTGTTTTTCTTTCTTTTTTTTCTTTATCACTGGTATCACATTTAATGGAAAAGTTTGTCACACAGGTGAAAAATCACTCACCCATAATGCCTGTTAAATTTAATGATAGAAAACCCTACTAATTTCCGCTCTGATCTGTCACCTTCCCCGGCTAAAACTCAATCATTAATAATTAAATGAACTGACTTATTCTTGCCTCAATTTGATATCATTAAAAAAGAACTGTCCACTATTTCCACAGAACTAACCTCACACTCCACTGAAGTAAGGCAGTTTACCACTAGAATAACAGAGGCAGAGAACAGGATATTGGATGTAGAAGATCTAGTTAATAATCAGGAACTTATTTTACAAAAACAAGATTCCAAATTAGTGATTATGCAAGCTCTCCTGGAGGATCTAGAAGATCGCTCTCAGTGTAACAATGTAAGAAAAGAGGGTCTACCAGAAACCCTAGATTTTGACAATTTATTAAAAGTCACTTCAACCATGATCCCACAGACTTTGGGGTTCCCGGCCCACCAGATACCTCTAGACATTGAGAGAGCACATACAGTAGGTTTTAAAAAATGTTATCCTGATGGTACAGTAAGAAGCAGAATGTGTATATTTAAAACACTTAAGTTTCAGAATAAAATAGAAATTCTTAAATTGTTCAAAAAAACTGAATCCTTTATGCTTGGTAAAAATAAGATTTTACTATTTCAAGACTTCTCTAATGAGACTTCAACAAAAAGGAGACAGATGGCCCCATTTTGTTCCCGATTAATTAATAAAGGGCTGAAAGCCCAAATTATATAGTGGTAGAGCATGATGGAAATAGGCTAATTTTCAATAATGTCTCTGAGGTTAAGGAGTATATTGCTTCTAAATAATGTTTTATGTTTATAATTATTTGTTGTGGCTGTGTCATATTTCCACATGTTTTGTTCTATGTGGTTTGGAAAGATATTTAGTTGTAATTGCGGTATTATGCATTACCCATCTGCCCCCCCCCCCTTTTTTTTCTCCCTTCCCCCTATGGTCTGGATTCTGGCATAAGAATTTGTCAGATAAATGGTTTTTAATGTAGAAAATTTTAAAATCCTTTCATAGAATGTTGAAGGCATTTTTGTAGCTATAATATTGCTTATCTTAGCAAAATTGAAACTTTCTAGGAAGCCTCTAAAGCGGTAATATGTGGGGAAATTAAAGCCTATATGTATATGTGGAATAAAAAAATCCAACTTCCCAATCAGGTCACAAATGCTTTTAGAAATAATCGCATAGAACAGACCAGTGTGAATTGGAATAAATATTTAGAAGCAAGGAAAGAGAGAGATTTATTTTTTAAAACAAAAATCGCAAAAACAAGATTTAAAGGGACAGTCAAGTCCCAAAAAAACTTTCATGTTTTAAATAGGGCATGCAATTTTAAACAACTTCCCAATTTACTTTTATCAGCAATTTTGCTTTTTTAGACCTTGAAGACTGCCTCTAATCTGAATACATTTTGATCACTAGAGGGCATTAGTTCACATGTTTCATATAGATAATATTGAGCTCATGCACGTAAAGTGACCTAGGACTGAGCACTGATTGGCTAAACTGCATGTCTGTCAAAAGAACTGAAATAAGGGGGCAGTCAGCAGAAGCTTAGATACAAGGTAATCACAGAGGTAAAAAGTATATTAATATAACTGTGTTGGTTATGCAAAACTGGGGAATGGGTAATAAAAGGATTATCTTTCTTTTAAACAATAAAAATTCTGGTGTTGACTGTCCCTTTAAAGGTTAACTACATTTTAAAGGATTTCATGGCTGCTCAGCTTAACATCTTGCCAGATTAGTAAAGAACAGAAAGAAGAAAAAAATTGTATACCAGCTATTAAAATCGTCAATAATAGATATAAAGAAACTAAAGATATTAGCAAAAATGTATTTTTATTTTTATCAGCAGTTATATGAAGACATAGATATAAATCATAGTATTAAGGATACCTTTTAATCTAATGTTAAGATTCCCAAGATTTCTGAAGAAGATTGTTAAATGCTGAATGCCCCAATTACAGACAAGGAGATTAGCAAGGCTATAGACCAGCTTAAATTGAATTAAGCAGCTGGACCAGATTTTCTACCAGCAGAATTTTATAAAATTTTATCAGAAGATATAAAGATAGTTCTTGGGAAACTATTTAATTTTTATTTTATTACTAATAATCCTATGTCTGCATATTTCTCAGAGGCTAACATCTCTCTAATTCTTAAAAAAGGCAAAAATCCGGAAGATCCTGCCTCATATAGGCCTATATCTGTTTTAAATACAGATGATAAAATATTATCCTCCAATATGGCCAATAGATTATCTTTTGATCTGGATAAAATTATTCACGTCGACCAGACTGGTTTTATGACATCCAGAAACTCAGCTAAAGATCGTCACGTCTTTAGATTATTGTTGGAATATAGAAAAATATAATAAGAATGGAACTCTACAGGACATTGCACTTATTACTTTAGATGCTGAAAAGGCTTTTGATTCTATTTCTTGGGAACATCTCTTCAAAGCGGTACATAGATTTGTATTTAAGAACCAATTTGCTCAGTTTATACAGAAGTTATATAATCATCCAATTTCCTTTCTTCTTGTTAATAATTCTCTTTCTCCTACAGTTATATTGAGGAGAGAAACTCAGCATAGAGAAGGATATTAAGTTGTTGTGTGCCCAGAGTGATACCTTTCATACAGTCTCTTAATCTAATAGTGGACAATCCTGTTGATGACGTATTGCTTTTTCTGGATAACACCAAGCAGTCAATCTTAATGAACTTTCAGAAAAGTGAGCTTCTCTGGGTTAATAAATCAGGATTAAGCTTTCAAGAACATCCTTTCAGAACAGTGGACACCATTAAATATTTAGGTTTCTCCATACACAATAATCCCAAAAAATGGTATACACTAAATTTTCAGCCTCTTCTAGATAAAATTAGAATGGATCTGGAAATTTGGGTTTCTTTCCCTTTATCTATAAAGGCATGTGCTAATTTAATAAAAACAATTATTTTCCCACGCCTGTTATACCCCTTGCAAAACTTACCAGTATTTATATCAAATTCTGATTTACATAAATTAGTTTCCTGGTTTTCTAGATTTATTTGGGGGGGGGGGGGGGCAAGAAACCACAGGTTTCTTTAAATAAGTTGATGCAAAAAGGGGAGATAGCGGGTTAGGCTCTTCCCAATATTAAATTGTATAATTGGGCTGCATTGGTTAATATCGCTATAGACTGGATTGCAGAGATGAATATTTTCTCCTCATTTAATAAAAGCCATTTTATTGCTCCTTTTTCCTTAACGGAAATCTTACATTGTCCCTTTAAGACCCTGCCATCTAATATTCTTGGTCTTATGTCAATTAAAATTGTAGTCTTAGCGTGGCATAAATGTTGCGCTTTAATGGAGGTTGATTTTAGTTTCTCTGACTTTCTTGCTATATTAGGGAATCTCCTATTTACTTCAGGAATCTATCATAAGGCTTTTAAACTTTGGGATGAAAAGGGCCTCAATTCTATCTTACAAACGTTGTTAGAAAATAGACAGATTTTATCTTTTGAGGTTTTATCTCAATATAATATATCAAGCAAATTCTTCTTTGCATATTTACAATTACAACATTTTGTCAATTCTCTGGGAATCATTCACTACCCCCCGTTGCGTGATCTGAAATTAAAATATGCATACAAAAATTTACTGCGGTTGATGCTTCTTTTTCTCTATTGTACGATATTATGTTGGCTAAACAAAGCATATTTTACCTGGACAAATGATCTAATAGTTGGGTATGTTTTTTCCTGGCTATAGACGCAGATAAAATTAAAAAAAGTTTTATAGCTCTCGTGTCATTTCAATGAGTTGGAAGGAATCTCATTTGAAAATGATTAATAATTATTACTTATCGCCTCGTATAATGGGTAGAATGTTTCCAACAAGTCTGCTAAAGCCTTTAGCAGACTTACTTCATATGTTTCGGTTCTGTGAAAAAATATTGAAACTTTGGCAAAAAATTGGGTATTGGCTTTCTAAATTATATGATGTCTCTATTATTTTTATCCCTGAAATTATTTTCTTTTTATTTATCCAGAATCATAGATTAAGCATCTATAACAACAATATGAATAAAATTATCCTGACAGTCAGATATCTAATAACTAAAAATTGGAAGGCCATCCCTGCGCCAGCCTTCTCGTCCGTAAATTCGAACTCAAATTATATTTGAATCTTACCATCTACAATCAGCCTCAGAAAAAAAGAATAAAAAATGTTCTGAATGGTTGGCTTCCTAAAATTAAATCTTTTTCGCTCCACATCCAAAAGCGTATCCTGTCTCCTTTTTTAAGCTCTGAAAGTTTTGCGGAATTAGTTATACTAAACCTATTCCCTCCCAAATAGATATCTTTATACAGAGAGGTGTAGGGTTAGCTTGATATTTAATATATAAAAGCACGTAGAGTCTCCTTTAAGGTTAGGATAATTCATATGGAGACTCTTACAATTGATATTCCTGAGATGCGGTAAATGGCCGTTCGGACCATAGGAGGAGAGGGAATTTCTCCCTCCCTATTTCCTTCTGCTTTTTTTTTTCTCTTGTCCTGGGTAGTTTTTGTATTTTTTTTCAATTATTTTTAATAAAAACAAAAAAATAAGTACGAGAGGCTAATATATGAGAATAGATTTAGTTTAATTTGCTCTTTTTTCAATCTTTTTCAATCAATAACATGTCTGCAAAAGACGACTTTTTATTTTTGTGTTAACCATTTAATCCTGTTTGAATATCGGATTACGAGCATATGTGTTTTTCTCCTCTTTTCAATGTATGACCTATGTACTTCCCCAATAAAATATTATTGGGAAAAAAGACTCATATACACTGACTACAGGACTTGAGATATTGCAACTGCTCTAACTCCCTATCCCCATAGACCTCTATGGGGCACTATAAATAAAAAGCCTTTTCCTTTAACCACTCGCACACTAACACTTTAGACATGTACAGTATATGTATGTTTCGTTATGTTAAAGCCCTTTGCCTGGCCTTTTCCTTTCTAACACCTGAGACCTAATATCTTTGAGCCCTTATAACTTTTGAGTGCAAATGTTTTTAATAATATTTATTAGATGGTGTTATTATGAGTAACTGTACGTTGTAATGTACTTTTGATGTGTCTTGTGCAAATTTTTGTTTCGCAAAACAGTTAACTAGAGCTCTGAGGAAGTGGTAATTATTCTAGTGTAATTCGCAATTGCGCTCAAGCGATCGCAATTACTTTCAACTTGTAATATGAGCGGAAAACCTGACACGAACAAACACCCACAATAAAACCCTTATAGTTTGCTCGTAACTGTTAGTGCTCCACTCGTAATCTGGCCCTAAATGGACATAAAACCCCTACAACAAATTTAGCAGTTGATAAACTAAAAACATTTACCTCTTAAGTATTGAGTTCACAAAAATATAAAAAAATATGAAATATGGCTGTATCAGTTCCTGATTGGCTGAAGGTAGTTGCAAGAAATCCAAAACCCATAGAGTCATAACTCTTAAACAAGCATTATGTGGCAGTGCTGTTGCTTCTCTATTTTTAATCACTTGGGCCCCGATCCGATATGCAGCGTCGCCCGCAAAAGCCGGCGACGCCAAATTTTGCGCTGGTTTGGTATCACATATATGGCGTAACATAGAAGTTACGCTCGTATATATCTGCCTTCGGCCGTAGTTTTTTGGCCCATAGACAGGTATACCAAACCAGCGCAGTTTGGTATCCAATATATAGCGTAAGGACTTACGTGGCGAAAATGGAGAAATCTTACTCCATTTTCACCTCGCCACAAATTACAGGCGTAGTAAGCCTTAAGCTGTGTATTGGAGCCCCGTAACACCCTAAACTAGCTGCAAAATAAAACCTAACACCTAACGCATGCGCAATGTCTATCTACCTGTCAACCGCAATCCCCTGCCGCAATCCCTAAGAAAGTGTTTAACCCCTAAACCGCCGCCAGCTACATTATCTATATAACCCACTAATCTGAGCCCCCTACACCGTCGCTAGCTACATTAAATGTTTTACCCCCTAATGTGAGCCACCTACCCCGCCGCCACCTATATTAACTATGTCACCCCCTAATATGATCCCCCTACATCGCCGCCACCTATTTAAACTATATTAACCCCTAATGTGAGCCCCCTACACCGCCGCCACCTATTTAAACTATATTAACCCCTAATCTAATCCCCCTACACCGCCGCCACCTATATTAAATTATTAACCCCTAATCTAATCCCCCTATACCGCCGCCACCTATATTAAATTATTAACCCCTAATCTAATCCCCCATACTGCCGCCACCTATATTAAATTAATTAACCCCTAAAATACTAAAATTTCCCTACCACTAAACCTAAGTCTAACCCTACAAATAACCCTGAAAAGGGCTTTTTCCGGGCCATTGCCCTAAAGTAACCAGCTCTTTTGCCTATAATCTAAATCCCCCTACACTGCCGCCACCTATAATAAATGTATTAACCACTAATCTAATCCCCCTACACCGTTGCCACCTATATTAAATATATTAACCACTAATCTAATCCCCCTACACTGCCGCCACCTATATTAAATATATTAATCCCTAATATAATACCCCTACACCGCCGACACCTATAATAAATGTATTAACCTCTAATCTAATCCCCCTACACCGCCGCCACCTATATTAACTATATTAACCCTAAATATATTAGGGTTAATATAGTTAATATAGTTATTATATCATATATATTAACTATATTAACCCTATCTAACTCTAACACCACTAACTTAATTATTATTAAAATAAATCTAAATAATATTAATAATAATAACTAAATTATTCCTATTTAAAACTAAATACTTACCTATAAAATAAACCCTAAGATAGCTACAATATAATTAATAATTAAGTTGTAGCTATTTTAGGGTTTATATTTATTTTACAGGTAACTTGGTATTTATTTTAACTAGGTACAATAGCTATTAAACTAACTATAGTTAATAACTATTTAATAGCTACCTAGTTAAAATAATTACCAATTTACCTGTAAAATAAATCCTAACCTAAGTTAAAAATACACCTACACTATCAATAAATGAAATAAACTACAAATATCTAAACTAAACTACAATTAAATACACTAAACTAAATTACAAAAAAAAACCCCACTAAATTACAAAAAATAAAAAAAGATTACAAGAATTTTAAGCTAATTACACCTATTCTAAGCCCCCTAATAAAATAACAAAGCCCCCCAAAATAAAAAAAATTCCCTACCCTAATCTAATCTAAATTACAAAAGGAAACAGCTCTATTACCAGCCCTTAAAAGGGCCTTTTGTGGGGCATTTCCCCAAAGTAATCAGCTCTTTTGCCTGTAAAAAAAAACAACAACTCTCCCATTACAACCCACCCCCCACATACCCCTATTCTAACCCACCCAATCCCCCCTTAAAAAAAACCTAAGTCTAACCCCCAAGTGCTCCTTACCTGTCCTGAAGACCGGCGGAGAAGGTCCTGTTCCAGGCGGAGAAGTCTTCTTCCAGGCGGCGACCTCTTCTTCTTCCAGGATCCAGCCAGCGCAGAGCGGAGGAGTTGAAGACCGATGACCGCGGAGCTGAAGACCGTCCATCTGGAACTGAAGACCGGTGATGCTGGAACTGAAGATCGGCGATGCTGGAACTGAAGACCGATGAAACTGAAGACCGGAGCCGGAGCGTGGAGGATCATCTTCATACGATCGCCGCCGTACACTTAATAGGAATTCAAGGTACACGATTAAAGATGGCGTCCCTTGAATTCCTATTGGCTGATTTGAGCCTTCAAATTCAAATCAGCCAATAGGATGCAAGCTACTTTAATTCTATTGGCTAATTTGAATAGCCAATAGAATAAGAGCTACTGTAATTCTATTGGCTATTCTAATCAGTCAATAGAATTACAGTAGCTCTTATTCTATTGGCTATTCAAATCGGCCAATAGAATTAAAGTAGCTCACATCCGATTGGCTGATTTGAATTTGAAGGCTCAAATCAGCCAATAGGAATTCAAGGGACACTATCTTTAATTGCGTACCTTGAATTCCTATTCAGTGTTCGGCGGCGATCGTATGAAGAGGATCCTCCACGCTCCGGCTCCGGTCTTCAGTTCCAGCGGTCTTCAGTTCCAGCATCGCCGATCTTCAGTTCCAGGATCGCCGGTCTTCAGTTCCAGATGGACGGTCTTCAGCTCCGTGGTCATCGGTCTTCAACTCCTCCCTCCACGCCGGCTGGATCCTGGAAGAAGAAGAGGTCGCCGCCTGGAAGAAGACTTCTCCGCCTGGAACAGGACCTTCTCCGCCGGCCTTCAGGACAGGTAAGGAGCACTTGGGGGTTAGACTTAGGTTTTTTTAAGGGGGTATTGGGTGGGTTAGAATAGGGGTATGTGGGTGGTGGGTTGTAATGGGGGGGGGTTGTTGTTTTTTTTACAGGCAAAAGAGCTGATTACTTTGGGGAAATTCCCCACAAAAGGCCCTTTTAAGGGCTGGTAATAGAGCTGTTTACTTTTGTAATTTAGATTAGGGTAGGGAATTTTTTTGTATTTTGGGGGGCTTTGTTATTTTATTAGGGGGCTTAGAATAGGTGAAATTAGCTTAAAATTCTTGTAATCTTTTTTTATTTTTTGTAATTTAGTTTAGTGTATTTAATTGTAGTTTAGTTTAGATATTTGTAGTTTATTTAATTTATTGATAGTGTAGGTGTATTTGTAACTTAGGTTAGGATTTATTTTACAGGTAAATTGGTAATTATTTTAACTACGTAGCTATTAAATAGTTATTAACTATTTAATAGCTATTGTACCTAGTTTAAAAAAATACCAAGTTACCTGTAAAATAAATATAAACCCTAAAATAGCTACAATGTAATTATTAATTATATGTAGCTATCTTAGGGTTTATTTTATAGGTAAGTATTTAGTTTTAAATAGGAATAATTTAGTTAATATTATTAATATTATTTAGATTTATTTTAATAATAATTAAGTTAGTGTTGTTAGAGTTAGATAGGGTGAATATAGTTAATATATATGATATAATAACTATATTAACTATATTAACCCTAATATAATTAGGGTTAATATAGTTAATATAGGTGGTGGCGGTGTAGGGGGATTAGATTAGGGGTTAATACATTTATTATAGGTGGCGGCGGTATAGGGGTATTATATTAGGGGTTAATATATTTAATAAAGGTGGCGGCGGTGTAGGGGTATTAGATTAGGGATTAATAATTTTAATATAGGTGGCGGCGGTGTAGGGGGATTAGATTAGTGGTTAATATATTTAATATAGGTGGCGGCGGTGTAGGGGGATTAGATTAGGGGGTAATACATTTATTTTAGGTGGCGGCGGTGTAGGGGGATTTAGATTATAGGCAAAAGAGCTGATTACTTTGTGACAATGCTCCACAAAAAGCCCTTTTAAGGGCTGGCAGTAGAGCTGTTTACTTTGGGGCAATGCCACGCAAAAAGCCCTTTTCAGGGCTATTTGTAGGGTTAGACTTAGGTTTAGTGGTAGGGAAATTTTTGTATTTTAGGGGTTAATTAATTTAATATAGGTGGCGGCAGTATAGGGGGATTAGATTAGGGGTTAATAATTTTAATATAGGTGGTGGCGGTGTAGGGGGGTCATATTAGGGGTTAATATAGTTTAAATAGGTGGCAGCGGTGTAGGGGGCTCACATTAGGGGGTAAAACATTTAATATAACTAGCGGCGGTGTAGGGGGGTCAGATTAGGGGGTAATATAGATAATATAGCTAGCGCCGGTGTAGGGGGGTCAGATTAGGGGTTAATATAGATAATATAGCTAGTGGCGGTGTAGGGGGGTCAGATTAGGGGGTAATATAGATAATATAGCTAGCGGCGGTGTAGGGGGGTCAGATAAGGGGGTAATATAGATAATATAGCTAGCGGCGGTTTAGGGGTGTCAGATTAGGGGGCAATATAGATAATATAGCTAGCAGCAGTGTAGGGGGGTCAGATTAGTGGGTAATATAGATAATATAGCTAGCGGCGGTGTAGGGGGGTCAGATTAGGGGGTAATATAGATAATGTAGGTGGCGGCGGGGTCCGGGAGCGGCGGTTTAGGGATCAATATATTTATTATTAGGAGTTAGAGGGGGGATTTATAGAGGGGTATACGTGTCGGGCTATGTTTGGGAGGCGTGTTAGACAGTACGGGTTATTTAATAACTTAGTCAGGTTTTTTAGGCGGCGGGAGTTTCTAAAGTGCCGTAAGTCACTGGCGACTCCAGAAATTTGTACTTACGCAGATTTCTGGACATCGCTAGTTTGTCAGATTTACGGCACTTTAGCATGTGACGGCGCCGTATATGTGATAGCTTGAGTTGCGAGCTGAAACTACGGGTGGCGCAGGTTTCCACGCTTGCGCCGAAACCTGCGCCGTATATTGGATCGCGCCCTTGGAATGCAACATTTTGGACTAGATTACAAGTGGCACTGTATTTTTTTTTCACAATCACAAAAACTCTGCTAGAGTTAAGCTTTTTGCACTAGTCGGGTTGAGTTTATATTACAAGTTCCCAAACAACTATATATCCTTATTATGTGCAAGAACTTTAATGGTTCATTCTAATATGCTCCAATTTTTTAACAATGCATATAACCTCCTACATAAAGGAGTTAAACACATAGAACAACTGGTTAGCCAACAAGGAGTGGCAGTGGCATGACCTTGCCAATCACTGGCTGCCAGGCTTGCTGTTCCCAAGCAGCATTTTACCTATGTGTTAAACCCCTGAGTGGAGATTAACCACATAGCGGCTGATCACAATCATTCAGTTGGTAATTATTAGCATGTTAACAGCTGTCCATGAGCTCTTTTCAATGTTGACTTAATCACAAGAAGTCACTTTCATTGATTATTGGCAGCACTTCTCACTACTTAGCAATAGTGATGTCGCGAACTTAAAAATTTCGGTTTGCGAACGGCGGACTCGAACTTCCGCTATTGTTCGCGAACCGGCGAACCGCGCGAACTGCCATTGACTTCAATAGGCAGGCAAACTTTTAAAACCCACAAGGACTCTTTCTGGCCACAATAGTGATGGAAAAGTTGTTTCAAGGGGACTAACACCTGGACTGTGGCATGCTGGAGGGGGATCCATATCAAAACTCCCATGGAAAATTACATAGTTGATGCAGAGTCTGCTTTTAACCCATAAAGGGCCTAAATCACCTAACATTAATAAATTGTTTGCAATAACGTGCTTTAAAACAACAGTTATGATGTCGTATCGATCAGGTAGTATCGAGCAATTAATAACAGTATATAAACGAAAACAGGAGGTATAAATCTCCAATGGATTGTACAACTGGATTTTTTTAAATGTATTGTCTTACCATTGATTTTAAAAAGTCCCAATAAAAGTTAAATTTTATTGTACCTAGTTTCACCCGCTACTTAGTACTCTGTCTATATTTCATTGATACAGGGAATAAGAGTGCTATCCAGATATACAATCCATTGGAGGTTTATACCTCCTTTTTTCGTTTATAAGTTGTGTACAGAGCACCTAGTTACAACAACATCTGATATTATTATATCAGAGGGGTTAAATTGTTATCAAATCATCCCCTCTGATTATTGTTTATAATTATATTCCCTACTATATTTCTCAGTAGTGCCATTGGGCTATTGTTTCTTTGCTAATCGCAGTATATGCTTGCAGTGGGCCTGGCACACAGGCCTGATGGTAAATGAAATTAGATTAAACTTGCAATTAGCAAACTAATGTTAAAGTTCTTTTTATTTGAATGTAAAATAATGTTAAAACAACAACTATTGGTGGTTGCACAGAGCAATTAATAACAGTATATGCTTGCTGTAGGCCTGGCACACAGCCCTGATGGAAAATAAAATTAGATTAAACTTGCAATTAGCAAACTAATGTTAAAGTTCTTTTTATTTTAATGTAAAATAATGTTAAAACAACAACTATTGGTGGTTGCACAGAGCAATTAATAACAGTATATGCTTGCTGTAGGCCTGGCACACAGCCCTGATGGAAAATAAAATTAGATTAAACTTGCAATTAGCAAACTAATGTAAAAGTTTTTATTACTTTTTTTAAATAATGTTAAAACAACAGGTATAAGTGGTTGCACAGAGCAATTAATCACAGTATATGCTTGCTGTTGGCCTGGCACACAGGCCTGATGGTAAATGAAATTAGATTAAACTTGCAATTAGCAAACTAATGTAAAAGTTTTTTTTTTTATTTTAATTTAAAATAATGTTAAAACAACAAGTATTAGTGGTTGCACAGAGCAATTAATAACAGTATATGCTTGCTGTAGGCCTGGCACACAGGCCTGATGGAAAATAAAATTAGATTAAACTTGCAATTAGCAAACTAATGTAAAAGTTTTTTTTTACTTTTTTTTTAAATAATGTTAAAACAAAAGGTATGAGTGGTTGCACAGAGCAATTAATCACAGTATATGCTTGCAGTGGGCCTGGCACACAGGCCTGATGGAAAATGAAATTAGATTAAACTTGCAATTAGCAAACTAATGTAAAAGTTTTTTAGTTTTTTTTAAATAATCTTAAACCAACAGGTATGAGTGGTTGCACAGAGCAATTAATCACAGTATATGCTTGCTGTTGGCCTGGCACACAGGCCTGATGGAAAATGAAATTAGATTAAAATTGCAATTAGCTAACTAATGTTAAAGTTTGTTTTTTTAAATTTAAAATAATGTTAAAGCGCCATATGAGTGGTGGCAGTGAGCAAGTTGGCACAATATATGTTGTGAGGCTCACACACAGGCTGGTGGCAGGCAGGCAAATGCAAAAAAAAAAACGACTGGGGTTTTAGTCCTATGCAAAAAAAATTAGCCCTGAAAAGGGCTTTTTGGGTGTGCTGTCCTTACAGCAGAGATCAGATGAGTCCTTCAGGACTTTAGTGGAGACTGAATAGACTAGCCTAGCTATCAATTTCCCAATAAAATCAGGAGCTGCAACAATAAACCTCCTCTCTCTTCAAAAGCTACATAACAAAGATTCTAAAATGGCTGCTGCACGGAACCTGGGAGGGGCTTGAATGGAGTGTCTGCTGCTGATTGGCTGTAATCTGTCTGCAGACTGTGAGATACAGGGTCAAAGTTTACTCAATGATGACGAATAGGGGGCGGATCGAACGCGAACAAGCTATGTTCTCAGGGAACCGTTCGCGGGCGAATAGTTCGGGACATCACTACTTAGCAACACATTAGGAAGTCATTTTTTACTTATTGAATTCCTCCACTAAAAAGATAATCCCCAGACAACACTTTTACACTGGTTACAGAGTACTAAAAAAAAGTTATCCAATGTAACACTGGTCTGATCATGGGCAAATCACACTGACCTTGCCCCACTATACTGGATGGCTTTTGGAAGCAGCATCACCAAAAAGAAACAAATACTAATAGAATTTTAAATTTTATACAAATAACACATGAAGGAAATCCATAGCCCAACACACATATGTCTATTATACAAATAAGTTCCTGTTCAAATCCCTAAAAAAAATAAAAATAAACTTATATCTCAATGGTTTTGGAACACACATCCCATCTAGCCTCTTTATGCACTATATAAATGAATCAATCAGCATGCAGATCTCTCAAGCAGTGATGTCATCAATAATGATATTCATTAGATTTTTTTTTAATTTTGAAATTGCAAGATTAACAAGTTAGATACATATTTTGCCATTTTTTGGGAGGTATATACGTTTTGGATTGTAATCACTAATAAAGCAACACACTGACACTATCTGCCAATGTTCATAAATAGTTATTCGCCCCAAAAAAAACCACAGTGCTTTGATTTTGTTTTAATTTTTTTTAATGTGGGGTCTGGTACTGAATAAACCAACTTTTTCCGTGGTCGTAGTAGAATTGCAAAATCAAGACGTGCTTAAAGGGACACTGAACCCAATTTTTTTCTTTCATTATTCAGATAGAGCATGCAATTTTAAGCAACTTTCTAATTTACTTCTATTATCATTTTTTTTTGGGTTTGAAAAAGCCGAGTTTGTCGGCGAAACATGTCAGGGGAGGTTGGGAGTTGATGGGCTCCGTGAAATATATGTTTTTAACTTAGCAGAAACAAATCTTTTTCTAAATATTTAAACTTAATTCGTCAAACTTATTAGCAGCTCAAATACCGGAATATAGCTTTTGCTATTCTGAAAAGCCTAGACGAATTATTTTGACTATAAAAAATTGGGGACAGTTAGATAAAACTTAAACTGTTGTTACTAGAAGCAATATAAGCTATAAGACCAGGTTATGGTTACTAGGAAAGACTTATTGGTTTATAAAGAGAAACTTATAGATAATATGGTTATGGTTACAATGAGAGACTTATAGACAATGAGATATACAAGGAGATATAGCTAATTATCAAAAGTATTTAGGTACCAGTAAATTCCGGTGCTACTATACACAATACTGCTATCTCTCTATAGTGAATACGGGGTATATGGCTCTCTGTAACTCTATACATAAGTAACCTGTTATGTTACTAAAATTAGCTTATCTAGCTACTAAATCGTCATCTGTGACATTGATATAAATAATATATGTGGTCAATTCCTAAGTGAGATCTACGGGATACAAGCTAACGTGTGCACACAATATTTAAAACTGGTTAACACTATACCATACTATAAACAAGTGAACGAGTTGAATCAATATATAGTATTGACCACACTATAACACACAATAGTGTGGTGTAACAGACATAGCATTACTATTTTAGATGTAACCACGTGATTGGATGAGAAGTCTAGTTGCACACTTAGTTACATATTGGATAAAAATATCTATAATCAGTCGGTGACTGAAACACTCAGGAGCCAATTTTTCAACTTGACTCCATATAAGAGCGAATAAGTAGTGTTACTTATATTCTAATTTCCCAGAGTATATAAGTTGACTGCAAGGGATTTAACAAAAATTTTTTTAAAATAATCTGACTGAGTCACAGTTACTTCTGACAAATTTATAAGTGCACAATATACACCCAGACTTAAGTGTGATATAATCATCAGGGTTTGATACCAGTTACTAATAGGTAACTACACTCTTTATACCTCATAAATTACGTGAATCTGATGTACATGGTATACCACAATATGCCATAATCACTTCATCTTGTGAACACCAATTGTGTGCATGACTAGCTAAAAAACAAACAGTATATTTAGCAAGCTGTGATTGATTGTGTATTACCACGAACAGAAAGACATTGTCAGGAGTTACTATCTAGATAAACTCAATATCCTTAATCTAATACAGTTTCATTGTTAGTGACAAAATTACTTACATATAGAAATAACACTATAGTTGGAGCACTTGGAGATACTAAACAGATATATTAATATCTCTGACGATACATCATTTCTCACCAATTGTGACCTTCACCACTGTCCCTAATCAGATTGATTTTAGTTTCTGTAATTTTAATTGTTCTGTCCTATCTTTTTAATAAGTCCCAATAAAAGTTATATTTTAATAGCCTAGTTTATCCGCCACTCAATACTCTGTCCACATTACCAATCAAGGGAATTTGAGTGCTACCCATATGTACCTTTTGTAAGAGGTTTTTCCTCTTATTTGTTTTTTGTGCAACAACAACACAACTGGTAAACGGAATTGGGGCAATCACAGAGATTTATACACCCCCCTCATCATAGCTCCAAGTTCAGATCCATTAGAATCAAATGAACCATAACTATTGTTCTCTTCTGGCTGCATAGAACCAGTTTTACTGTGAAGGATACTGAGTCTGACATCACAAAAAACACCTTCAAAGCAAATTAAAGGGGCAGGAAATTTGATTTGCTTCTTTAATGAATAGATAATACATTTTAAACAACTTTCCACTTCTATTATCTACATTTCTTAGTTCTCTTGGTATCCTTCGTTAAAATGCATACCTAGGTAGGCTCAGGAGCAGCAGTGCACTACTGTGCGCTAGCTGCTGATTGGTGGCAGTACATTTATATGCCTCTTCTCATTAGCTAAATCAATGTGTTCAGCTAGCTCACATTAGTGCAATGCTGCTCCTTCAACAAAGCAAATTTGATAATAGAAATACTTTGGACAGTTGTTTAAAACAATATGCTCTATCTGACTCATAAAAGAAAGATTTGGGGATTTATGTCACTTTAAAATAAAAAAAATACACCTTCTATAAAAAGTCCACTAATCGTGACCTGGCAAACACAGCTGGAATTAAACTTTTAATGCATGTGGGTTAGCATGCATATCACAAGTTGAAAGTAAATTGTACGCAAGAGAAACCTGGCGCACTCTTACTTCAGGACTTCGGATATCACAATCTTGTTAAGTTTTTCTCCCCATAAACCTCTAATAAATTAGATCTCAGGGGTCAAGTCGGGCGGGAACGCATGGGAACGGATTTGCTGCACTATTTTTGCAGGGGGAACTAAGTTCCCTCTTGACAGAGAACAGAAGCACTTCAGTAAACACTGCTGCTGCTGGTGGGAGGAACTGGGGCACAGTCTGTAAGAGGGGTAGTAAGATCCTCTAGTAATGGGCAGTAACACTTCCTACAATACACTAAATGCAAGTCTGTCAGCGGTCCGCCTGTGTGATCACCCAGCAATGTGTGTAACACACGGTGCTTACATTTCTGTGTGGCTTGCTCTGGGGTTATTTTGCAACCATTCAACCCTTCATTGGATTTAATTTGCTTTCATTAGCCTATATATATATATATATATATATATATATATATATATATATATATATATATATATATATATATATATATATATATATATATATATATAAACACTATTGATTGTGAGTGGGGGGGGGGCGGGTGTAAGTCTTGGTGAGATCCCACACTTTTTTTTGTAGGCCTTGATCCCTGTTGGAACTGCATACATAACAAGTGCATTATAGAAAGACAATACAATAACACTTAATCTGAATTTTAACTGAGCAGGAGCAGTAGTTTTTTTTCCTACAAATTTGAAAATTGACTTCAGTATGCTGGCCTTCTGTATCATTTGACAGCTATCAGGCAATCACAGACACATGTATACATATGACAACTCATGTTCAGTAGTAACTGGTACCTCAGAATGTGTTCAAATTAAAAGACTGTCTTCAATTTAATAATAGAAGTAAATTGGAAGGTGTCTTAAAATTGAAGGCTCTATCTGAATCATATAAGTTTTATTTTTACTTAGTGTCTTTTTTAACAATAGATGGTAATGACAGGAAGAATATGCCAGGAAATATAGGTGAAGTGATTCTCAATTAATTTTGAACATGATCTAACCTTTACAGCAAAGATCCTGGGCAACACCATGAGTATCTATAAATCTAGCACATTACAAATATTGAATTATTTGACTGCCATACATAAATTTCTCATTAGTCACATATTTTTTTGCCTTTATGAAGGACTGTAAAAAATCCCATAGCCAATGATACTCATATTTCCTAATGGTTTTGTGTCTTTAACTAGATTTTATTGGAATATTTACTAATTTAGTTATTTTTCCTACTAAAATAGTGTCTCTTCTAATGAATTATAATGGCTTTGAAAACAAACAAAAACACTTTTCATAAGCTGCAATCCATTGGTTTTCTCGTGGCAATACTGATAAACTGAAATGGGGCTAATATTAGCTGAAGATAATCAACGGGTGTAAATTGGTAAAAATATTGCTTCACAAAATCTCTGTTGAGCTTTCATTGTACACACAGATTACCTTTTACCAGCTAAGATTTTTTTTTTTCAGGTGATAAGTGCAAAATGAGCCATTTTGGAATGTTTGAATCTATCTCTATTGAATACTCTGTCAGTATTGAATGGGGCAGAAATGTACATTTGTAAATGTCTTTTATAGAAATATACATAGGGCTTCATGTACTAACTGGCAGGCGGACAGCTTCTCAACTCGCAAAGCTGTCCGCCCGCCTTCGCTACACACGGGCAGTGGGTCTGTTGATCTGCTTGCCCGAATTTATCATTACACACTCATCGCAGTGAGTAATGCCCGGCCCTTCATTTGCGTAACTGAAGGGGCTGTCAATCACCGAGAGCGAGCAAGCTCTCAGTGATTTTCCCTCGCCACCTCAGAGGTGGCATAGGGTGTAAGAAGCAGCGGTCTAATGACCGCTGCTTCTTACATTTTGGGAAGCAGGCTTGCATATGCAAACCTGCCCCACAAGGGCTCCAGAGTAGCTTTCGCTGCTTCGTACATGGAGTCCACAATATCTTGCACCACTAACAAGATCTGTAGGAAACATGAAGTAACAGAAATCACTATCGCAACATATAAAAATCACAATCTTATTCACAATCTTCCTATTTCATACTTGCGTTTTCATGAATGTAATTTACAATACTGTTGTCTATTTAAACAGGATTTTTTTTTTACTGGAAATTGTTGTTTTTGACATTGGGATTTATAGGGACATGAAACCAAAATATTTTCTTCATGATTTAGTTAGAAAAAACAACTTTAAACCACCTTCCAATTCTGTTTTCAAATTTACTTAATTATCTTGGCTTTCTTTTGTTGAAGGATCAGCAATGTACTACTGGAAGCTATCTGAAAAGAGTAAATGTGTAGTCACAAATCAGCAGCTAGCTCCCAGTAGTGCATTACTGCTCCTGAGCTTTAAGTATGCTTTTTAACAAAGATACAAAAAGAACATAGCAAATTAGATAACAAAACTAAACTTGAAAGTTGTTTAAAATTGCTATTTCTATCACTAAAGTGTGATTTCGACTTTAGTCTCTATTTAACTATCTCCTATTAAGTTGTATTTGTTTGTAACCTAGATCTTTTTTTCTGTATTGCATTACTCCAATTTACAATATCTAGAGCATGGGCTCCATTTATGAAGATTTATAGCTTTATCGTTGCTACTTGATTACATACGGTCAGGATGATTGACAAGCCCTGCACAAATAATTGCTTGCGCAATGATAACTGTGGACAGCAGATACTGCCCGTTTGCCGCAGACCAGTTTCCTGAGAGTGAACGTACTCCTCCGGCATTTGTTACGTGGAACCCATTGTATAACCATTTTTTACAGTAATATGAATATTATTCAACAAAGACAAAAGACATTCTGTACAGAGTGGTTTGGAACATTTGGTTATGTTTGAAATCTCGTCACTTAGGGTGTTTAATATTTACAGTGTGAGAATTGTTAAAGTCCTGGATACTTTATTCTTTTAGAAAATAATTATCCACAGTCTGTTCTTGACTTCAGGTAAAAATCATGCCAAATCAGAAAATGGTGTTTTCTCAATTTTTAAAAAGAAATGGAAAAAAACCTTTTTATTTATAAAATATAAAAAAAAAAAAAAAAAAAATAATTGCGCAAACATGCTCAGTACAACCACTGTGCCCATACACAAATGGAGGTCTAAACATCACAATGCTTTTAATATTTTTCTAATACATTTTTCACACAATTATGCCTTACATTTTGTGGCAAAGTTCAGCAGTAGTAAAATGATAATTTGTGCATTGTTAAGGAGATCCCATTGATTGCAATGGGAGCCGCAGACAATACTTAAGAAGTGCTAAGTGAGGAAAAATGCACTATGTTGACTGCCGAGAGATGGTAAATGTTTAAAAGGAAAAATTTCTGAGTACAGAAGCAGCAGGATGAATCTTGGAAAGGCTCCTGATTCCAGTAAAATTTGTAGGGTTATTTTATATACTTAGATCTTACTTTCCACACACAGCTTTTTCCCTTTTGAGCTGTTATTCCCTACAGGTTATCTGTGGCTTTTGGGAGAATTCATCAAGAGTGTGATGTCTTGCCTATGCTCTTTGCCAAAACCACAAGGGAAAGGGCCTATTCGGCTAAGGAATCATTGGTCTAGCCTGCCGCACCCCCCTCCCCCAGACATCTGTGTAAAGGTGCAGTGTAGAAATCCTGCTATTGAACTCTACATGCTGTGTCAAGAAACTATACATTTCTTAGTAATATAACTATTATTACTATATGGCTGCAAAGGTTGACCTACTTATGGCTAAGTTACACCAGTCTATGGACGAACAATTTCATAGTTTCCTTAGGGATGTTACAGAAATATTTGCTCCCATTCTTGATCCTCATGGAGTAATTGGCAGCGTGACCCCCCAGGCTGAGAATGAGCTGACCACTGAAGTTACACCCTGTGATGTGCCTCCACTGTCCCTTCACTTACTTCTGATGAGCTACTGATGCATGGTCAGTCTGTGAGTCGGCTGAGTGCACAACATATGAGAAATCTGGTGACCACTGCAGTCTGTCACTCGGAGGGCTCGGGGATGACTAAGGAATGTTGCCCTGCCTGCACAGAGTTGTTGATGAGCTGTTTTGTGGTTGTGTCCTCTCAACGAGGGTGATATATTTGTGAGGAATTCCCACCTATCCAACTGGTTGGCTCTGTGTGGTTGATTTGGGAGCAGGATACTTTGGATTTCACTGCTTTGGGCCTGTCTGTGGAGTGGGAAGGGACCCCTCTGAAGTCTAAATTGTTGCAGCACCATGAGCACGACCTATGCTCCTAAGTTTCCTGAGCTGGTGACGAACAACTTCGCATTCATAACATATTGTTTTGCCATTAGATTTTGGGGACTCTCATGTCAGGGTCATATTGTGAGGATTGGAGTGGAATAAAATGTATCTGGCAGGTATAGCAGCCAAATGCTTATACTTTTGTAACCACTCATATTAGTTACTGTATCTGCTCATGAAGATCTGACAATCTGATGTACTGTAGTTTAAATTTATGGGTATGTACCCTATAAATTAACTTTAAATATTGTGTACTTTCTCATAAATATTTTCTATTCTCCTTTAGAACAAGGAGAATAATTCTAAATTCATATGTCATGTCATTCATACTTCATATGTCATTATTGTCATATGCTCTCTTTTGTAAGCAATACTGCTGTTTGTAAGATTCCTACACACATCTGTTTACACTCCTACATGTTCACTACATTATCAATCAAGACTACATATTATCTTGTTTACAAATGTCTCAATGTTTGGTTTTAATAGACATCTCCATTATCTAGAAGAGGGGCTTTTGGTTCTGTGTCAATATATATCTACGCAGGTAGCACTCCTATAATACTTAATTTGATTGATAGTGCTATTAAATTATCTATAATAGTAATTAAAGCTATATAGATGTAAGGGTTTTTATTTTTCAACATCTCCCTGTTACACGAGTAAGTATGCTTTAGGCTGGGGTACATTGACTGCTAATTTAATTTGGAAATTCCTCATAAGTGATTAATAGAGTTACAGTGTGGTACTGGCAAACTGCTTAATCTGGATCGACTACAGATTATGTGTATCATTCGGCTTCCCTGTTTGCAAGACAGAGAGGATAAGGTGTATTACTATCCTGAGAGGTAATTCTAGCTCAGGATATAACAGAAGTAATCAATAGTGCTGGTCCTAATAAATAAAGTAAATGAAGCTTCCTTGTACATACCCAAAACAAGCCTCTTGTAGTATGCCAGAATCAAATATTATGATAGGTTAAAGTCAGGTGTTGCCCAAGTCAGTTCCTTGGTTTAAGTTTATCAGCTGTAGCCTTGTTCCCCTCTATACCTTACATAACATTCCTTATTAGGAGAGCAGGTTAAACCTAGCTAATGGTAACAGATCCCAGTTAATAAGGTGCCTAGTTAGTTATTTATGAACTAATTGTATTAATTATAATTTAATTGAGTTGGCTTTATAACTCCTCTAACAGCCTCCATTTGTCTAAGTACACTAGACTTGCCCTCACATTTATTGCACCTACTATTAATGTCCAGCGATAGCTTAGCAGAAAGTAGTTTTATTTCTTATATACATATTATATTAAGTGTCTTAATATGTATAATATTGTTGTATTTTTTATTTCAAATAGAAATGTTATTATATATTATATATATATATATATATATATATATATATATATATATATATATATATATATATATATATATATATATATATATATATATATATATATATATTATACTGGTTATATGCATATACAGTATATATATTGTATACACCACCCACACACATACAGTATATACTGTATATATATGACTTGGAGGGGCCCAAAAGGGGTATGCTTTGTTCAATATTAGGAGGTTAAAGCCACTTTGTGACACATTAGAATTCTCTATTACTATATTTTAAAAAGGGCCCAAAAGAGGTCTGTATTATTTTAGAGAAGATGTGTTTGAATGTCCAAAAGTTACCTCTCTACCCTCTTTTTCAGTTGGGGTTGTCTCTTCTTTATCATCTTAAGTATATTTGGGTATTTTGTTTTATGACAAAAATTTGAATTCCAAGGTTAACTTATTATTGTGTTTTCCATTCATTTCATTTATATTTAACAATAACAATATATGCAGTTATTTAGTTCTATAGAAACCATGTGATGTTATTTGTGATTTTGTTAATTCTCCTGATTTGGATTGCATTACATTAACAGTATATATATATATATATATATATATACATATGTTGGTGTATCATTATACTATCTGATACTATTTGCTTTGCCTGTCAAGCTTGTTTCTTTGCCTCAATAAAAAAGTATAAAAAAAGAAAAATTAAAGCTTAACTGCTGCCAATAATTATTTATGGTCAACTATGTAGATGCAGTGTACATTTGGGTTCTATCAATATAGAAATAAATACCGTCTTTTTTAAAGGCACATGAGATGCTTAGTAATTAGACTTTTTTTGCCGTCTTGCAAAAAAATAATAAACTAGTCACATGTGAAAACATTCTGAATACATTAACCCTTTTTTTTTGCTTCAACTCTTTTTTCAATAGCAAAACTACCACCACCACTTATCTTATTTTGAGCATTTATTGCAGGCTGGACTACACACTTAAATTTGTTTTCATGGATTTGAAAACCCATAATTTCAAGAGATAACTAAAAGGAATAGTGACACTAAAGCGCCTTTGTCATACAAAAAAAGTTTAATTATGTGTAGTAAAAAAATGCAATCTCAAAATGTTTCATGTCCCTGTAATTTTAAGGGATGTGTATTCGGTCTATTCAGCCGTGAACAAATGGGTAATATGCCGGCTGCCAGTGGCATTCGACTCTTGTTGGAGCCTGATGTGTGAGAGAGAGTGAGAGTGAGAGAGAGTGTGAGAGAGAGGTGTGAGAGAGAGAGAGAGAGAGAGAGAGTGAGAGAGAGAAAGAGAGAGGGAGGAAATTCTGGGTAAGATATGCAAATACTGTGTTAACACTCAGCAGTTTCGTTCTTATAACTCATCAGTAGTAGTTAGATTACTGATTGCTGGTAGGTAAGTTTGAGATGTTGCATATCTAATTTGCATATTGTACCCAGAATCCACTTGTGAATTAGTAACAATGTATATGGAGTTTTACTGGGTAAAGGCAAGTGGGGATACTTGCCTAGATTTTTATTGATTTACTTTTATTTCCACCATAATTCTAATGAATGAATATATATATATATATATATATATATATATATATATATATATATATATATATATATATATATATATATATATATATATATATATATATATATATACGTATGTATATGTATATATATATATATATATATATATATATATATATATATATATATATATATAAATATATATATATATATAGTGAATTGGAGCCCTTTGCAGTCAAGTAGCTGAAAACATGAAAAATCATAATGATCCAATATTAATATTTAATAAAGAGTTTAACTGTGTATTCACTGTAAATATGTCACATTCCAAAGTTCTTCACATAGGGATATATATTTTTAAATAGATATTCCTATATATATATATATATATATATATATATATATATATATATATATATATATATATATATATATATATATATAAATATATATATATATATATATATACATATATATATATATATATATATATATATATATATATATATTATATTTGTATATATTTATACCTATATATAATCATCTATAATTATATAGGTATAGATATATATTTTACAAAAAACATCATATATATATAGAAATGTGTATTTATCAATAAATAGAAGACATTCTATGTGAAAAACATTGCAATGGGAAATATTCATATTTTAAGTCGGGTTAGCTCACTTGGTTAAAGGCTATTGGGTTTGCACATGAGTAAGGGTGTTTTATTCCAGTTTTCGGACTCAATTGAAGCCTATGAGGAAATACGCTAACACGGTTGCAATATTCGAAGTTTGTCTTTTTGTGCACTTTGGATTAGTGCTCATGTGAAAACCTTTTACTTTCAACTTGTAGTAAGCAAGCTACCCGACACGCAAAAAAAGCATCCATCTAGAGAACTTAACGTGCAAGTGAAAGCGATATATTTTGTTCCACTCATAATCTAGTCCTTTTAAAAAGCAGAAATCCAGCTCCAAAAAGACCCAAATACCGCTGGCTGCCACTGTCTTCCCCTTTTGTTTGTGACTGAATCAACTGAATGCACATCCCTAGTAATTATATAATCAGAGTTACAATATCAATACCAACTATAAAATTATTTGTACAATAGTTTTTCAATGTTTTTTGTTCATGAAATTATTTTTACCTGATATATTAATATAAGAAAATAATTGTAAGGATTTTTTTGTAAGAGCTTTCCTCTGATCATCATTATACATTATATATTTTTTTTTTCACTATCACTTAGCAATTCATATTTATTATATACTGATTTACTACCCTAAATACAGTTTATTACATTTGTTCAGCATGAAGAATATGATACTGCATTAAAATCAAAGACAAAAATAAATAATACTCCTATAGTCATCATATGAATAATGTAAATTGTCAATAAAGTCATCATTTAATCAACCATGGAATCTTAAATTATTAAAAGTTAAAAAAAATGTAATGTATTTTCATTATTTATTTTGCTCACTTTTCCTTTTAAATAACTTAAAAACATTTATTTGTATTCAAATGTTTTATAATGTATTGCTTAACTGATAATAATACACTGCATATGTAAAAAAACGTCTTTAATATTTCTAACTATACATAATATTTTGTCAGATTCTCACTATTCAATTATTTTTCTAATATTAATTTAGTAAAGTAATATGCATTTCTAATTAAACAGAATTAACAACAATTACCTCTATCAATGATGCATTGCCTTCTCCATAGCAAACCTCATAGCGAAATGTTGCACTACGTAACCTCTCAGTGTTCCAAGTGGCTAGGTACTCTTCCCCCTGGTCTCTTACTTGTAATGTTAGATTCCTTGGTGCAAACTTAACTGAAACAGAACAAGGTATATATGAGTCACATGCTATGCATTAATAATTTCTAATCATCCTTACTACAACTCATCATCCATGTTGCCTTGGGATCACACTTGACGTTCAATCATCTCCAAAACTTGCCACCTTTTTGCAAAAAACAAAACCACAATTCCTCTCATTGTATTCTGCCTTGACTTTTGCAAATCCAACCTCCCTGGTTTTTAAAGTTTCCACCTGTTCCCTTTACAGTTCATAATGAATGTCTCTGCCAGGCTGATTTTCCTTACATATTGCTCATAATCTGCTGCACTGCTTTGTTAATCCCTTCACTGGCTTCCTCTAGCCTCCAGAATGAGATTTAAAATCCGACCTTAACAATAATGACATTGCACACTTCTATATATCAGCTCTTCTTCTTCAGACACTCTCCCACTTACCCACTTTCTTTTGCCCAATACCTACATCTCTCCTCTCTCTACTTGCTCACATTCCCATCTACAGGACTTCTCCACATTGGCCCCAATCTTGTGAAATGTTCTTCTTTGATTATCTATGACTAAGCACTTTCTAGTGTGAAATGCGTCAGGTGTAAAAGAGCAATGTCATGAGTGTATATTTTAATCACATTTTAAAAAAGTTATTTTTAAAACACCTTTAGAGTGCAAAGCTTCTGAAATGAATTTAACTTTCAAAGTTTAACCCCTTAATGACCGGACCATTTTTCAATTTTCTTACCCTTAATGACAATGGCTATTTTTAAATTTCTGCGGTGTTTGCGTTTAGCTGTAATTTTCCTCTTACTCGTTTACTGCACCCACACATATTATATACAGTTTTTCTCACCATTAAATGGACTTTCTAAAGATACCATTATTTTCATCATATCTTATAATTTACTAAAAAAAAAAGATAAAATATGAGGAAAAAATGGAAAAAAAAACACACTTTTTCTAACTTTGACCCCCAAAATCTGTTACACATCTACAATCACCATAAAACACCCATGCTAAATAGTTTATAAATTTTGTCCTGAGTTTAGAAATACCCAATGTTTACATGTTCTTTGCTTTTTTTGCAATTTATGGGGCAATAAATACAAGTAGCACTTTGCTATTTCCAAACCACTTTTTTTCAAAATGGGCGCTAGTTACATTGGGACACTGATATCTGTCAGGAATACCTGAATATCCCTTGACATGTATATTTTTTTTTAGAATACATCCCAAAGTATTGATCTAGGCCCATTTTGGTATATTTTATGCCACCATTTCACCGCCAAATGCGATAAAAAAAAAAAAAGTTCACTTTTTCACAAATTTTGTCAAAAACTTTAGGTTTCCCACTGAAATTATTTACAAACAGCTTCTGCAATAATGGCACAAATGGTTGTAAATGCTTCTCTGGGATCCCCTTTTTCAGAAATAACAGACTCATATGGCTCTGTGTTTGCTTTTTGGTAATTAGAAGGCCGCTAAATGCCGCTGCGCACCACACATGTTTTATGCCCAGGAGTGAAGGGGTTAATTAGGGAGCTTGTAGGGTTAATTTTAGCTTTAGTGTAGTGTAGTAGACAACCCCAAGTATTGATCTAGGCCCATTTTGGTATATTTTATGCCACCATTTCACCGCCAAATGCGAGCAAATAAAAAAAAAAACTTTACATTTTTCACAATTTTAGGTTTCTCACTGAAATTATTTACAAACAGCTTGTGCTATTATGGCAGAAATTGTTGTAAAAGCTTCTCTGGGATCCCCTTTGTTCAGAAATAGCAGACTTATATGGCTTTGGCGTTGCTTTTTGGTAATTAGAAGGCCGCTAAATGCTGCTGCGCACCACACGTGAATTATGCCCAGCAGTGAAGGGGTTAAATTAGGTAGCTTGTAGGGAGCTTGCAGGGTTAATTTTAGAGATCAGCCTCCCACCTGACACATCCCACTCCCTGATCCCTCCCAAACAGCTCTCTTCCCTCCCCCCACCCCACAATTGTTACCGCCATCTTAAGTACTGGCAGAAAGTCTGCCAGTATTAAATAAAAGAGGTTTTTTTTTTTTTTTTTTTAAATAAAAATTATAAAATATTTTAGTTGTGATGGACGCCTGCCTTAGCACCAACCTCCCTGATCCCCTCCTCCAGCTCTCTAACCCTCTCCCCTACCTAATTTCCGCCATCTTGGGTACTGGCAGCTGTCTGCCAGTACCCAGTTTGGCCCCACAAACCAAACTATTTAAATTTTATTTATAACTTTTATTTGTATTTTTAATTATTTCTGTAGTGTAGCACTTGCAAGCTGATCTATAGCAGTTGGCAACACATGCACAGGGCCTTCTACATATTCATCTGGCTATTATTGTCTTTTGTAAATGTTACTATTATATCATGTACCTCTGTTTATAGAGCTGGGGAATCTTTTGATGTTTTACTAATAAATAATAATAATAATAATAATAATAATAGTAATAATATAATGTTTCTTATAACAGTGTTAGGTTCTGTGCTAAGAGTGGCAGGTTATTAAAAAATGATGCTGTTAATAAGTGTCCTAATACATAATTGATCATGACACTTGTGGGTGCTGATGCATAGGAAAACATTTTTTTGTCATTGGGTGAATATTTGAGTCAAACTGGGAAGGGTCAAATTGGATACAATTACTACAAGAAAGCTTCTTAGTCAAGCAGTTAAACTAAATTAGTTACAGTCTTCTAAGGAGTTAAGCCAATGAGGAGAATTTTGCCAAAATGTCTAAGATTATTAATTAACTAACTGTAAAAGCAGCTTTGTAAGGTTATGTTTCCCTGTTTCGGTCTGACAGTCACAATAGAAGACTCTTGGAGATGCAACTCTGTAGGTGGGATGCTGCAGTGACATGAAACATATGGGATGTTGACATCTTCCTCTAGACAACTTGGCGAATACTCTAGTTCCCTGTAAAAGATAAACCGCTATATTATTTTTAGTGATGATGGTAGTCTCATGTTTTAACAAATTAAAAGAACTCTTGCTTCTATCTCTATGTAAGTCAAAAACAAGATTAAAATGAAATATTTAACATAAGAAATGAGTAGAGAGAGGTAAAGAAAAGAAAAACATACAGTAGATAATCATGAAGGTAACTGAACTCATGTTAACGTGTATATTAATTAGATAAGTTCTTGAACATTAAAAACACTTCATGAAGGACCAGAGTACAAGTGGCATGCTCAAAATAAAAAAAGTAGCACTGTTATTGCAAGTTGAAAGTAAAATGTTATGCAAAAGACTCAGGCAAGCAATTTTCAAGATTTCTATGGGGTGCACTACAAAAAAAATAGTTATAACTTGCAAGCTAGATCAACTGCGCTAAAGCCTTAGGTGCATTACAAATACTTTGCATTCCTATGTTCTTCACATAGAATATTATTTTTATTTTGAAATATATATATATATATATGTGTGTGATTTAAAAAAAAATATATGTATCTACATCTATATATCTATATGAATATATAGATATAGATACATATATATATATATATATATATATATATATATATATATATATATATATATATATATATTTAAAAATAAAAAGTATTTTTTTCTAAGTGAAGAACATAGGAATGTAAAGTATTTCTATAAAAACACATTCAATATTAAAATTTATATTGCATGTTTCCAGGTATTTTATATATATATATATATATATATATATATATATATATATATATATATATATATATATATATATATATATATATATATATATATATGTATATATATATATATATATATATATATATATATACATATATATGTGTGTGTGTGTTTGTGTGTGTGTGGGATTTTATATGTCTTATATGTCTATATAAGAATGTATAAGTGCACAGACATACTTACACCTATAAACACACAAATACACATGTATACTCAAATATAGACATGTATACAAACACACATGCATATATATATATATATACTGTATATATATATTCCACGACAGGCATGCACGCTCTGGATTTTCAAATGTGCTTTATTGTAAACAAAACAAAAAAAGTATACTGTGATGAGAGTGGGAAGTGACGTCACCGGATGGGGGGAGTGGTTTAGGGGATTGATTGTCTATGTCGCAGTTACCATGTTAGATGTATTGTACAAGCTGTATACTTCTATGCTCTGCAATAAAATAGTGTTGTACCTTCTATGCTGTGGTATCAGAAGTACTTGCCTGCACTTCTGTTTCCGATGTCGGTTTACCCCACCTGAGCCTTTTGATTTCTCTCAGCCTGCAGCTTGGCCCACTTGGCGTCAGCGGTTTCAGCGCTTCCGGAGTGCTTCCAAGCTGGGCAAGGAGAGTAGGGAAGTATAAGTTATCTCTCTTTATACTCTATGGGGAAAGATGTGGAGCCAGTGTTCAATGCCTTTACTTTCCAAGAAGGGGAAGAATTTGACTTTGAAATAGTTATGAACAAACTCAGTGCTCACTTTGTGCCCAAAAGAAATGTGATTCATGAGAGAGCTTGTTTTCACACAAACGTGCTCAGCGTGTGGGAGAATCTGTGTAGTCATTTGTACGCAGCCTGTATGAACTAGCTGAATTCTGTGAGTTTGGTGTTGCTAAAGAGGAGCAAATCAGAGACAGAATAGTTTTAGGAATTGCAGATGCTGAAGTCTCACTGAAGCTACAGTTGGAGGCTGATTTAACATTGGATGGGGCTATTAGGATGGCCTGCCAGATTGAACTGGTTAAAAAGAAAAGTGCTGATCTGAGGTCCGAGAGTATTGTGGATGAACTGCAGCAGTTCAGGAGAGCTGCTAGTGAAAGGCACAGTGTGAGCGGTAGACCAAGGGCAACAGATAGGCCCAGAAGTGGATGGGCGCAGCATGCTCGCTGCACGCGGTGTAACCGTACCCATGATCAGAGTGTCGCATGCCCTGCTAAAGACAAAAGATGTAGAAAATGAAACCGAATGGGCCATTTTGAAGTGGCGTGTAAAACTGAATACATTAAGGAGATGTAGGTGGATAGTTACCAGGAGGGTCAAGAAGTGTCCTTTGTAGGGTCCGTTGTTGAACGGTCTAGTTCAGATGAAGATTGGCGGGTTACTCTTACTGTAATGGGAGCCAAAGTTGCCTTTAAGATTGACACAGGAGCAGACATCACTGTTATGTCCCTTACAGCATTCATAAAACTGCCTCAACAGCCTCAGCTGGCGAAAGTTACAACAAAAGTTCATAGTCCTGGTGGCCGCATCGATTGTGCGGGGGAATTTCTTGCCAGTTGCGAGTACAAGCAGAGGAAATTCACCATGTGGGTTCATGTGATTTGAGGTCAGTGTGTTAATAACAACCTATTGAGCAGAAAAGGCAGCCTGTGATTTGGGCCTGGTCGCCAGAGTGAATGAGATTTCAGAAGACATGTTTGGTGAATTGGGCCTACTGAATTGCAACCCAGTCCGAATATCACTTAAAGGTGACGCAGTCCCATACAGCATTACCACTCCTCGTAGAATTCCGTTCCCGCTCATGCCTCAAGTGGAGAAGGGACTTCTGCGTATTAAGAATATGGGAGTTATTGAAGAGATTGTTGAAGCAACTGACTGGTGTGCCCCCATTGTGCCTGTTGCGAAGAAAAACGGGAAGGTATGCATCTGCGTAGACTTGAAAAGGCTGAATGAGGCGGTGAAGAGAGAGAGAGATATGTGCTGCCGACACTTGAAGACATAGCTCCGAAATTGGCTGGGGCGAAGTTCTTCTCTACACTGGATGCTTCCAGCCGCTTCTGGCAGATACCTCTAGATCCAAAGTGCCACAAACTGACTACATACATTACACCGGTAGGTCAGTTTTGCTTCTGCAGACTCACCTTCGGGATATCCTCTGCTCCTGAAATCTTTCAAAGAGAGATTAGTTCTCTTCTAAGGGACCACAAGGGCACGGCAGTCATCATGGATGACATTTTGGTGTATGGGTCTACATTGAAAGAACATGATCAGTGATTGAGCTGTGTGCTGCAGACCATTAAAGAGTCCGGGCTGAAATTAAATAAGGAGAAATGCTATTTTAGGAAGGCAGAGTTATGTTACTTTGGGCATATTATCAATGGGGATGACATCAAGCCGGACCCTGATAAAATCCTTGCTATTGAACAGATGAAAAGTCCTTCTGATGTACATGAGCTGAGACAAATATTGGGCCTTGTGAAATATGTGGGCAGGTTCCTTCCAGATTTATCTACAATACTACACCCTATCACAGAGTTGTTAAAGAAAGATGTTGCCTGGGTCTGGGGACCTTCACAGGAAGAATCTTTTGTGCAGGTCAAGTCCCTTCTGGGGTCTGCCAGAGTGTTGGGGTTCTACAACCTTTCTAAAAATAATGTGGTTAGTGCTGATGTGAGCAGTTACGGGTTAGGGGCCGCCCTCCTGCAGTTGAATGAGAACAAACTACAGCCCATCGTCTACTGTTCCCGTACACTGACGGCTGCTGAGTCAAAATACGCCCAAATTAAGAAATAGTGCCTGGCTGCAGTTTGGGCCTGTGAGCGTTTCCAGCGTTACTAGTGGGTTTAGAGCAATTTAGTCTGGAAACCTGACCATAAACCGCTAGTCCCTCTAATCAACTCCTATGATATTGACAAAACAACCCCTAAGATGCTAGAGACTTCTGATGAGGCTGCTCAGGTTCAACATTCAGGCAGCGCATGTTCCAGGGAAACAACTGGCAGTGGCAGATACACTTTCCAGGCTCCCACTGGCTGCTGCTGAAGAATCTTCAACTGAATCAGATGTGAAAGTGTATGTAGATTCAGTTCTTGCATCCAAATCCATTTTGTCAGGGAAGCTAGAGCAAATAAGAAAGGAGACATATTTAGATACTGACCTTCAAGAAGTTATAAAGTACATAAAAGAAGGTTGGCCCGAGAGCCGGGTATCCTGGATGTCTTTAAGTTCTTACCAGTCAGAAAGGTCGCAGCTCACGGAACTGGATGGGTTGGTGCTGTTCCAGGACCACATTGTTATTCCTGTTAGCATGAGGCAGGAGATGTTAAGCAGGATTCATGATGGCCACTTGGGCATTACAAAGTGCAGAGAAAGGGCAGCTACGGCAGTATGGTGGCCTGGGGTCAGTTCTGACATCGCAAGCCATGTGTCAAAATGTGCCTTTTGCCGGGAACACCGGCCTACTCAGAGAAGAGATCCCTTGATTTCTACATCGCTGCATGCTGGCCCGTGGCAGAAAATAGCTGCTGATTTGTGCGAACTGCATGGGAAAAAGTACTTAGTCGTTATTGACTACTATTCCAGATATTTGGAGATTATACCCTTGAATACAAGCTGTTATCACTCATCTCAAGAGCTTGTTTGCCCGGTGGGGCATACCAATGGAGTTAGTGAGTGATAACGGAATGCAATTTGCTTCCACAGAGTTCAGTTCTTTCAGCAGTGAATATGATTTTGTCCATTCTACGTTGAGCCCACATTACCTGCAGGCCAATGGAATGGCTGAAAGGGCAGTTCAAACAAACTTCATTTTGAAGCAATTTGAGCCGTACCTAGCCCTCTTGTCCTATAGGGTGACTCCCATTCAAGCCACAGGTTTTAGCCAGGCACAGCTGATGCTAGGACATCAGATTCTCACCACTTTACCCTCTGTGGGTGTCTTCCAGCCAACTAGCTCTGTTCCTCGGCACGAGGTCCTTAGGAGGGATGAAGAGGCTAAAAGGGGCTAGCGATTCTTCTACGACAGGAATCACTCTGTGGGGCCCTTGCAGGAGCTGAATGTGGGGCAAAGTGTCAGAGTTAAACTGGATGATGAGAAGAAATGGAAGACGACTGCTACGGTAATTGGACGCTCTCCAGAACCAAGGTCTTATGTAGTCCTTACTGATGGAGGGACAGTCACACGTCGAAATCGAAAACATCTTCAGGCAGTACCTGAGAGTTTGGGACTGGATGCCTCAGTACCACTGCCGGTGGGATCCCCTGTTTAAAGAGGGGTGCCTTCCTCTCAGCAAGATCACAGCGGGGATACTTCTTTGCTTTCAACAGACTCTCAATCACCTTCTTCTGTATCAGAGGACAGTTCATGTAAAATGACATCAAGTGGAAGGGTGGTGAAACTTCCAGCCCGATATCGTGATTAGCACTAGTTAGAGCAGTGACCAGAAGAATGGGCAGAATAATCCCATGGTCACTGTGGACTAGGGTAGTCTACCCTGATGTCCAAGTCAGGATTGTATTTCATGTTGTTTATGTATATCCTCTAGTGTATCAAATAGCTAGCATGTGTGTTTATAAATGTATTTTAACATATTCTCTTAATTGACAAGCACACTGCTGTTTATAAATGTATTCTAACATATTCCCTTAATTGACAAGCACACTGCTATATACAATGCCTGTAATTCCTAGTTTCTAAATACTAAGCACTTCTGGGTGTCTCTTAATATTATTTCTGAGCCAGGCAATAAACCTGGTCATTCCCCTCAATATAACAACCTCAGAACATAATGCATTTGTACTGTGATAGCAATCTGTATAAAGAAACTTACTTTATGTGTCCATCATAAATCAAAAGCTTCACCGTCAGCTTTAACACAAGATGCCAACCCACCCAATGGAGGTGGCTGCAAACCAACTCACCGCACCTATTCCATTCCAGGACATGGGCGTCATTGAGGGCGTGGCTAATGGGAATTATACTAAACTAATTGGACATCCGTACACATACATAAGTACACATGATTTAATGATAACAAAAGCAAATCCATCACTATTAGGCATTATTGTAAACATCAAAGAATCCTCTACTTTTACTGATCATGTCATCCCTACAAGACCATGAGGCACCAGTCCACATGAAGGAGACGGCTACACATAAGGTCAGCCTCACCTTTACAATTCATGTGATTTGCATCAACGTGGGTATAGCTAGTAAAATGTCATCTCTTATTACTTGAATGTCCCTACTCCTACATCTCTTATCATTCATAAAAAGTATAATGTAACAAAAAAACATTACTAATAATAATATAAATAAATAAGAAAAGAAAAAATGATAAGTAAAGAAAAAAATAAGTAGAGAAAAAAACAAACAAAAAAAAAACACCAAAGACTACAAACATTCCAGTATACTAGTATATAAATCTATTTGGTTCCACCCAAAAGTAATCTTAAACTCACAACAATCTAACAAAACATAACATCAAGTGTTACTCTAATGGAAGTACTAGTGCCAACAGCAACCTGCTACTAGAGACAACTGTGCCAATCAATCAATCTTGTGATTTAATCCATATGGATATACCATATTTATTTGAATATCCACTTAGACTCTAGTTGTAATAATAATCTTTGGTCCCTATTACCCCCTCTCCTAAGGAGGGAACATGATCTATCAATATGAATCTCAGGTCTCTATATTGTGACCCCATTTCCATAAAGTGTCTAGCTGCTGGTTGGTCACTAGTTTGATTCTTTATAGCAGTGCATATAGTGTGGCAATGATGATTCTAGTTCTAATTGTATCACTGGTCCTACCCACATAGAACTTGTCCCATACACAGCTGAATAGATAGATAACAAATGTAGTGGTACATGTGAGGTAGTACTTAATAGGAAATGTCCCGGTTGGTGTGAGGATGCCTGAATTCCTGCAACATAGAGTTGCATGTAGTGATTTGTCTTCAACCAGTTATTTTTGTATTTGATGGTGAGAGTGTGCTCTGTTGAAATATATATATATATATATATATATATATATATATATATATATATATATATATATATATATATTTATTTATTTATATTTATATACACACATACACAAATTGGAGCCCTTTCCAGTCAAACACCTTGCTATATACCATATCCCTTTTAACCTTTTAAAACCTTTTTATCAATTGAAAGTTATATATATATATATATATATATATATTTTAAATCAAAAATTGTGTATACGGGTGTAATATTTTATTTTAATATGTTTTTGATGTGTTTTGTAAAAAAAAAAAATGTTTAACCCTTACACCTTACTTCAGGTCTCAAGTTGTGCTAAATATTCTAGCTCAGTTTTGGCTTTCGCTCGAGCATAACCTGTAACTTTCAACTTGTAATACCAGCGCTATTTAGCACAGTCACAACCATTGAAAGTATAGGTTGCTCTAGAGCAATGTCGGACATGTTATCTCTTCTCTGGTAAATGGGATTTACCATGGAGCTGTAATATCAAGTTTCATGCTAATGTTAGTGTGGTCCAGTGATATTGCTTATGACGACCTGAGCTATAATGAGCACACCACTGGCCATAAATAGGACGTAAACGTGAAAATATTTGTTAGTCGTGTTACTTTTACTTGTTATGCTGTAATGGTCATGTCATCCCAAGCATTGCTTTACCAATCTCTTGTCCTGCTTATTGATTGGCCAGTCAGTGATTACATTTTATAAAACTGAGAAGGGTCAGAGTTCTTAACTGTGAAATAAGTTTCATGCAAAATTATTAAATATTTTTGCTATGTTCTATGTTTATGATAGCAAGTTTTGGGGTTTAATATATTAACAATAACATATTTATCTGTAAACGTAATATACTGTAGTCAAGTAAGTCACATGCTTGTCTGCAGAAGCAGCCATATCACACGCGCACATTGTCTTAGATGTAACTTACTGGTCAGTTTGATTTTGCTTGTAGAAAAGACTGAAGGAGACAGAACTCTTTACTTCCAACCTTATTTCCCAGGTACATGTAAAATTTGAACAGCGCAGATTTTGTGGCTTGGCTTCATCCGATAATTTCACTTAAATTTTATGTAGAGAAACATAAATATTTAGAACTGTAATTAGATTAATTTATGGATTGTTGCTAAAACAAATAAAATAAATTGCAACAATGCTTGGCACAAATTAATTAAAAGGACATAGTGCAAAATCTACATGCTCTAATTTGATAGAACATGCCATTTTTGTAGTATTGACGTTCCAAGTCCATGTGTTTAACCTCTGCACGCATCCAGTGATTGGCGGGTCGTGCAACTGCTTGTGCCAATCAACTCAATGGCTGTTTTCTGCAATTTCCGGCTAACTTTGTGCTTGACCCCTTTTTTGGGGGGTTTAAACACTTATAGTTGGACAATCAGCAGTGCAAAAATTTTATTGAATGCTTTCACAAAGTGGATCTGCACTAGATTTTCCTTTTAAATAAAAATAAAGTTGTTTATTGTACAAAGAAGCATAGATTTGGCAGCAGATAGCAACAAAAGCCCCATCAAGTCTTCCCAAATTAACTCTCAAGATAGCCTTAGGCCCATCCCAATAATTTTTGTTTCCATACAAATTACTTTTTTTTTTCATTCTTATTACATTATTTCTCCCTAACTCTCTTGGAAAATCTATCCCATGAATTACTGCCTTTTCAATATTATTGGTTAAAAGGAGTTAAATCAAAACTCACTCTGGCTTTCACTTTTTTGTTATTCCTCTCATACTTTCTCATCATCTTCTCTTACTTTTTTCTCTTTCTGGATCTCTTTCATATCCCTTCTCTACATCTTTATCTTTTTTTTCATCTCCCTTTCACTCTCTCCCTCTCACTTTCTTTCTTTCTTTTTTTTTCTTTCTTTCTTTCTTTCTTTCTTCTTTCTTTCTTTCTTTCTTTCTTTCTTTCTTTCCTTTCTATCTATCTATCTTCTTTCTTTCTTTCTTTCACTCTCTCCCTCTCACTTTCTTTCTTCTTTCTATCTTTCTTTCTTTCTTTCTTTCACTCTCTCCCTCTCACTTTCTTTCTTTCTCTCCCTCTCACTTTCTTTCTTTCTTTCTTCTTCTTTCTTTCTTTCTTTCTTTCTTTCTTTCTTTCTTTCTTTCTTTCTTTCTTTCTTTCTTTCTTTCTTTCTCTCTCTCCCTCTCACTTCTTTCTTTCTTCTTTCACTCTCTCCCTCTCTCTTTCTTTCTTTCTTTCTTTCTTTCTTTCTTTCTTTCTTTCTTTCTTTCTTTCTTTCTTTCTTTCTTTCTTTCTTTCTTTCACTCTCTCCCTCTCACTTTACTTACTTTCTTTCTCTCCTCTCACTTTCTTATCTTCTTTCTTTCTTTCTTTTCTTTCTTTCTTTCTTTCTTTCTTTCTCTCTCTCCCTCTCACTTTCTTTCTTTCTTTCTTTCTTTCTTTCTTTCTTTCACTCTCTCCCTCTCACTTTCTTTCTTTCTTTCTTTCTTTCTTTCACTCTCTCCCTCTCACTTTCTTTCTTTCTTTCTTTCTTTCACTCTCTCCCTCTCCCTTTCTTTCTTTCTTTCTTTCTTTCTTTCTTTCTTTCTTTCTTTCTTTCTTTCTTTCTTTCTTTCTTTCACTCTCTCCCTCTCACTTTCTTTCTTTCTTTCTTTCTCTCCCTCTCACTTTCTTTCTTTCTTTCTTTCTTTCTTTCTTTCTTTCTTTCTTTCTTTCTTTCTTTCTTTCTTTCTCTCCCTCTCACTTTCTTTCTTTCTTTCTTTCTTTCTCTCTCTCCCTCTCACTTTCTTTCTTTCTTTCTTTCTTTCTTTCTTTCACTCTCTCCCTCTCACTTTCTTTCTTTCTTTCTTTCTTTCTTTCTTTCTTTCACTCTCTCCCACTCACTTTCTTTCTTTCTTTCTTTCTTTCTCTCCCTCTCACTTTCTTTCTTTCTTTCTTTCTTTCTTTCTTTCATTCCTTCTCTCTCCCTCTCTTTCTCCCTCTCTCTCTTTCTCTTCCTCTGTCATTCTCCATCTCATTTTATCTTCACGTTGCCTTTCTTTTTTTTTCTGCCTCTATCCCTTTTCAATCTCTACTTTATTCATTTTATCTTTCACATTCTCTCTCTCTTCACTGTATTTGTCTCTCTCTTCTTAATCCCTGTTAATACGTCCCTCTTTTCCTCTGAAACTTTTTACCACAACCTCAACAATTTTATGAGCTCTATTTATGGATAAATTGAGTTCTAATATGCAACTATTTATTTGCATTGCAAGCCATATTCTACTACAAGCTAACTGCCTCTTATTGCAACACTGCAATCTGTAGTAATCTACTCAGATATAACATATTCACCTAATATAAACTTGAGTTGCAACATTTTTAAAGGGATATAGTGCCTAAAATGTTACATGAAAGAACAGCTAATTATTATTATTAAAATATATTTTGCTTTAAAAAATCTGTTTTAAATTGAAAGTAAATTAACAGGAAGGGCATTATTAAGTACAATTATGTTCTGTAATACATTTTTTAATTACTCTCTTTTAGATGGAAGATATTTTTGAGTTTCATATCCCTTTAATTGTACCACAAATGAAATGTGCAGCTTTATGCACTCATAATAATGATAATAATAATAATAATAATAAGTAATCAGGTACATTTATGCTCTTTTTTCCTTTTCAGAATCTAAATATACTGCTTAAAGGAAAACACAAAAAATATTTTAATAAATATCATCTATACCTTTCTTCCTGGGGGCTAATAGAATTTCTGAGCTCCAGTTACTCCAGATTTTGGTCATTAATCCATGGCTTCACTCTCATACGTGCCACATATTTAGTACCTCGAAGCAAAAGACCTCCCTGATATAATACCCCATGATGACTTGCACGATCCTAAAGTTGAATCCTATGAAATAGAATATAGTAATGCACATGTGAATTGAATGGATGATGGCCAGTAATTTAAAGCATTGGTTTACAAACACTGGTTTATTTATTAGAAATTAAATTAATACTAAACAAAAAAATTACAAAATACACAAGGTGTTAGACCATTGATAGGTCTAATGGGTCGAATAATCATGATATCATCAGTCAATTAAAGGACCACTCAATGCAGTAGATTTGCATAATTAACAGGTGCATAATAAATAGACAATGATTTAACACCTACTCTGAAGTAGATTTTATTTTCTGTAAAATTTATTGTTTTCTCCCACTTTCTGGCCCTGGCATTATATGACAGGCATCAGCCAATCGCAGACTAGTATACGTTTTACCCAGTGAACTTTCAAATTTACTTCTATTTTCAAAATTTTAATTTGACATGAGTGTCCCATTAAGTTTTTAGCTTATAAATTAATAATGTAAAATTACAAATCTAAATGTTCATTTCAACTTTCAAGCACATATTTTCCTTTTAATTTTGTTTCTTTTACTCTTATTCAAACTGAGTAATGCCAATTCATAAACATATAGAAGAGAAATGGACATAGTATTTTAATACATGCGAAGACTCCCTTATTGCCATTTAAAGTACAATACATTTAATGCATTCCATTTTTTTGCTATCAATGAATATATATTATTAGTGTGTTATATTTTCATAAATTAAATACAATTCAAAAAGAAAATGATGTTGTTCTAAGAGATGTTTACCCACCCCTTATTACAGCAGGAATTTGTGAGCGCAGTTCCATTGTAATCAACGTTGTAAAGCAACTTTTAATTTATTGCCAAAAAGAACAAGATCCACTTACAAAACCAATTAAAATGGTAAAATACACCCTCCATAAATCAGTACACACAAAAATATGCACTAAAGGAAACTTTAAAAAAGTAAAAGATAGAGAAAAATCAGACAAAGTAATCAGCTTTAAAATAGACATACAAGCAAGATGAGATTCTCTTTAGGGGCGATATTAACGCTACATGCGGGAGCTTTACATGAAAAGCACAGAATACACCCCTGAAACGCATGCCTGGTCCACCCCTTGTTTTGCCCTGGGAAGTTTGAAAGACAACTTTCATTCAATCCAGTGAGGACTTCTTTACTATAATAAAACAGCCATGCAAATATTTTTCCCTTACTGTATACAAATTAACATTTACTGAGTTTTAAATCATGTTTCTGAATTTTTCACAGTTTTATTTGTTTAACCTCGTAACAAAAAGTTCTCATTATGTGTACAATTTCATGAACTGGCACTTAAAGGGATAGGAAAGTCAAAATTATCGTGCATGATTTAGATTGGCATGTCATTTTAAGACACTTTTAAATTCACTTCTATTTTCGAATGTGCTTCTTTCTCTTTGTAACCCTTGTTGAAAAAGTATACACACATACCCAACACTAGTGGGAGCTAGTTGCTGATTGGTGCCTGCACACATTTGTCTCGTTTGATTGGCTAACTAGATATGTTAAGCTAGCTGCCAGGAGTGCAATGATGTTCCTTCAACAAATGATAACAAGATAACAAAGCAAATTTGATCATTGAAGTATATGGAGAGTTGTTTAAAATTGTTGTGTTCTATCCAAATCATCAAAGACAATTTTGGAGTTTTCCTGTCCCTTTAAAGCAACTATAGATGACCTGTTAAATGACAGGAATGCTACCTATGATATGCTCGGGAAAGATAGGTGAAGTGATGATCAATACATTATGAACATTGTTTTACCATTACAACAAGACAACAGGGAACCTTATGAGCATCTACAGTATGAATGTAGATTTGTTGTACCAATAGCCTTTGCTACATACAAAAAAAACTACATCATCTGCATTGATTTTTTTATAAGTTTCTCACTTTTCCTGGGTAACAAAATTTTTTGCTTAGAAATATCCCTTAAAACTGAGCTGATTCCTACTTGTTATCTTGTTTTCTTCTATGTGCTTCTGAATATAACCCTTTATAATACCTTCCAGTACTTTCCCCTATTCTTGATGTACAAGTTTCAAACTAGAATTCACTTTACGGCCTCTGTTTCCCATTTTAAATAATAAATTGTCATAATTGTTCCAATAATCTATATATGAATACCACTATATATTCAAACAATTTTAATATTTTAAATTTAGTTAGTGATTGACTAAATTTAAAATAATCTACAGATATTTTAAAATTTAATCTATTTAAATTGATAGAGCAGTGCCATTTCCTAACTACATATTACTTTACATAATAGGCATTTGTAGTGGCATATTTTTAATATCTTAATATAGTTCTTGTTTTATTAATTTTCTTTTTAAAAGTGTAGGAACCCTTGAGTTGATTTATTTGTGCTACCGGACAAAGCTACCTTAGATATTATTTTTTTGGCCCATCCTTTTTATGAATTCCAAAACCCTAATAACAATCTTTCCAAGCACAAGGCCTAGTGTATTTTATTTTTTGTGCTGGCCTAGGCTCTGGGAATTTTCTGCCCCACACCCCCCAACAAAATAATTATCTCATATTTGTCTCACAACCAGACTTCAATGAAATATAGAGTTTATGAACCCTATTAATGTATAATTGATTTTCATTAATTAATTAATTAATTAATTAATTAGACTAAGATTAAATCAAAATAAAACATTTTCAGATCATAGGTAGTGGCAAGGCATCATTTTACAGAACTAACGCTCAAAATTGGGGCCTAGCTGGTAAATGATCTGCTCAAGTAGGAAAACCTTGATCCTGGGAATTGTAAAGCTCTCTGGCAATGGACATTTTGATAATAAGAAATATTCTTTAAATAATGGTGAATAGTTTGTGGATTTAATCTGATTATTGAAGTATATTGATTTCTTTTTAATCTATATTCCAATCTTGTATGTGTTTGCAATTTAGTTACCTCCCAGGATTCTGTTTCCTTTTTGTACTTCACTTCACAATATGCCTTCCCCATGCGGTGTTAGTTTATACAGATCGTCTGGCCACCGAAATAATATTTATCATCAGACACATACATTATGGGTTTGAGCATCTCCTTTTGACTGGTGTCTATGAATAAAAATATAGAAATATATAGAATTATACTTAACAATGCATTTAACATAAATATCTTAAAAGGATATTACACATTACAAGTGGAGCGCTAAATTACAGCACACCTGAAAATGGGCAAATGTGCCCTTTTGCAGGCGCGCAATAATTAACCAGCCATTACAAGTGGCTTATTGCTCGCAGTAGCAATTAGTCTCTTAAATGTAACAGTAATTTTCTAAAAGTGCCATAAATGCCCTCAAAATAGAGGGCATTATATTTTTTATTTAATTTCAAAACATTTTTTTTATAAAAAAATAACTGCACTAGGCAGTTTTGGGGCTTTAATGTTGGTGCGAGTGGGGTGCTAGAAAAAAATAACGGCACTGAAAAGTGCCTTTACATTGTGGTCTATGGGAACTCTGTGTTATGTTTATATAAGTATATATGTATATATATATATATAATATATATACGGTATATATATATATATATATATAATATATATATAATATATATATATATATATATATATATAATATATATATATATATATATACGGTATATATATTTATATATATTTACATAGAGGTCTATGGGAACACACAGTTCCCACAGACCACAATGTAAAGGCACTTTTCAGTGCCGTTTTTTTTTATATACATATAAATATATATTTATGTGTTAATATGTGTATATACATATATTAACACATACATAATATATGTATATATTCATATACATATATATTTAAAAATGCTGCCCATAGCTGCAGTACTTACCCCCTTTGTCTTTGACGGCATCGAACGAGGCTCCAATAGGAGCCTATGTAAGCACTCTCTGGTGAGCGCAACGCTTTCTAGCAATGCAAACATAAGCTCGTGCTCACATTGCGATTTACTTGTAATACCAGTGTACATTATCGTGTGCTGGTATTGCAGAGTGGAGTGCTTATATAGCTTGCACGCAAGCAATATTTAGCACTCCAACTTGAAATCTAGCCCTTATTGGGAGCACGGGGCAAGCTTGGTTTTACCCAAAAATAAAAGAGATTTAATATCCTTTTAATACCAATTTTAGTTTTTAATTAAATTTATATCTAGGCTTAAACTTTTTTTTCTCATTGCAGAATGCATAATATTCTCCAGCATTCTTTTCATTTCTTCATAAAAGTAATGCTCATTTTTTTTTCATTATTTTACTGCAGTGTTAAATATTGATAAATAACATTCTCTGTTTCAATATTAGTTTTCATTTTTCTATATTCTAATTTTATATCTCCTGCTATTAAATGTAACAGTACTGCCTAACAAAAAGTGCTTTAGCATATCCATTTTTGTTATTACTTAGGACTGTTAAAAGGAGAAGCACTTATTAGTATTTTCAACGGATATTACTATTTGGAACTCACAAATACAATATTCTGAGACTTTTATTTAGATTATCTTTTAGAAAAACTATATATATAATATATATATATATATATATATATATATATATATATATATATATATATATATATACTGTATATATATATATATATATATATATATATAAATATATATATATATACAGTATATATATATATATATATAGTATATATATATATATATAATATATATATATATATATATATATATTTATATGATGGGAGACACACACCATTTTGGATGTGAAATATGAATTTGGAGAGTCTATCGCACTGTGGATTTGTTTTATTGACGACGTGCTGATGCTATGGGAAGGGACTTCTGAAAGCCTCTCCAAATTCATGGCACATCTGAATTCTAATAATTGGAACCTTAAGTTTACCTATGAATGGAGCTATGACTCCCTGTCCTTTCTTGATTTAAAAATGACTAGGATAGGTGATAATCTCTATGCACAGAAACATATCGTAAGGACACATCAGCAAATACACTATTAGAGGCCAACAGATATTACCCTAGACATCAAATGAATGCTATACCAATAGGGAATTCCTGCAACAAAAAAGGAACTGCTCGTATTAAACTAGTTTTAAGATTTTTTTCAGATCATCTAAAAACTAGATTTAAATCAAGAGGGTAATTCACAGAAGGTCAATAACTATGGCTATAAAAGGGCAAGAGATACACCCAGATAAATGTTTGCTTTACCAGCAAAAAGAGCAAAAGGTCAACTCAGAGGTTAGGTTTATAACCACCTATAACAATAGGTGGGAGTAAGTGAGATCACTACTCACTAAACATTAAAACATTCTCACTGCTGATCATGAGCTTCAAAAAATTGTGGAAATATATCCACTTATTACTGCTAGACAAGTCCCCTCCCTAAAGGACAAACTGGTTCATAGCCATTATAAAGGTACAAGCGGATGGCTGGGTAAACAACAAAAGAGTGGATGCTATGCATGTGGTAGATGTAAAATGTGCAAACATCTTCTTAGAGGTAGATTTGCTTCAGACTCAGCAGATACACAGAGTGAAAGGGCAGATCACCTGTAGGAGTGAGGGGGTGATCTATATGGCAGCTTGTTCGTGCCCTCACCTTTATGTAGGAAAAACCTATCATAAGTTTAGGGAACATATGAAAGAACATAGAAGGGACATACTCAATGAGAAAATTAAAGATAGTGGTGTGGCACGTCACTTTTATGACTGTCATGACAGTAGTGTTGAGGGACTTAGATTCATGGGCTTAGAATTGATTGATATCTCTGAGAGAGGGGGAGACTGAGACAATCTACTCCTTAGTAGTGATGTTGTGAAAAGTTCGCCGGAGAACAGTTCCCGGCGATTATAGCTTGTTAGCGTTCGCCGCGGCGGGCGAACATATGCAATGTTCGATCTGCCCCTATTCATCATCATTGAGTAAACTTTGACCCTGTATCTCACAGTCTGCAGACACATTTCAGCCAATCAGCAGCAGACACTCCCTCCCAGACCCTCCCAGCTCCTGGACAGCAGCCATTTTAGATTCATTCTGATCCTGCATTCTTAGTGAGAGGAGGGATAGTGCTGCTGCTGCTGATTTTATAGGGAAATTGATAGCTAGGCTAGTGTATTCAGTGTCCACTACAGTCCTGAAGGACTCATCTGATCTCTGCTGTAAGGACAGCACCCCAAAAAGCCTCTTTTTAGGGCTACATCAGTCATTGTTTTTTTCTTTGTAATCTAATAGCAGTTGTCTGCCTGGCACTGCCAGCCTGTGTGTCAGGCTCACAGCATATACTGTGCCTACTTGCTCAGTGCCACCAGTCATATCTGGTGTAGCATTAGTGTAAATTTTTTTAAAAAAAACTTTTACATCAGTCTGCTAGTGTAATCTAATTGCAGTTGCCTGCCTGCCAGCGTGTGTGCCAGGCCCACTTGCCAACTAGTGCCACCAATCATATTTGTTATAATAGTATTGTAAATATTTAAAAAAAAACTTTTTTGACTGTGAAACATCAGTCTGCTAGTGTAATCTAATTGCAGTTGCCTGCCTGCCAGCGTGTGTGCCAGGCCCACTTGCCAACTAGTGCCACCAATCATATTTGTTATAACAGTAGTGTAAATATTTAAAAAAAAACTTTTTTGACTGTGAAACATCAGTCTGCTAGTGTAATCTAATTGCAGTTGCCTGCCTGCCAGCGTGTGTGCCAGGCCCACTTGCCAACTAGTGCCACCACTCATATTTTTTATAACAGTAGTGTAAATATTTAATAAAAAAAACTTTTTGACTGTGAAACATCAGTCTGCTAGTGTAATCTAATTGCAGTTGCCTGCCTGCCTGCCAGGGTGTGTGCCAGGCCCACTTGCCAAGTTAGAGGCACCACTCATATTTGTTGTAACAGTAGTATAAATATTAAAAAAAACTTTTTTGACTGTGAAAACATCAGTGTGCTAGTGTAATCTTATTGCAGTTTGCCTGCCTGCCAGTGTGTGTGCCAGGCCCACTTGCCAAGTTAGTGGCACCACTCATATTTGTTGTAACAGTAGTGTAAATATTTAAAAAAAAAACTTTTTTGACTGTGAAACATCAGTCTGCTAGTGTAATCTAATTTCAGTTGCCAGGCCAGCCTTCCACTGCCAGCCTGTGTGTCAGGCTCACAGCATATACTGTGCCCTACTTCCTCAGTGCCACCACTCATATCTGGTGTAACATTAGTGGTAAATTTTTTTAAAAAAACTTTTACATCAGTCTGCTGGTGTAATCTAATTGCAGTTGCCTGCTCTATGTAATTCGTATCTATCAAATGTATATTGCATCAATTAATCTATGTAATCATATCTATCAAATGTATATTGCATCTATTGATCTATGTAATTTGTACTATCAAAATGGTATATTGCATCTATTGATCTATGTAATCTATGTATCTATCTATCAAATCTATCTATCTCGTGGTTGTGCAAATAGACTGTTTGCGGATGTTTGCGGTGCATTACACGGGGAGTTTGGTCTGTCACTGTGAAGCGGGCATAACCCTTACACTACCTGATCGATACAACATCATACCTGATGTTTTTAAAGCACGTTATTCAAACGAATTTAGGAATGTTAGGTGATTTATGCCCTTTATGGCTTAAAACCAGACTCTGCATCAACTATGTAATTTTCCATGGGAGTTTTGTCATGGATCCCCCTCCGGCATGCCACAGTCCAGGTGTTAGTCACCTTGAAACAACTTTTCAATCACTATTGTGGCCAGAAAGAGTCCCTGTGGGTTTAAAGTTTGCCTGCCTATTGAAGTCAATGGTGGTTCGCCCGTTCGCCGGTTCGCGAACAGTTGCGGAAGTTCAAGTCCGCCGTTCGCGAACCGAAATTTTTAGGTTTTGCGACATTACTACTTCTTAGATCAGAGTGCAAATGGATCTATAATATGAATTCATTACAACCAGAGGGGTTAAATTAGGAGATTAATTATGCTTCCTTTTTGGTTTTAATGATACCAAGATCCTGTTTTATTATCTGCTAGCTTTAAACATTATTAAACCTTATATTTAATGCAGGTAATAAACACATAGATAAAGTAAAGCTTGCTCCTATGTATTGATAAGAATTTTTGATTTGCAAAAAGTTTGTTACTTGACTATTTTGGTGTTGTATATATGAACCCTACTGAGCATCTGTGGGGCATCCTCAAAGGGAAGGTGGGGGAGCACAAGGTTTCTAACATCCACCAGCTCTGTGATGTCGTCATGGAGGAGTGGAAGAGGACTCCAGTGGCAACCTGTGAAGCTCTGGTGAACTCCATGCCCAAAGAGGGTTAAGGCAGTGCTGGAAAATAATGGTGGCCACACAAAATATCAACACTTTGGGCCCAATTTGGACATTTGCACTTAGGGGTGTACTCACGTTTTGTTGACAACGGTTTAGACCATAATGCTGTGTGTTGAGTTATTTTGAGGGGACAGCAAATTTGCACTGTTATACAGGCTGTACACTCACTACTTTACATTGTAGCAAAGTGTCATTTCTTCAGTGTTGTCACATGAAAAGATATAATAAATATTTTACAAAAATGTGAGGAGTGTACTTAATCAGGAAAGTTTAATGTTAACTTTAGCGGTCCTTGAAGTAAGCTTTAGATCTATTGGTCCAACGATTTTTTAAATAGGCTTATTTTGAGTAACAAATGGTGTGATGTAATTGTGTTTTGCCTTTTTGTACATTAGACAGATGTTTACTCACACTAAAGACAAACTAAAGAAAAACATCTATCTGGAATGGGAAAACAGCAATGAAATATTTTTTGCATGAAAAGTTGATAATTACGGCTAATATTGGGGACTTAAAAACCAAGCTTCAGGTGTAAAAACAGGATATTCGTTACCAAATGTTATACGTGAATTAAAACTCGATATTTATTACAGAAAATAAAACGTATAAAAATATGAATGGAAATATTATAATTAACAAGCAGAGCTATAGCAGATTGGTATGTGCTACAGCTACAAGGGGAGACCAGTAAACTGATCAAACAGTGGTCTAACAGGTAAAACTGTACTCAAATGAATAACCACCCTAATACGTGCTAAAATTTAAATGTGTAATAGTGAACAAAAATGATTGCAATAAATGCAATGAATGCAATAATACAGTACAATAAAGTGATACAGAAAAACAATTGTCACATATGTTAATAGGGTGACGTGTGCTATGTAATATAGCAAGTGCTGGTAGTGCACTATTGTAAGATCCGGGTAGTGTTGTGGATCACAACTGCGAAATAATTGGAATGTATGGCCTTGATACAAAGACACAGTGAGTGATTACAATGTATCTTGGAGTCTAGGCAGGTCAGAATTACTTTGAAAAAGAAACTCCTGATCAGTATTCTCTGAGTCAGGAATGATAGAGGAGATTTGTAATGTCAATCTCTGAAGTAGAAAGCATATATTCCGTCCACAAGTTCTGCGTGTTGTTTATAAGTACTGCTAAGTAAGATGAGTGAAAATATAGGAAGTAATGCAGTAAACTTAGAGCTTTAGTTTAATTGCAGGAGAGTAGTTATGAAGTTGTCTGAACAAGTTACTCTGTGTGTGCTTATTTACTTTCAGCAACTGACAGGCTTTTGAGAGAGTCTGTGACTGTCTATCAGCTGCTGTGAGTGCTGACAGGCTGCTCAGAGTGAAACTCCCTGTGCGGTGCTGATGGAGAGAGAACGAGAGGCTTGTGAGGAGCTGACAAGCTGCAACGTTCGGTGGATGGCACACGCAACAGTTGGGGGCGTGACTGAAGATTAGTTACAGCGATAATACCGGTAGTGGAATCAGGTTATAGGAAAAGAGGTTTCCGTAATAAGTCCTCCGTAAGGTGAGAAATAGTTCAATGAAGAGGCCGCAGCAGCGGTTAAGCGTCACTGTGTCGGGAGCCGCGGGAGTCAGGTTTCAATGGCTGATAAAACCACTTGCGGCTTTTACGCTACAGAGCGTTCCAGAGCAGTTGAGAAATAGTATCTGAAAGTCTTTAGTTTGTATCCCTAGTAGGCTTCTTGAAAGGGGTAATGATAATCCTTAGAAAAGGTAAACTTCCCAGGAAAGGTAAATCCCTGTGGGCAAGGTCTGTAACTTGCTTTCACAAACAGGTAACAATACTGAAGCAAGTGGAAGGGCCGTGTCCAGGGATTAAATAACCTTGCTAGTGTGAACACAGGTAAGAATTAAAGGGGCAGAGAGAAATGAGAATAATCCATGACAACTATTGTGTATACACAAAAATAAAATGAAAATAAAAAATAAAAAAAGTAAAAATGTATAGTACACGTGTACAAAAAGTAAAAATATATATATAAATCTATTTAATGTTTTATTGGCCAAAAATGATAATTAATATCCTGAATAATGTTCTTGGGTGCTCCCAAAAATTTTGATAAAATCCTTAAAAGTTGAAAGTGAAATCTTTAGACCGATATTCTATGTTGTGCTGACCATCCTAAGGGCGTCCTAAGGGGCCTGGATATATCACCTGTGAAAGTAAATAAAGAACATGTGCAAAAAACAGATATACAAAGTGAGTCTATCCAGAAACGGACTCACCCAGGAAGAATAATAGGAGCCCTCCTTATGATGAAATCTACGCGTTTCCAGCCCGTGTAAAGGGCCTTTCTCAAGACTATTTTTGGCCATAGAACATTAGATATATTTATATATATATATAATATATTATATATATATATATTTACTTTTTGTACACGTGTAATTAATACATTTTTTTATTTTTTTTTTTTATTTTTATTTTCGTTTTCATTTTATTTTTGTGTATTCACAATAGTGCACTACCAGCACTTGCTATATTATATAGCACACCCCACCCTATTAAACCTGTTGTAGACCACTGGTTGATCAGTTTACTGGTCTCCCTTGTAGCTGTAGCACATACCATCTGCTATAGCTCGCTTGTTAATATAATATTTTCATTCATATTTTTATACATTTATTTTTGGTAATAATATCAAGTTTTGGATCTGGAGACATGATCATCATTTGACTTACTGGCAGATGAACGAAGCTTACTGATTTAGGAATGAAGGACAAAGCTCTATGGTCACAATCAGTTTGTCCACTCTCACTGTTTACTGAAATGTAGGACAACATAATTAATTATAAACATTCCATATATAATACAAATAAAAGCACAAAAGTGATCACAAACAAAAAAGTGATGATAATAATAAAAAGTGATACCAATAACAGTAATTACAAATTACAATAAAAACAACAAAAGGATATAAAACTTGAATCAGTGTTGGATCTTTGATATATTTTCAAAGCATCTGTGAATGTCCAACTTTCGATGTCTTTGTGTATTTCAGAGAACCTTAAAGAGCTGGAAATCCAATTCTTTATCTCTATATAATAACTCAGAAGAGGAGGTAGAATAGTGTAGATACCATAAGCAATCCAATATAGGGAATCATGGTACAGATATATACTCAGACTTTTAATAGCTGACACTCAGCTCAGATTGAAACACAATCTCAGTATAAGTCACCGAGTCAGCTATGCTAGCATTACAGGAACACTTGGTAAAGTAGCAAAAATGATTTTATTAAAAACAATATATAAAATATATAACAGCCAGTGTGAAGTCACAGGATACAGTATGAACTGACTCTTAAATACAAAGTATCAAATTCCTGGAAGCAGGATGGGGCTTCAGATTGAGATTCTCGGTAAGCCATGTAGTTAAAAGGAGTCCAGGTGATACAATGTACAAAATAAACAAGGTTGTGGTTAACATGTGATTATCATCTTTATATTCAAACATTTCACATGAATTGGGTTTGGAAACCATTGATATTTTTCTTAAGAGAGATATTATTTGCCTGATAGACAAAGGCTGTTTCTCTTGGAGTCTATATCATTCGTGCTGAAGCACAATTATTTTGTGATTTCAGGAAAAACATTCTTCGGATCAAGGGGACGGCCATGGGGTCCAGATTTGCCCCTCTGTTTTGCAAATTTGTTTATGGGGATTTTTGAGGAAAGATAGATCTATTCTCTCCCCATAGGGAAAATCTGGTCTTCTATGGCTGTTTCATTGATTACCTCTTTTTTATTTGGAAGGGTACTCAGATTAACATCTCTAGAGTTTGTCAATATTCTTAATACAAATGACTTGGGAATTAATTTGTACATCTAAAATTGAAGAAAAAAGTATGCATTTCTAGATCTTGTACTTGGATGGGATGAGGAAGGTTGTATTAAACATAAACAGTCAATGGATACTAATAGTTATTCTCAATTACCATAGTAATAATTTCAAACCATGGAAAACAAATATAACTTTACAATTAATTTTGTAGGATACATAGAAACAGCTGCTTCATAAACTGCTGTTTCTGGTTGAGCCTGCAGGCTCACCAGAAACATGGGAAACATCAAGCTCCATTCGGAGCTTGATAAAATATGCCCCACTGGCTGTTATATTTGATATATTATTATATATTGTTTTTACTAAAATCATTTTTGCTACTTCACAAGTGTTCCTGTGTTGCTGCATAGCTGGACTCGGTGATTTATACAGAGATTGTGATTCAATCTGAGCTGAGTGTCAGCTCTTAAAAGTGTGAGTATATATCTGTAACACAATTTCATATATTGTACTCTTATAGTATCATACATTCCATCTCTCTTCTGAGTTCTTATATAGAGATAAAGATCGGATTTCCAGCTGTTTGGTTCTCTGATCCTGACAGCGTTGTGAATCAGGACTGTCTTATACATGAGCTTATAGTAGCTCTCTAAAGTGTGAGTAACGGATCTTTCACTTATGTATACCAATAGTTGAGATATAAAATAAAGGTTAAATATGAGCGCAGGGTGATACACCAAACTCCTGAAAAAGACCTAAAGGTCCCTAATATAGGCCAGAAAAAGTAGTACTATGAAATAAAAGAAAACAGGAGCGCTAAAAGCTAAAGGTGACGTAACTCTAAACATGAATATAATAAAACCAGGTGTATCCTGCAAGTAATAAAGTGCTATCAAAAACAAAATCTAAATGAATTCAGAGTGCCATTCATTAATGGTGTATATACAATAGAAAACGAAATACTTAATATTTCAGGTTACAAAGGATATCCCTTTAAACAGTACTCTAATGTTCTATAATATGTATAAAGATACTGGGGTTGAAAAAAGAGACCAAAATCTTACATTTAAAAATGGACTATGCCAATTTAATATACTTCATAAAACATAAAGGAATGATATTAGACAATTCTATTAAAAATGTATAAATGCATAAAACTAACGGACGTCTCCGTTAAAAATAAAAATAAAACTCAGTTGCCACCACATAAAAAGTATATATAGAGGAAAATCCGTTATTGTGGACCAATGGAACTAATAACAGTTCAAGTTGGAAAGATATCAGGAGAAATTCCAAAGGTTCATTACTCTCAGTTATCGATCAACCGCAGGCTTACCCCCACACTGTGTGTGTTCTGAAGGTCTCTGTGTTCACCGTAGCAGGGTGACATCACCTTTATGGGCGCTGTCCTGGATCGGGCCTCCTGATTGGTCCCTTTATTGGAGCGGCTTTAGAAGGTAACTGAAATTTCCGCTACCAAAGTATCTGCTCTTAAGTGTATAACAACACGCAAGATACCTTTGAAGGAGTGATGTGTGAAAGAATTAGCTCTGTCCAATCCTCAAACTGAGGAGCTCTGATTTTTCTCTGCAGAAAAGTTCCGTGCAGTAATACCCCTTGTCGGATTCTGTCGACCTTGCTTGCCTATAATGTCAGTCTCTTCTTTGTTGTATAAAGGGTAACGACTTCCAACAGCAATGCACACTCACAAGTGTAGCTCCAGCTTAGAATGTGAATAAAATAACTATAGTTGTGACCTTCATCTTGATGAAGTCACAACTATAGTTATTTATTCACATTCTAATTCACATTGTCAGCTGGACTGGCAGAGACTGACATTATAGGCAAGCAAGGTCGACAGAATCCGACAAGGGTATTACTGCACGGAACTTTACCGCAGAGGAAAAATCAGAGCTCCTCAGTTTGAGGATTGGACAGAGCTAATTCTTTCTCACTCATCCCTCCCTTCAAGGTATCTTGCGTGTTGTTATACACTTAGAGCAGATACTTTGGTAGCGGAAATTTTCAGTTACCTTCTAAAGCCGCTCCGATAAAGGACCAATCAGGAGGCCGATGCCAGGACAGCGCCCATAAAGGTGATGTCACCACCGCTACGGCGGTAACTTTGAACACAGAGACTTCAGAACACACACAGTGTGGGGGTAAGCCTGCGGTTGATCGATAACTGAGAGTATTGAACTTGGAATTTACTCCTGATATCTTTCCACTTGAACTATTATTAGTTCCATTGGTCCACAATAATGGATCTTCCTCTATATATATTTTTATGTGGTGGCAACCTGAGTTTTATTTTTATTTTTAACGGAGACGTCCCGTTAGTTTTATGCATTTATACAATTTTTATTAGAATTGTCTAATATCATTCCTTTATGTTTTATGAAGTATATTAAATTGGCATAGTCCCTTTTTAAATGTAAGATTTTGGTCTCTTTTTTCAACCCAGTATCTTATACATATTAAGAACATTAGTGTACTGTTTAAAGGGATTATCCTTTGTAACCTGAAATATTAAGTATTTCGTTTTCTATTGTATATACACCATTAATGAATGGTACTCTGAATTAATTTAGATTTTGGTTTTTGATAGCACTTTATTACTTGCAGGATACACCTGGTTTTATTATATTCATGTTTAGAGTTACGTCACCTTTAGCTTTTTAGCGCTCCTGTTTTCTTTTTATTTCATAGTACTTATGTATACCAACTGGGTTTGAAAGTATTACACTATACATGCTTTCTCTTTAAGGTTCATTGAAATACACAAAGAGTCGAATTTGGACTTTCACATATGCTTTGAAAAATATATTGAAGATTCCAACACTGATTCCATTTATATCCTTTTGTTATATTGTAATTTGTAATTACTGTTATTGGTATCACATTCCATATATAAGTCTATAGCTGATTTCTGGTCCACAATATAATGCTTTTTGTCCAGTTGTTGTTCTCCTAACAACATGTCCAAAATAAAATGTAAGGAAAAGATGACATTTGCTTTTAAGCATGTAATGACCCACCCAAAAGAAATGCAAGAGATCCCTTAAAAACTATAGGTCTTAGAAGAAGAGTTGATTTGTAGATAATCCCCTAGATACAGTTCTATTTCTCCTTTCCAGTGACACTGTTTCTGGTTAATGTGTTTGAGGATACATCTAAAGGGAAACCTCTTCACAACATGATAAATGATTATTTAACTTTTATACTGTGAGATTAACTTACTCTGTAGTGATAAGTGGTTTTCAATTTCTAGAATAGGTCAGAGTGTAGGCAGATGAAGATCAATTGCAGTAACTGATCCCTACATTCTAATACTCAATGCATTAGCCCTGACCACTTACTCAATTGTCTTTTTTTTTAATTGAGGTTCAAAATAAGGCATACATGAAATGTAAATAAAACACAATGATAATGACATACACACACCATATGACATTGCACTTTAAGTGAACATAGTATATTTCTGAAGGAAACTCTACAAACCCAATATGTAGATAGAATGCCTAGTATTCTAAATATCTCCAAAAATGACACAGAAGGCCTCTCTTGGGCCCCATCCATAAACATATATTAATATAGAGGAGGCTGTTTCAAGCAAAGAGAACACTCTTGGATCTCCAGTAATGAACCTCATTGTTTTTAGTTTTTATTTTGATATTCTTAAGTTACTATTTACATCAATTTAGTGTGAGAGAAAAACTTATAAAATATGCTGCCGTTATTAGGTATTAAAGGCATAAGATAGGGGGAGGTTATAGGGATTAACCTTATAAGGTTTATAAACTATCAACTCAGCTGCCAAAATAATCCCCTCAATCTTGGGTAAAGATCAATGGAGTTTCACCAACATCAAACTATAGCAGACTGAATAGCAGCGTATATAAATAAGGCAACTGTATGTGACTGCATTATAAACAGATAATGCCGATAGTAATAAGTATATTGCTTTGATAAGGGAAAGGTAAAAGAAATCTGTATAATTAAAGTATCAGCCTAGGATCCAGAGAGGTCTAAAAGTGAAGTGATCTATATTATCCCCCAAGACCAAGAAACTCTGTCATGTCAAAGTCGGGATGGCAAATTGTAGACTAATAAGCTATGCAATTATCTGAATAAAACTTCACTGTATAGACAGACAGAGCTAATTCTTTTACTTGGTCTCTCCTTCTCACAAGGGAAATATGGGGAAGAGAGGGAGAGAGAGGGTCCTAGACCTCTTAAAGTATGTAATATAACTTAGGGTAGGCAGGAGCAATTTGAGAATATTGAATATAGTCAAAGGGAATAGTGGACAGATACAAGGAAAGGAGAAACCTCAGACTATCTACGGTAATTAAGTCACACAGTTGTGGCTGCTAGCAGCATAATCACAACCCCCGCAGAGGTTAAAAGAGAGGAGCTCCAACTGGTAGGGTACAGAGAGGCAAGGGTACTGTTATATGTTTGAAATTATATCACTATGAAGTTAAAGCAATATGTACTATTAGAGAATAAAAAACAGAGGTGCCACCATGGCCTAATATCGCCAGTACAGGTCAAAACAACAAAACAGGAGAATGTGAATAGCCACAAACATGAAGCACCCAGCTGGTGCTAGTGGAGCGGGCTGAAACTTCTCAGTGGTCCAGCGCACTGATATTCTTAGCGCAGAGACAGTCAGAAATCCTCTGAAATACCAGTATTCAGTGCCTATAGGGGCAAAAAATGCAAACCAACGTGGCCCAATATCATCTAGACAAGGAAAGAATAGAACCAAATGTTTGCACTTACAAGATAGCAGGCACCTGTGGGTGCAATATCAGCAAACTGGAACCAAAGCGTCGCCCAGTAGACTAATGCAAAAGGCAGACCTCAGCAGGAACCAGGAACAAAAATGTAATTTTCACAGGAGGTGATAAAACACACAATAGCAAGTGTATAAAACATATAAAATATTTTTATCCACTTGCTATTGTGTGTTTTATCACCTTACTGCTTGAAAATTACTATTACTATTTTGTCATCTTGGTGTTATGGACATTTTATATTATCTGATTTTATTTTTATTATATATATTTATTTTATCAACAATTGTTGTCACACTAGTTTTTATTGTATTTTTATTGTGTTGAACATAGAAACACTGTGCTGTTATTCACTTTTGAGATTCCCCAAAGCCCCTTTAGAGATTATAATAATCATATTTCTGATTGAGGAAGTGCCCCTCTAAGGGCATGGTGTGATGTTATCAGTACACATCACATCTCTATATAAATATGTACTATTATCTATAGTCACGAGACAGATTAACCTTTAGTAAAATAGAGTTCAGGATTTCATGGTTGCCAGGAGCAACCTTACTAATTTGTGTCTGCCTGTGAAAAAACTTCTTAGTTCATTGTTTAACATTACAAATTAGTACATAGGGAAGTGACAGTTTCATAGTTTTATAAGAAGGGGTATGATTTTGGGTATTATACTCATCTGATAAGATCTTTAGTATAAACATATATATGAAATATGGATAACTATAAAAGTAATACAATGCTATGTGAGACTCTGAAGATAGGGAGAGAGCATAAATCAATAATTTAAACAATAAACTGCTTGGGAAATATATAAAAAAAAACTAGCAACCATGCCATTATTCAGAAACAGATAGTGTGACTGATTGTCACCCTTCATTTTGGTATGTAGTTACATAGGTACACAACTGTAATAACAAGCTATGTTGCAGCCGACTAGTATGGGTAGCTATTGTTCAGATCCCTAGATCGTCATTAACTAGCCACTATTTCTTAACAGAAGACAACAGTTTATTAAGCAAACCAACATAGCACTCTGTGCTCTTATCTGTGGATCTGGATCGGCTTGTAAACGTTTAATTTGCTGAAGAGAGTTCTGGATGGTAGTGTTTTCAAAACAATTAGCCCATTCCAACTGACTTCTATTATTAACTCAAGAAGACAGTAATAGCAAATAACTATCAGTAAATCATGCACTTAACCCACACCAGTCCTTGGGGTAGTACACTCTGTTCCATATATATATATCCAGAGACAAATGTCGTGGTGGGGTGGTCCAAAGTCCACCTGTTATCCCAACTCTCATGAAGGAGCCAGCTCCAATACGCCTGCTGCAATATTGTGGCCGGCTCCAGCACCTTAACATGGGCCAATTCTCCCACTCCTCTAAGAAGCACCAGCACTAGTTGACTAAGCAGTCTCTCCGGCTTGAAAAATGTACTTCTCACCTCCTCCAGTCCTGTAGGATTGATCCTGAATGACAGGGACGATTGCAGCATCTTGCTGCTTTCTCAACTGTGACACATTAGTCAGGAAAGACCCGCAGCATTTCTCGCTCTGTTCCAGGTAGGGGAAATTGACACGTGTCTTCATACACATGTGCTGCTTCAGTGCTTTAACCTCCTTATGTTCTCCATTAGGATAGGTAGTAACACTAGGAATCTTTATCTCCTTGGTTGAATTAGAAACAGAGGTATGTTCCCCGTTTGCAATGGTCACCACTTCCCCTGTACAAGGCTCTGCAGTAGAGTCGACTAGGGTTTCTGACTGTATCTGCTCCTGAGTTGTCTCATAATCACGTAGGTAAGTGTGAAATGCTCTCTCTATAACTTTGATAAGCCGAGTCCTATGATCTTCCAAGATTGCTTTTATTTTAGCAATATGGATTTGAAAGTTCTTCATTTGGTATGTAGAGGCAGGATATGTAGAAATATTGGTTGAGTTTATTAAACAGAGTGCTTTGGCAACGCGCTAGTTAAAAGTTTGTATAGCAGCATTAAATGTCTTCTCCGTAGCCCAGTTTCCTGGGGGGAGGGGTTATTATGCAGCAGCCCCAGCTACGAATATGGTCGACCTCACGGAGAGTGGCGGCCACGGTGTAGCTCAACTGAAGAGCATAGGCTGTCAGCAGTGATGTAGTGAATTTGCCAGCTCATCAAATCCTTCCAGGAACCTTCAAGATCTATTTAATCTTATATTTTTGTCCAAAACTTTGACTTTAATCCCTAAAAGTTATATTAGAGCCAAGGGCTCTTCTCAGATGTGTCCGGCCTTTTTAGCTATAGGCTCTGCCCCCATTCGATTGTCTTTTTATTTAAGCTACCAAAAGGAAGTACCGCTATGTTGAAAGCAGTAAACCCTAAATATTATCCATCTTCAAGATTTTTTCATCTTGTTTATATTTATTCATGGAATACTGTAGCACTTGGTCCTATAGGAACACAGATCTTCAAGACTTTTTTGAAATTACTGTTTTTAAATATAGTGCAAAATTGTGTTGGAAGTTAGATCTATAACACATATATGTACATATAAATATATATATTTGTAGTAATGAATCCACAATCCTAGGATATATACATACAGTATATATGTCCATACAGTATGCACTTCCTCTAACTGTAGTCCTAACCCCCCCTTCTTAGCCTACCTTCATTGAAGATGGTGCAGACTGGACAGTTCACATTTGATGCTGTGGCTTAATAAGAATGATCTCCACTGGATCAGGGAGTCCTTGACTAACTTAGCGTACAGTGCCTCCACTCGGTGGACCAATAGTTCTCAGGGAATCCACAGCACTAAGACAATGAATACCCCCACACACACAACTAATAAGACAAGCAGATAATAAAGTAATGTGGAAATATATTACTATACAAATAGAAACACAATGCAATGATAACAATAATACAAGTATGCAAGCCTATCAGTATAAATGCTGCTGCTTCTTGATATCCTCAATAAATCTCTATTGCAACATTTAAAAAAAAAAAAAAATGTTATAACATAACTGTTGCATAATAACAGAAACAACCCCACACTTATCCAGGATACCCTTCTCTCAATTGAACTGCAAAAAGTTTTGTACAGTCCCCCTTTTTTGTTGGTGCACATAGGGACCCTTAGTAAATTACAGATCACAATGTTTAGTGTTGGGGTTAAATGAAAATGTTCCACACCTGATTTATGCTGCAGAATAATTGGGATAAGGCCTGGCCCTCTGACTGCTTTCCTCCTAAAAGAACAATTACTGCTCTGAGGAAGGGAGATGAGATTAGCACCACTGTATGCAGGATCATCTGGAACACAGGAACCTAAGCTTACATCCTGGAAGCTGGGACGCACCAGACCCTTCTTGTCCATGGGTAAGGTAAGCATTAACTACTTCTTCAGGAAGTTTGTTTTTTTAGCAATGCAAGGTCCACATGAGTGCTGACAGACTGTAACAACAATTTACCAGAAACACAGATGAGAAGCAATAGGAGGGTTTTAAGCTTCTAGTTAAGCATCAGGAGCTGTTCACTATTCTTGATCTAAATCTGAACTATCATTATTTTACTCACTAACAAGCGCTTGCATTATTTGATGATATCCAACTGGTGCCTTGTGCAGAATCATCTTCATCAGAGTTTTTTTTGGGAAATGGTCTCACTTCAGGACCTTCATCCTTCAATTCTGGGTTGACCAACAGGCAACAAATGATTCTTGAGCCAACCTTAATTTGGCATTTGGGGCCTTTAATCTTGTATACAGGAAGTCCCTGGAAGTTTGGGAACAACTTAAAAAAATATGCCATTTCACTGATCAGAAAGTTTATGCTTATCTGTACAACTATGTTTTTAAGGAGAACTTTATCTCCAGGTTGGGATGTCACTATGAGGGCCTATGTATCAAAGGTATTGTGGACCCTGATCTGACCGTGCGGATCAGGTCCCGCAAGACCTAGCTGAATGAGGAGAGCAATAAGCTCTCCGTATTCAGCATTGCACCCAGCAGCTCACAAGAGCTGCTGGTGCAACACTGCCCCTGCAGAATCGTGGCCAATGGCTGCCAGCAGGGAAGGTGTCAATCAACCGATCGTACTCGATTGGGGTTGAATTGTGACGATTCCTGTCCGCCTTCTCAGAGCAAGCCAGACAGGTTATGGAGCAGTGGGTTATGGACCGCTGCTTCTATAACTGCTGTTTCTGGCGAGTCCTGAAGACTCTGCCAGAAACACGGGCCCACAAGCTCCATACTAGGCTTGGTAAATGGGGCCTCTATGTCTGACTTTAGTGTCTTAACATATTTTATTATTTTTGCTAATCCTGGAACTAGCCTTCTCTACAAGGAAAAATAGGCTATTTGAAGACTTTGCTTCAAGTTGGGAACATGCTGTCTTGCTTCTTGACCAAATAACAACTAATATCCCTGTAGCTTAATGTCTTGGTACAGTTATATGCCATTTTGTATACATGAACGATGGCTTCAACATGCCATGCTCTTTATACTTAAGGGTCCCTAACATGTCCAACAGGGTATGATTAAACCTCTCAGGAAGAGCCTCTAGTTCAGGATGGTGTTGGGTAGTTCTGGACTTTTCAATGTTTAGTAATTTTAAGTGCCCTTTTATACGTTGGCTTTCAAAGTCACGACCTTGATCAGAATAAAGCCGTTCCAAGCAACCCATAATGAGTGAAAAACTACTGCTATAATATTTTGGCAACATTGTAGCTTTCAGTTCTTTAGTAGGGTAAGCCTGAGCATATCTGATGGAATGATAAGTCACTAACAGTACATTTCCTTCACCCTGCTGAATCTATACACAGAAAATCCACACAGACCAAATCCATAGGACCAGAGCTCTTTAGATGAGCCATTGGGTGCAGCTCAGGAAGGTAGGGTCTTTGTCTGAATACACCTTCAGTAATTGGGGACAGTGCTTCTCCACTGACTTTCTCATATATGGCCAGAAAAAACTTGCACTAATCCAAAAAAATGTTGTTGACCACTAGGTGTCCATGTTGTTTATGCAAGGACATTAGTACCATTCCTCCTGTACTTTTGGGGTAAGACCAACTGCCTTTCTTGATATTGACTGAGACTATATGAAAATGACTAATTCTCCTCTTGAATAGTTATCATCGATCAGCAGGTAGACAGTTCATATATTTTTTGCACCCATTCTTAACTGCTTTTAGCAAGGGGCCCACTGTCGTGGCCTTGGGCTTGTTGTATTATCCTCATAATTGTTCACTGGGGGAGGTTGACTGGGTATAGCATAGCATCTGGAACTGCCTCAGCCCTACAACTGAAGTAAGTCCCTGCAACTTGATAATGCCCAGAACCGAGATCCATGTCTCTTATTGAAAAAACCTACTCTTCTTGATTTTAAAAGCATTAGACAGTCTCTCTTTCCATTCTAATGGTAAGCTTGAGTCTTCAAAATCAAACTCCAATTCTCCTGAGGAGCTGACTACTGTCCATACAGAAAGGGCAGTAATATGGGTTATTTCCTCAAAAGAGGAAAAGGGCTCTCAACTCTTTCCTTTCAGACTGATTACAAATAGTTACTTGCAAAAATACCTGCTGTGCCTTTTTGCCAAATTTTGACCCTCAAGCATAATCCTCCAGTTTTTTCAAATGTCCTCTTCAAAAATATAGGAGTGCAGAATTATTAGGCAAATGAGTATTTTGACCACATCATCCTCTTTATGCATGTTGTCTTACTCCAAGCTGTATAGGCTTGAAAGCCTACTACCAATTAAGCATATTAGGTGATGTGCATCTCTGTAATGAGAAGGGGTGTGGTCTAATGACATCAACACCCTATATCAGGTGTGCATAATTATTAGGCAACTTCCTTTCCTTTGGCAAAATGGGTCAAAAGAAGGACATGACAGGCTCAGAAAAGTCAAAAATAGTGAGATATCTTGCAGAGGGATGCAGCACTCTTAAAATTGCAAAGCTTCTGAAGCATGATCATCGAACAATCAAGCGTTTCATTCAAAATAGTCAACAGGGTCGCAAGAAGCGTGTGGAAAAACCAAGGTGCAAAATAACTGCCCATGAACTGAGAAAAGTGAAGCGTGCAGCTGCCAAGATGCCACTTGCCACCAGTTTGGCCATATTTCAGAGCTGCAACATCACTGGAGTGCCCAAAAGCACAAGGTGTGCAATACTCAGAGACATGGCCAAGGTAAGAAAGAGTGAAAGACGACCACCCACTGAACAAGACCACACAAGCTGAAACGTCAAGGACTGGGCCAAGAAATATCTCAAGACTGTTTTTTCTAAGGTTTTATGGACTGATGAAATGAGAGTGAGTCTTGATGGGCCAGGTGGATGGGCCCCGTGGCTGGATTGGTAAAGGGCGAGGAGAGCTCCAGTCCGACTCAGGATGCCAGCAAGGTGGAGGTGGAGTATGGTTTGGGCTGGTATCATCAAAGATGAGCTTGTGGGGCCTTTTCGGGTTTGAGGATGGAGTCAAGCTCAACTCCCAGTCCTACTGCCAGTTTCTGGAAAGACACCTTCTTCAAGCAGTGGTACAGGAAGAAGTCCTGCATCCCTTCAAGAAAAAACATGATTTTCATGCAGGACAATGCTCCATCACCGCGTCCAAAGTACTCCCACAGCATGGCTGGCAAGAAAGGGTATAAAAGAAGAAATCTAATGACATGGCCTCCTTGTTCACCTGATCTGAACCCCAGTTGAGAACCTGTGGTCCATCATCAATTTGAGATTTACAAGGAGGGAAAACAGTTACCACCTCTCTGAATAGTGTCTGGGAGGCTGTGGTTGCTGCTGCACGCAATGTTGATGGTGAAACAGATCAAAATACTGACAGAATCCATGGATGGCAGGGCTTTTGAGTGTCCTTGCAAAGAAAGGTGGCTATATTCGGTCACTGATTTGTTTTTGTTTTGCTTTTGAATGTCAGAAATGTATATTTGTGAATGTTGAGATGTTATATTGGTTTCACTGGTAAAAATAAATAATTGAAATGGGTATAGTATTTGTTTTTTTGTTAAGTTTCCTAAATAATTATGCACAGTAATAGTCACCTGCACACATCTAGATATCCCCCTAAAATAGCTATAACTAAAAACAAACTAAAAAACTACTTCCAAAAACTATTCAGCTTTGATATTAATGAGTTTTTTGGGTTCATTGAGAACATGGTTGTTGTTCAATAATAAAATTAATCCTCAAAAATACAACTTGCCTAATAATTCTGCACTCCCTGTAGATTTCAACACAATAGATCTATTCACTTTTTATTACTCCCTCTCCTGCAAAGTGGCCTAACAGCTCTTGATAGATTTTATTTCTCCAGGTTGTAAAGTCAGAGGCTGGGGGCCCCAGTAATGGAACTGCCCAGTCAGTGATTCTGGTGTCAGTTTGTGACATTCTTTTCCTTAAGGTGGGCTCCAATTCATCCACATGACTAGTGGATACATCTCCTACCTCTCCCAAGTAGGCTTTAAAACAGGTCTCGCACCATACTAGTGATAGTGTCCAGAAGGATAGTGAAACTTGATTGGTGGGGTCTAGGGAACACCAAAGACTATATATTCATCGGGCAAGTTTTTCTCATGTTAAGTAGTGGGATGACGATCTGTGCTCTAACCCCCTACTTCAACTGTACAGGCTTGTGAGCCCCCTAAAACTAATACCTGTAGCTGGAGCAATTGGTAAGTGATGCAGATGAGCATCATTAAAAGATCTGAAGATGATGGTAACCTAAGACCTTGGGTCCCACTCTGAGGCTTGCAGCCTGTTTTAAACGCTATTAGTGCAACACTTCTTTTCTTTAGTCAAGGGAATCTGTGACAAATGTTTAAACCTGAAGAACATCATTGTGTACAATGGGATGCCCTATGCCCAAGACCATTACACATTAAGCTTCTGAGAGGTTTCTTCTGTTCACTCTCCTGGGTAGTTTGATTGGTTTGATTCAAGATCTCTGGGTGAGGTTCTTTCTTTTTTTTTTCTCTCTTTTGTTCGCTTTGATTTTCCTAAGCTGAGGATTTCTCGGAAGTTCTCAGCCATGGACGATTAAGATAAGTGTTCTCTATAGTTCCTAACTCTTGCATTACTTCAGCAAATGATAGAAGGAGATACATAAGAGATTTTCCAGGGAAGCAGTATGAGGGATCCCCGGGTAGGGTTCCTCTAAGTAACTGTTTGCACCGGTATTTGTCAATTTCAGTTGCAGACATTATCCCTTTCTTGACTAATGTTCTTACTATGAGTTTTACTCTCAAAACATACAGTCACCAATGTTTCACCTTTCTATTAAATTTAATTTGCATATAACTCTCTCAACTCAACTTATCTTCTTCATCTGCATATGCAGTGATTATGATTTGAAGGAGTTCTAATGCAGAAGTTATATTTGCTTGATACTCAACAGAGAGATCAGACCATAAACGTGCACATTATATTTTCCTGTCTTTGAAGTATATATTTATATGACATACTACAATAAGAGCACCCCTCGTCGTGTGTACCCTTTGTCCTCTCTCTCCAGAAGTCTTGTGAGGATCCCTCCACTATTGGGGGTTGCTTGTATTTGGATTGAGCAGCAGAAACTGTATCCAGGGTGCCTTTTACCATCACTCTAATACTGTTGGACTTGAACATCCCTATTGTTAACTCATCTGCCCCTTCTGCCTCTAAACTTCTTTTCACTCACCTCCTCACTTAGACTCCACAACCCACCCTATTACCTGCTAACCACGGTAGACACTCTATTAACCTGGTAATTTTCTCTATATCTGATTTCAACTGTTGACCGCTTTCCCATTTCAGACCATAAACATGCTCCCATGATATACTGCAGGACTTTCTCATGCAGCACCAACCCACTGGAATGCACTTTTCCCCAATCTGCCTTTTTGTAAATGCTTCCTAAAGACATTTTTGTTAAGGGAAGGCCTACCACCCAACTCAGTAACAAATAAATTCCACCTACCTAATAATTGCCCTCATCCAACTCTTTATTAACATCCTTCTCATCCTTGCAGTCCTCAACTCCTGTTTCTCACCCTCCTAGATTGTAAATTACCATAAGGCCCTAAATTCATGCTATATTTATACAGTATTGTTTTAAATTGTGTCTTTCTCTTACAGTATTGTATCATTGTTTTACTTATCCTATACCCCATGAACAGCACTGTGGAATATGTTGGTGCTTTATAAATAATTATATTACATACATTAAATGTGTCATTACATAGGAATCTTACCTCACAGTTCCAAAAGAGGAAATGGTTAAAGCTAGTTGCCTAGTGGAGTAGAAATTAGGCAAATAGAAACTTTCCCAATATAGGGGAGAGGGAGTCATAGAGACCTGTGTAAACAATTAGTCAGCACATAACCCTGTGGGCACTTGGCACAATAATCGCTCAGAGAGATAACTTTAATGTAAAGAACCAGCAAGGGGACTTATTTTGATGAATCTATAAAAATGCAACAACCTATAAACAGCAAATTGCAATCATCCAGGTTTAACTGTGCAAGCCTTCTGTAATTCACACAGAAAAAGACAACTATTTTAAACAGAGACAGGGAAACCCAAAACAAAACATACAAATTACCTTAATCCATATTAATTATTTTTGTTTGATTAGCTGATTAAATTTAGACTTTTAATATTTAAATTTCAGTATTTGTTTTTTTTAAACATAGATTGAGAATTTAATATTTCAGATTTGGCTGGATTTTAATCCGAAAACATAAAGAACACTCCTGGAAGTTATTTTTCATAAGAAGAAAGTGCCAGAAACGTATGTCATCTTAATATATGGGGATTTTAAACAGTTGTTATACTGTAAATCATGAACCGTTAAGTTATGAGCCACAGTTCCAAACCCTCATCTTTACAGAATACAAATTGGGCTCGATTACAAGTGAAGCGCATAATTATCTCATGCGCCCGCAAATGGGTAATTTTGCCCATTTGCGGGTGTGCGCATTAGTTAACCAGCAATTACAAGTGGCTGGGTTATTGCTACCGCAAGCTCGTTTAACCAATTAGCACTCAGAAAATTAACCAGGAAAATTAAACAGAATGAGGGCACACTTCTATAGGCTCCAATGGGAGCCTCATTCTTATGCCGTTATATATGGCATCAGAACTAGCGCAGCAAAGGGGGTAAGTAGCGGCAGCATAATGTAAATATATATGTATATGATTATATATATATATACTGTTAATATGTGTATATATCAAAGGAAAAGCAGGCAGGTGACCAGCAGATACAATATTCTTTTATTAAGGAGGTAAAAAAGGCAACGTTTCGGGATTAGTCTCCCTTATTCATGCCATACCTGATACAAACTAACAAGTGACTTATATACATGGTGTACCACTAGGTGGCGCTCAAGTGTAATTTAACTCTTTCTTATCAAACACTTAACTTACTCATAACTAAGCTTACATTTATACATTTCCTATTCTGTATACATTGCAGTGTATCCATGATTAGTAAAATTACTATTTCTTATCAAACTTTCACAACAATTATAACTTTTACATCTTATCAATTAATAATCATAGAAATACTGTGATGGTCCCAGTATCTCTATTTAAACCTTTAGGCTCCAGACTCCCTAATTCATATATCCAATATGCTTCTTTTTGTTTTAATAGAATTTCTCTATCCCCCCCTCTACGTGGAATATCAACTTTGTCAATTAATTTGAAATTTCAATTGACTTATGAGAGTGGTTTGCTTTTATAAAATGGGCAGCTAGAGGAGCTTTCACATTGCCAGTTCTAATATTGCCTGTTATGTACAATTATTCTTTCCTTAGCGGATCTGGTAGACTCCCCTATATAAACCCCCCCCCACATGGACATTTAATCATATATATTATGAAAGTGGTCAAGCATGTAAAATAACCTTTATGTTATACTTTTTGCCAGTTGTGAGGGTGATAAAAAACTGACCCTTTACTCATGTTGCTACAACAGGAACACCCTAGACAGGGATAACAACCTGTATTTTTTGTAGTAATATACTAGGTTTATTTTTGTTTTTAGTGCTAGGACCAATGTCAGCTTTGACCAATTTATTTTGGATATTACTACTTCTTTTAAAAGCAGACATAGGAGGGCTCTGAAATTCTATAATACATGGGTTACAATCAGATAAAATATTCCAGTGTTTCCTAATGATGCGCTGTATTTCATTACTCTGTGCATTATATTCTGTTACAAGGAATAAGTCTATCTTTCTGATTGTCTTCCTTCTTTGCTCTATCCTTAGGGTGCAATAAATCTATTCTTGGAATCAATTTTACAGTCTCAATTTCTTTCTTTATTAGACTATTGGGATAACCCCTTTCCAGAAATCTCTCACCCATCTCAGTCAATCTCTTATTTAATGTTTTCTCATCTGAGACAATTTTGCGCACTCGCAACATTTGACTGTGGGGTAGAGAGCTTCAGGAGAGAAGGCGGAATGAGCACTTTCAAAGCGCAAAAGACTATTTCGGTCAGTTTTTTTTCCTTAAATAAATCAGTTTTAAACTGATTGCCAGATTTCATTACTCTCACGTCCAGGAAATCAACCACCTCCTAACTCCACCAGGTGGCGCCATATTGAACAAATAATTCGTTACAAAAAACAAATTTTTCCTCAAAGAGGTTCATAAAAATATTTGCCATAATTTGGGGCGACGTTGGAACCCATGGCGGTACCTTGGAGTTGGAGGAAATAGTCATCCTGAAAGAGAAAGTAATTCCCACATAGTATAATTGTCAGAAGCTGGATAAAAAAATCTATTTGTGCAGAGGTGTATTGAATGTCATTTTCTTAATGTATTTTCTACAGCATCAATGCCACTTGAATGTTTTATATTAGTGTAGAGGACTCTCTACATCTAAAACTAAACATAATAAATTTACTACTAGGGAGATCTAAGGAGTCCAATTTGCATAAAAAATCATTAGTATCTTTAATGAAGGAACTGGAGCGTTCAACATAGGGCCGTAAGATCTTATCCAAAATATTGAAATATTGTGTAAAGACTGAATTGGTACTTGCAACAATAGGACGCCCTGGAGGGTTTTTAATGTCCTTATGTATTTTGGGTAGAACATACATTACAGGTGTATATGGATTATCTACCTGCAGAAAAGAAACAACATCTTTACCTATTATCCTTTGTTTTCAGCTTTTAAAATTATCATTTTAATTTCTTTTTGTAATTTAAATACAGGGTTATGATTAAGTTTCTTATATATTGCCTTATTATTCAATTGATTTTTAATTTCATCAATGTAGGCCTTTTCTATCTAACACCACTGTTGCTCCTCCCGTGTCCGCTCTTTTTAAAATTAATTCAGGGTGTCCCTGTAGATTCATTTAGGGCTAACTGATGGTCTACAGTCATGTTATTACCCATCTGTTTAAAGGTGTTTCCATTTTTTCTGTATTTCTCCACTTTCGTTTGTAATTTTAAAATATCCCTCTGAACTAGAGTTGAAAAAGTCCCTATGCTGTGATTATTTACAATGGGGTTAAATTTAACTTTTCTTTCTTAACCCAAGCTGTTTTAAATGGATCGTTGGATTCTCATTATTTAAATTCACATTTTCTGCCCAATTCAAAGTTTGATAAGAAAGAGTTAAATACACTTGAGCGCCACTAGTGGTACACATGTATATAAGTCACCTTGTTAGTTCTGTATCAGGGTATGGCCATGAATAAGGGAGACTAATCCCCAGAAACGTTGCCTTTTTTTACTCCCCTTAATAAAAGAATAATGTATCTGCTGTCACCTTGCCTGCTTTTCCTTTTGATTTATGAACTGGGGACCTAGGCAGTGGTCCCTGGGGTGACGTGCAGCAACCTAAGCCTGTTGTGCTGAAAAGCCATACCTAAATTTATAGTGTTCCTGCCTGTTTTCGTGCACCTGGCTTTCAAAATGGAGGAGAAACAAGATACCTGTATTACATATTTCTTACTCTGAACTAGAAGCAGCAAGAATAACAACATTAACAAAAGGGTCAAGAGACTTTCTGAAGGTAGCCCGTCTGAACATACAACTCAGGGAATATGAAAAGTTGTCAAAAAAGAACCTGGCTTTTAACCTGCATGCAAACACCCTGGCGGAATATCCACCGGGTTAAGCGAATCCCCAAGGGGCCTGAGAATGGGAGCAAGACCTACACTGATGAAGGAGAACCAAGATTACTGTAACAGCTTTGAACACATACTGAACAAATGTTCAATGGATATTATTGTGCTTACCGTAGAGTGCTTGAATAAAGAAATTGAAGAGCAAAATGTTAAATTGGCTGAAAATGGAAAATAGCCTAAGAAAAACTTACCAACAGCTGAGTTGGAGAAAATACTGCAAGATACCCAATATGAAGATCGCTGAGCTGAAAAAAGTAATAGAGGAGAGGAAACGCACAAAATTTGCCCGAGATGAATCGGATTATTCCACTGGTAAAGTGTATAGATGGCGCTATGACCCAGAGGGCGCCCAACGGAGATACACGCCGCGCACCAGAAGACGTCAGAGCCATGGGCCGACGCCTAAGCGGCAGCAGCACAGAATCACAGGATTCATCGCCAGGGGAGTCCAGACCCAGACAGAGACGAGGTGGGCGCAAAACATCGGCGGCCAGCTCAAAGGAAACAAGAAGGATACCAAAAAGAAGACAGCACGACCATTACGTCCAAGACGAGGGACACTAAATGGGAACCACCATGATGATAAACAAGAAGAAGTCCGGTCACCAGGGGTAAGCAATGATGTTGAGACTGTCATACCAACATACACCCACACCAGAGACATACAAGAATAACGTCATTAACATTTCTAATCATGAACATTTCTAAACAAGGGTCTCTCTTTCTGCCAGTAAAAAATTGTAATTTTTTCAGTTGCAAAAAGACCTGCATAGATTTATAAGAACTCTAAAGTTAAAAACTTTGGAATTGGGCAGAAAATGTGAATTTAAATAATGAGAATCCAACGATCCATTTAAAACAGCTTGGGTTAAGAAAGAAAAGTAAATTTAACCCCATTGTAAATAAATCACAGCATAGGGACTTTTTCAACTCTAGTTCAGAGGGATATTTTAAAATTACAAACGAAAGTGGAGAAATACAGAAAAAATGGAAACACCTTTAAACAGATGGGTAATAACATGACTGTAGACCATCATTTAGCCCTAAAGAATCTACAGGGACACCCTGAAATTATTTTAAAAAGAGGCGGACAAGGGAGGAGCAACAAGTTAGATAAAAAGGCCTACATTGATGAAATTAAAAATCAATTGAATAATAAGGCAAAATATAAGAAACTTAATCATAACCCTGTATTTAAATTACAAAAAGAAATTAAAATGATAAATTTTAAAAGCTGAAAACAAAGGGATAATAGGTAAAGATGTTGTTTCTTTTCTGCCAGGTAGATAATCCATATACACCTGTAATGTATGTTCTACCCCAAAAATACATAAGGACATTAAAAACCCTCCAGGGGCGTCCTACTGGTTGCAAGTACCAATTCAGTCTTTACAAATATTTCAATATTTTTTGGATAAGATCTTACGGCCCTATGTTGAACGCTCCAGTTCCTTCATTAAAGATAACTAATGATTTTTTATGCAAATTAGACTCCTTAGATCTCCCTAGTAGTAAATTTATTATGTTTAGTTTAGATGTAGAGAGTCTCTACACTAATATAAAACATTCAAGTGCATTTGATGCTGTAGAAAAATACATTAAGAAATGACATTTCCAATACACCTCTGCACAAATAGATTTTTTATCCAGCTTCTGACAATTATACTATGTGGGAAATTACTTTCTCTTTCAGGATGACTATTTCCTCCAACTCCAAGGTACCGCCATGGGTTCCAACGTCGCCCCAAATTATGCAAATATTTTTATGAACCTCTTTGAGGAAAAATTTGTTTTTTGTAACGAATTATTTGTTCAATATGGCGCCACCTTGGTGGCGGTATATTGACGATATTTTCAGCATTTGGTGGGGCGACGTTGGAACCCTTGAAAGGTTTGTGAATGATTTAAATTCATCATCAAGGTATATAAAATTGAAAATTGACTTGGAGTGAGGAGGTGGTTGATTTCCTGGACGTTGATGAGTAATGAAATCTGGCAATCAGTTTAAAACTGATTTATTAAGAAAAAAACTGACCGAAATAGTCTTTTGCACTTTGAAAGTGCTCATCCGCCTTCTCTCCTGAAGTCTCTACCCCACAGTCAAATGTTGCGAGTGCGCAAAATTGTCTCAGATGAGAAAACATTAAATAAGAGATTGACTGGAGATGGGTGAGAGATTTCTGGAAAGGGGTTATCCCAATAGTCTAATAAAGAAAGAAATTGAGACTGTAAAATTGATTCCAAGAATAGATTTATTGCACCCTAAGGATAGAGCAAAGAAGGAAGACAATCAGAAAGATAGACTTATCCTTGTAACAGAATATAATGCACAGAGTAATGAAATACAGCGCATCATTAGGAAACACTGGAATATTTTATCTGATTGTAACCATGTATTATAGAATTTCAGAGCCCTCCTATGTCTGCTTTTTAAAAGAAGTAGTAATATCCAAATAAATTGGTCAAAGCTGACATTGGTCCTAGCCACTAAAAAACAAAAATAAACCTAGGTATATTACTACAAAAATACAGGTTGTTATCCCTGTCTAGGGTGTTCCCTGTTGTAGCAACATGAGTAAAGGGTCAGTTTTTTATCACCCTACACTGGCAAAAAGTATAACATAAAAAGGTTATTTTACATGCTTGACCACTTTCATAATATATATGATTAAATGTCCATGTGGGGGGGTTTTATATAGGGGAGTCTACCAGATCCGCCTAAGGAAAGAATAATTGAACATAAGAGCAATATTAGAACTAGGCAATGTGAAAGCTCCTCTAGCTGCCCATTTTATAAAGCAAACCACTCTATAAGTCAATTGAAATTTCAAATAATTGACAAAGTTGATATTCCACGTAGAGGGGGGGATAGAGAAATTCTATTAAAACAAAAAGAAGCATATTGGATATATGAATTAGGGAGTCTGGAGCCTAAAGGTTTAAATAGAGACTGGGACCTCACAGTATTTCTATGATTATTATTGATAAGATGTAAATTATAATTGTTGTGAAAGTTTGATAAGAAATTAGTAATTTTACTAATTCATGGATACACTGCAATGTATACAGAATAGGAAATGTATAAATGTAAGCTTAGTTTATGAGTAAGTTAAGTGTTTGATAAGAAAGAGTTAAATACACTTGAGCGCCACCTAGTGGTACACATGTATATAAGTCACTTGTTAGTTTGTATCAGGTATGGCATGAATAAGGGAGAGACTAATCCCGAAACGTTGCCTTTTTTACCATCCTTAATAAAAGAATATTGTATCTGCTGTCACATGCCTGCTTTTCCTTTGATTTATGAACTGGGGACCTAGGCAGTGGTCCCTGGGTGACGTGCAGCACCTAAGCCTCGTTGTGCTGAAACAGCCACATACCTAAAAAATATGTGTATATACACATACAGTATTAACACATAAATATATATATATAGAAGCAGATACAAATATATTTACTGTGAACACAGTTACCATAGACCCGCAATGTAACTTTTAGTGCCCCACAGCCACTGAATTTAGCCCTCCAAAACTGCTAAGTGCAGTTTTCTTTTTTTTTTTTTTCTTAAATGCTACTTTTTTAATATTTAAATATTTGTTTCCAATAAATTGTACATTATATTAAAAGTAAAGATAAAAATCTGCAGGTTTAATTTCAAACTAGTGATACTGCAGTAAAACAACTAATTTTAAGGCAGGACCCACTACTGTTTAACAGCAGAGGTCTGCTCCAGAATCAATCACTATGCAGCAAATGCTATTGGCAATAAATTGAAAGGTCCATTATGATCGAACAATAATATGCTCCAATCTGTCAGAGCATCCAATTCCATGACCACCGACCCAGTGACACTGCCCAGCCCACCCCCTGAAATGGGGCCAAGCACACAGAAGAAACTTGGGACTGGTGGTGAGACTTGGGTCAGAAACCTAACACCTGCAAAAAAGATTGGCCCCCATCTTTGGGGCCAAACACACAGTGCTGCAGGGTCAACAGTCCCAAAACTACATGCTTGATGCCCTGTGTTTCTGGCGAGTCATCAGACTCGCCAGAAGAAACAGCAGTTATGAAGCAGCGGTCACAAAGACCGTCTTCAGACTCGCCAGAAACAGCAGTTATGAAGCAGCGGTCACAAAGACCGCTGCTCCATAACTCGTCCCGCCTGCTCTGAGCAGGCGGACAGACCGCAACAATACAACCCGATCGTGTGAGCTGCTGGTGCAATGATGAATATGGCGAGCGTATTGCACTGGCGGATTAGGTTCGCCAGACTTTCATAACTAGAGGCCTATGTATTCAGTTCTCTTGCACTGCTGTTTTTAAATTGATGGTATATACAATGCATATACCAAGAACCAGCAGTGCACTGCGAGCCCTGAGCAGCACCCCATCTGTGCATCCTCAATTCTATCTTTGGGGGCCAAACACACAGTGCTGCAAGGTCAACAGTCCCAAAACTACATGCTTGATGCCCCCGTGTTTCTGGTGAGTCATCAGACTCGCCAGAAACAGCAGTTGTGAAGCAGCGGGTCACAAAGTCTGTCATCAGACTCACCAGAAACAGCAGTTATGAAGCAGCGGTCACAAAGACTGTCATCAGACTCACCAGAAACAGCAGTTATGAAGCAGCGGTCACAAAGACTGTCATCAGACTCGCCAGAAACAGCAGTTATGAAGCAAGCGGTCCAAAGACTGTCATCAGACTCGCCAGAGAAACAGCAGTTATGAAGCAGCGGTCACAAAGACTGTCATCAGACTCGCCAGAAAACAGCAGTTGTGAAGCAGCGGTCACAAAGACCGCTGCTCCATAACCTGTCCACCTGCTCTGAGCAGGCGGACAGACATCGCAACAATACAACCCGATTGTGTACGATCGGGTTGATTGACACCCCCCTGCTGGCGGCCTATTGGCCGCGAGTCTGCAGGGGGTGGCATTGCACCAGCAGCTCTTGTGAGCTGCTGGTGCAATGATGAATATGGCGAGCGTATGCTCGCCGTAATCAGCGAGGTCTGGCGGACCTGATCCGCACTGGCGGATCAGGTCCACCAGACTTTCATCCTAGAGGCCTATGTATTCAGTTCTCTTGCACTGCTGTTTTTAATTGATGGTATATACAATGCATATACCAAGAACCAGCAGTGCACTGCGAGCCCTGAGCAGCACCCCAACTGTGCGTCCTCAATTCCATCTTTGGGGCCAAACACACAGCGCTGCAGGGTCAACATTCCCAAAACTACATGCTCCAAAGGACCAGAACATGCAATCCCTCAACAACAGCTGCCCTCTAACCTGCAAATTTGTGTTTATTTAGCAATTGACTTTGCATTGTGTCAACTCAAACAAAACAAACAACTGATCAAAATGGAGTTTGAATGACTACCTTAGGTAATTGGTCAACTCAGCTGTTTTAAAACTCTGGTAACACTGGCTTTATTATTTTAAAACAGTGCTTTTTTAAGAACAAGCCAACTTAAACCCAAGTTATGAGTGACTATGACAAACTGTTCCACTCTAAAAAGTTAACTGAACATTAGGGGGCATATGTATCAAGCTAAGAAAGGAGCTTGATGCCCCGTGTTTCTGGCGAGTCATCAGACTCGCCAGAAACAGCAGTTATGAAGCAGCGGTCACAAAGACCGTCATCAGACTCGCCAGAAAACAGCAGTTATGAAGCAGCGGTCACAAAGACCGCTGCTCCATAACCTGTCCGCCTGCTCTGAGCAGGCGGACAGACATTGCAACAATACAACCCGATCGTGTACGATCGGGGTTGATTGACACCCCCCCTTGCTGGCGGCCTATTGGCCGGGAGTCTGCAGGGGGGCGGCGTTGCACCAGCAGCTCTTGTGAGCTGCTGGTGCAATGATGAATATGGCGAGCGTATTGCTCGCCGTAATCAGCGAGGTCTGGCGGATCAGGTCCGCCAGACTTTCATAACTAGAGGCCTATGTATTCAGTTCTCTTGCACTGCTGTTTTTAATTGATGGTATATACAATGCATAGTTTTAGAAAGGGTAACGATGATTAGGTTATTCATTATTTTAAGGTTGTTTTTCCTCCATATTGCTATGTCCTTATTGCATGTTATATTTATTAAGGCAATTAAAGGCATAAAGTACAAATAAAGACAGAGAAGAGTACACAAATCACTGCCATTACAGATACATATCATAAAATTATATGAAACAACTAATATGTCAAAGCAAGATACCTGACTCTGTAAACAATAAGCTCTGAGAATATATATATTCCTCTATTTTTCAACAGTACTGTAATGCTAAAGGTTTCATATTAAAAAGAAGATACAAGGAGCTATAATGTGCTCCAATAGGTATGTTAAATCTGAAACCAATGATTATGAAAGTAAAAGAAAAAGGTTTGTAGATAGAATGCTAATTTACCTCCTATAGCTACAAAGGCAACTCTTGGACCTGTAACAATAAGGAAATATAAAGTGATGGAGGTCTTGTAGCAAGTGTAGATCCCACTCTTGAATAAATTGAAATATAAATAAAATAAATGAATACCTGCATAAAGATAAAATATTAGGTAGTTAATGCTATAAATTCTTAACCCAGTAACACACTGTGAGACAATAAAATTATACATGCATTTGATCATAACTTTTCCAAATAACTATTACAAGACAAAACCATACTCCAGCTTGAGTACAATACACATTGTAAAACTGACCAGTTCCTCAGGGAACAGCTTTTAGTAACAATGAGTTTATAACTGTACATATTGTCAACTCTTATCTGAATGATTGCTAGGCTCAAACCGTAAGCAACACATTGACAATATACTCTAGAGACAGTATACATTAAATAAAAGAAAAACTTGCAACTTGATGTGATGCCAATTATTAACCTGCTCTGAGTCAAGTGTATAAAAAACATTGTGTGACATAAAAATTACCATAAACCAATGGTATTGGGGGGAAGCTGTGCCAGATTAATATTCTACCTAACTAACTGCACTGTTAAATAGTTACCCAATATATAACTGCATTTCAAGGTGTTACATATCAAAATAAGTCAACATGAGAAACAAACACTGGTAAATATAATATTTAACACCTCACCAGGAGTTCACAACAATCTGGTAATGTATCTCTGTCTTGGCCGCTGACAGAGCAGATTATAATATTCAAGAAAAATGTTAACGCAATAAGGAGGTGTATGAACATTAAATAAGCATTTAGATATATACACAGGTTAAAAGCCATACCTTCAAACGAAAACACTAACAAATAGTATAACAAAATATTATAATTAGTATTGTTTAGCATACTGTCTCTATTACACATAGGCATAGAAAAAAGCAATTCTCAGTATAATTAGGATATGTAGCCAGAGAAAAACTAGCTGGGGAATAGAGACTTATGGGAAAAGCTTCAGATACATGAGACCTGGGGCTAGGAGGTTTAAGCAAGTCACTAATAATACATGATAGCCCCATGTAGGTGTCCTTTGTTCCCCCAAGTTTACCCAACTCCGATTTTACAAAATTTTAATTTATAGGAAGTCTCAATTACAAGTTGAGTATGCACAGGCTTGATTAATGTTTAATAGTCAGATCGGTCAATGAAGGAGGGGTAAGATTGATGAAAATGCTAATGAATTTCAGGAAGTTCAAAGGGTTTGTCTTTAAATAAAGCCAAAGGGGCATATTTATTAATGGTCTTGCAGACCTGATCCGACAGTGTGGATCAGGTCCGCAAGACCTCGCAGAATGCGGAGAGCAATACGCTCTCCGTATTCAGCATTGCACCGGCAGCTCACAAGAGCTGCTGGTGCAACGCTGCCCCCTGCTGACTCTCGGCCAATGGGCCGCCATCAGGGAGCTGTCAATCAACCCGATCGTACTCGATCGGGTTGAGTTCCAGCGATTCCTGTCCGCCTTGCTCAGAGCAGGTGGACAGGGTTATGAAGCAGCGGTCTTTAGACCGCTGCTTCATAACTTCTGTTTCTGGCGAGTCTGAAGACTCGCCAGAAACACGGGCCCACAAGCTCTGTATGAAGCTTGATAATTGGGCCCCCAAAGGTTCTTATAGTCCCCATATGAATATCATCCATGACCCACAGCTGAATTACCTTTAGGGGCATATTTAACAATAGTCTGTCGGACCTCTATCTATCTATTGGGTTCTTGTAAAGTGCGGCTATTCACCCATAAGGGTCTCAAGGCACTGAGGGTTGCAGTTCAGTCGAAGAGCCAGGTCTTGAGGTCCTTTCTGAACTTAGTTGATTCCTTGATGACTGTGAATAGCTCCTTGCTGTTGTGGACGTTGGCATTGATTCTCTCTTGGATGGCTGTCTTCTTGGTGGTTTGATGAGGTGGTGGTGGGTAGTGATGGCTTCTTTGTAGACTGTTTTATTTGAGGGGGATCTTGCTGGATCTCCAGGTCCTTTCTAATCGCCTGCAGTGGTGTTTGGAGTCCTGGAGGGCAGGGGTGAACCAACTAGCCTTGTTGGTGGGTTGGCGGATGGACGGTTTCTTGAGAGGGGCGAGGGTGTTGGCGCAGTATGTGAGCCAGTGGTGGAGGTTGCGGGCGGAGGAGTTGGCATCTGTGGAGGTAGCTGGGGGGCACTTGTTCAGGGTGGAGTGCAGTTGGTCTTCGGTGATGTTGTTCCAGTTTCTGCGGGGTGGGTGGTGCTGCCGGAGGTGTGCGGTGGGTTTGTTGAAGGAAAAAATGTATGCAATGGTGGTCGGTCCTATGGAGTTCGGTGATGTGGTTGACTGAGATGTGGTTGCCTGCAGAGAAGATAGGGTCGAGTGTGTGTGCGGCTAAGTGGTTTGGGGAGTTGACGAGTTGCTTTAGTCCGATGGTTCCAAGGTTTTCTAAGAGGTTGGCAGTGTTGTGGTCATTGGGGTTGTCTAGGTGGAAGTTGAGGTCACCGAGGAGGATGTAGTCTGTTGGGGGGGAGGGCGTGGGGTGCGATGAGGTCGGTGATGGAGTCACAGAAGGCAGGACGAGGTCCGGGAGGTCTGTAGATGAGGTTGCCACAGAGGGTAGTGTTGGGACTGACCTGGATCTTGAAGTGTAGGTGTTCCAAGCCTGGTGAGTGGTAGTCGGAGCTGGTTGTGACGTGGAGGGAGTGTTTGTGGACGATGGCGATGCCTCCTCCTGGTCGGTTGCTGCGGCCCTTTTAGGAGATCTTGTATCCATCGGGGATAGCGATGGCGATGTCCGGCATTGATGTGGAGTTCAGCCAGGTTTCAGTAAGGAAGGCAACATCTGGGGAGGTGGAGTTGAGCAGGTTCCAGATTTCGACGGCGTACTTGCGGACGGAGTGGGTGTTGAGGAGGATGCAGTTGAAGTGGTTGCGGTTGTTTTTGCGTGAGGTGACTGGCAGGTTAGTGGTTCGTAGGGAGGAGAAGGTTCGTAGGGAGGAGAAGGCGTGTGAGGTGACTGGCAGGTTAGTGGTTCGGAGGGAGGAGAAGGCGTAGTTGCGGAAGGTGAAGGGTCCTATGGTGTTCGTCAGGGATGCGTGGTGGCAGGTAGAAGATCTACCGGTGTTGAGATGGAGGAGGGTGCTGGTGTCGTAGTGGCGGTGGTTGTTGGAGCCAGGGTTAGTGGCACTGGATGCAGTCCAGACGTGGATGGGCACAGACGGGCTTGCCTTCGGCGCGCCAGTGCCGCACCCGCCACACACGGATGCTGCGCAGTTGAGCAGCAACTTCCATAAAATAGGTGCCGGGAGGTGGGAGGGCTGGCAGGCGGGGGGCAGGGCAGTGGCTGTGGGAAGAAAGTTAACAAAGGGAGTCACCTGTGCTGTGCTGGTAGGCGGGGGGAGAGCAGTGGCTGTGGCATGGGAGAAACAAGCAGAAAGGAGAGCAGGCTAGAAGAGGCTGCAGTCTCAGAGTAAGGCAGCAGCAACTTCCATTAAATAGGTGCTAGGAGGTGGGAGGGCTGGGAGGCGGGGGGCAGGGCAGTGACTGTGGGAAGAAAGTTAACAAAGGGAGTTACCTGTGTTGTGCTGGTAGGCGGGGGGAGGGCAGTGGCTGTGGCATGGGAGCGACAAGCAGAAAGGAGAGCAGGCTAGAAGAGGCTGCAGTCTCAGAGTAAGGCAGCAGCAACTTCCATTAAATAGGTGCTGGGAGGTGGGAGGGCTGGGAGGCGGGGGGCAGGGCAGTGGCTGTGGGAAGAAAGTTAACCCTCAGAAAAAGTTAAAACCCTCAGAAAAAAGACTGATCCATAGTGGTCAACCCCTAGATTATTTCAAAGTATTTAATTCTGTCAATTTTTTAGGAAAATTTGCATTGTTTAAAAGTCCAGAGACAAAGCCCTTTAAACGCTTATCCTATCTCTGGTGCTGTGAGTAGTTAGATACAGATATAAATAAGCCCCTGCCCTGATCAATCATTCACTGCATAGATTGTTGTAACATAAGGGGTTTTATTCCTGCAAAATAAAGTCCAGTTTCACTGGGCTACTGGAAAAGTTAAATTACAGAAAATAAATAAATAATTTATTCATATATTCATTCATTCTTGCATTTGTTAATCAGTAAATAAGTAAAAATAATGAACACTCATATATGTTTTCTTTATATTACAGTAATACAAACATTCATTTTTAAGTCTTATCTCCATTGATGGCTTTTGTGTAATGTTAGGTAAGGCAATTTTGGTTTATTTTTTAATTCAGACAAATCACTTGCTTTTTAAACTATTAATGGTACATTTAAAAGTCATTTTAAAGAATTGAAGATTTTTACCTTTATTCTTTATTTTCAGAAGAACTTGACTTTCCATGTTTTGATTCGGTGCAAAGAAATATTTCTCAACTGATCCAATAGAGAAGGAACTAGTGGGCATGAAAGATTTCCAAATTATGTGTGATTTGGTTTTCTTGTGTTGCGAGCCATTGATCCTTGTAAATATAAATATAAAGATTACAGAGATAACATTATGTTAATTTCAGTTGCTAGTCAGCACATACAGTAATGGTAAAAACGTGTATATATCTTTATGACAAAACATATTCATCCACTGTTAGTATGAAACCTAAATTTTCTTTTTAGACTGCATTTGGTGTAGGACAGTAGGAGAATTAGACATAGCAATATAATTTAATCATTTTAATCAGTTACTCATAATTTAGTATAGTTGGAGATTTAAGTTTAACAGTGAATTCACCACCACAACCCTTAAAGGGACACTAAACCTACATTTCTTTCTTTAATGATTCAGATAGAGCGTGCAATTTTAAGCAACTTTCTAATTTACTCCTACTATCAATTTTTATTCTTTCTCTTACTATCTTATTTAAAAAGTAGGAATTTAAAGCTTAGTAGCCGGCCCATTTTAGGATCAGCACCATAGATAGCACTTGCTTATTGGTGGATACAGTTAGCAAACCAATAAGCAAGCATAACCCAGGTTCTCAACCAAAAATGGGCCGGCTCTTACGCTTTACATTCCTGCTTTTTAATAAAGATAGCAAGAGAAAGAAGAAAATGTGACAATAGGAGTAAATTAGAAAGTTGATTCAAATTGCATGTTCGATATGAATCATTGAAGAAAAAAATTCGGTTTAGTGTCCCTTTAATTGGTTAATCTATTAAAGGGACAGTGAACACCTTTGTAGTCTTGCTATAGAATAATATCAGCCAAATCTAAAAAAAAATTAATAACCTTGTGTTTGCTTCAATAGTTTTTCAAAAGCCAAACTCCCCAAATAATTTGCCTTATCTGCAGGAGTCAATCCAGGCTCAAGTACGCAGACAACAAGGCTAGACATGGTCATAACATTGTTTTTTTTAGTTATTATCTGCTAAAACCAGCAAGGAAAATATATGTAGCAGGGTTCACCTTGGGGAGTCAGCAGGGTTTATTTCAAGTTCTGAGAATAGAAAATCCACAATTTTCAGAGCTAAATTACATGAAAACATGTGAATACCTTTGTAATTACAACACATTTCTGTTGTCTTGCTATAGAATAACATCAGCCAAATGTAACGATTTTAAAACAAATTAACAATGTGTTTGCTTTAATAGTTTTTAAAAAAAACAATTCCACAAATAATTTGCCTTATCTGGAGGAGCCAATTCAGGCTCAAGTCTGCAGACAAGGCTAGACATCGTCATAACACAGTTTTTTTAGTTGTTGACTGCTAAAACCAGATAGGAGAATATATGTAGCATGGTTAGCTTTGTGGAGTCAGCAGGGTGTATTTCTGAGAATAAAAAATCCAGAATTTTGAGAACTAAATTATGTGGAAAGGGGGCAAAATAATTAAAATATATTGCAAAGTGGTTACTCTGCTTCAGAAATTCCTTGGTTTGGACTAAGGACCAAGAAGGGTTAGGATGGGCAATCTTCCTATGAGTAGCACATGGTTCATGTAGACTGCAATATGCTATTTTGGCATAGGTTATATTTCACAGGTTCAGAAAGAAGGCCCTGGTGCATCAGACATGCAAAAAGATACAATTTAAATGCTGATAATAGGGCTTGATGAAAATTGTAGTGCAGACTTTACAGGGGCTGAACTCACTATAAGAAAAAGGGCAGAACCTGGAGAGATGAGAGATGTCTCCCATAAAAATCTCCAGTCAGATGAAATGATATAAAACGATCCTCCAGCACTGCAAGATCTCTCACAAAATTCTAAAATGTTGCTATACTCTAAGCATTGTTTCCTGCATTTCTGTATGTGACAAAGAGACAAGTCCAGTAAAATATAGCACTGCATGATATGAGAAGTTTGTTACACTTGTACTTTGTGATTTGTATTATATATTACTTTAAACTTCAGATTGGATCCTTTCAGTATTATTACATTTAAAGCTTTACACTTTTTCTTCTGTATTTCAATACATTTAGATTTTGATACAGCAGTTATTTTACAAATTCTGATTATCTTTTGAAAGTTTATGTGTTGTTTTAACAAATTACAATCATACTTTTTATATTTATGTGCATCTTTACAAATTATACTGCATTTTCTCTTTTTTCTAAAACTGACAGCTTTGAAAAGAAGAAGGGACAGGGGATTTCGATGTTCTGAACAGTGGAGTTCCCAGGGTATGTCTGAAGCTCTCTCACAATTTTTGTGAAATGCGGTTAGCATTTTACAGAAACTGATCTCACTGAATTATCTCGCCAGCTGTATGTAGGTGAAGTTTGATCAAAATTCACAATACACTTATTTAACTGACAGAAAAGTAATGTATACTAAACTAGGGGCAAAAGCAAGCTAAATTGCAGAGAACACATTTTAATTTAATTTGTATTTTCTGTTAACTAAGCCTTTGTATCAGTCTCAGGTGTTCTGTTAACTTCACTCTCCCTTGTGAAATTCTGTATTCCAAAGAGCCTCATTACGTTCTATGACCTAGATTTGGAGTTTGGCGTTAGCCGTGAAAACCAGCGTTAGAGGCTCAAAATAGGGTCTAACGCTCACTTTTCAGCCGCGACTTTTCCATACCGCAGATCCCCTTAAGTCAATTGCGTATCCTATCTTTTCAATGGGATTTTTCCGGTATTTAGAGTCGTTTCTGAAGTGAGCGTTAGACATCTAACGACAAAACTCCAGCCGCAGGAAAAAAGTCAGTAGTTAAGAGCTTTCTGGGCTAACGCCGGTTTATAAAGCTCTTAACTACTGTGCTCTAAAGTACACTCTAAAGTACACTAACACCCATAAACTACCTATGTACCCCTAAACCGAGGTCCCCCCACATCGCCGACACTCGAATAAATTTTTTTAACCCCTAATCTGCCGACCGCCACCTACGTTATCCTTATGTACCCCTAATCTGCTCCCCCTAACACCGCCGACCCCTGTATTATATTTATTAACCCCTAATCTGCCCCCCTCAACGTCGCCTCCATCGGAACAGCCAATAGAATGCAAGCTCAATCTGATTGGCTGATTGGATCAGCCAATCGGATTGAACTTGATTCTGATTGGCTGATTCCATCAGCCAATCAGAATATTCCTACCTTAATTCCGATTGGCTGATAGAATCCTATCAGCCAATCCGAATTCAAAGGAAGGCCATCTTGGATGACGTCCCTTAAAGGAACCGTCATTCGGCTAGTAGGCGTCGGGAGAAGAGGATGTTCCGCGTCGGAGGTCTGCAAGATGGATCCGGAAGAAAGAAGATTGAAGATGCAGTTGATAGAAGACTTCATCCGGATCATGGACCTCTTCAGCTCCCGCTTGGATGAAGACTTCATCCGGATCATGGACCTCTTCAGCTCCCGCTTGGATGAAGACTTCAGCCGGATCATGGACCTCTTCAGCCCCCCGCTTGGGTTTGGATCAGGACATCGGAGGAGCTCTTCAGGACGGATCGGTGAACCTGGCAGGGTGAAGATAAGTTAGGAAGATCTTTAGGGGCTTAGTGTTAGGTTTATTTAAGGGGGGTTTGGGTTAGATTAGGGGTATGTGGGTGGTGGGTTGTAATGTTGGGGGGGGTATTGTATGTTTTTTTTTACAGGCAAAAGAGCTGAACTTCTTGGGGCATGCCCCGCAAAGGGCCCTGTTCAGGGCTGGTAAGGTTAAAGAGCTTTGAACTTTAGTAATTTAGAATAGGGTAGGGCATTTTTTATTTTGGGGGGCTTTGTTATTTTATTAGGGGGCTTAGAGTAGGTGTAATTAGTTTAAAATTGTTGTAATATTTTTCTTATGTTTGTAAATATTTATTTATTTTTTGTAACTTAGTTCTTTTTTATTTTTTGTACTTTAGCTAGCTTATTTAATTGTATTTATTTGTAGGAATTGTATTTAATTAATTTATTGATAGTGTAGTGTTAGGTTAATTGTAGGTAATTGTAGGTAGTTTATTTAATTAATGTATTGATAGTGTAGTGTTAGGTTTAATTGTAACTTAGGTTAGTATTTATTTTACAGGTAATTTTGTAATTATTTTAACTATTTTAGCTATTAAATAGTTCTTAACTATTTAATAGCTATTGTACCTGGTTAAAATAAATACAAAGTTACCTGTAAAATAAATATAAATCCTAAAATAGCTATAATATAATTATAATTTATATTGTAGCTATATTAGGATTTATTTTACAGGTAAGTATTTAGTTTTAAATAGGAATAATTTATTTAATAAGAGTTAATTAATTTCGTTAGATGTAAATTAAATTTAACTTAGGGGGGTGTTAGTGTTAGGGTTAGACTTAGCTTTAGGGGTTAATACATTTATTAGAGTAGCGGTGAGCTCCAGTCAGCAGATTAGGGGTTAATAATTGAAGTTAGGTGTCGGCGATGTTAGGGAGGGCAGATTAGGGGTTAATACTATTTATTATAGGGTTAGTGAGGCGGATTAGGGGTTAATAACTTTATCATAGTAGCGCTCAGGTCCGCTCTGCAGATTAGGGGTTAATAAGTGTAGGCAGGTGGAGGCGACGTTGTGGGGGGCAGATTAGGGGTTAATAAATATAATATAGGGGTCGGCGATGTTAGGGAAACAGATTAGGGGTACATAGGGATAATGTAAGTAGCAGCGTTTTACGGAGCGGCAGATTAGGGGTTAATAATAATATGCAGGGGTCATCGATAGCGGGGGCGGCAGATTAGGGGTTAATAAGTGTAAGGTTAGGGGTGTTTAGACTCGGGGTACATGTTAGAGTGTTAAGTGCAGACGTAGGAAGGGTTACCGCATAGCAAACAATGGGGCTGCGTTAGGAGCTGAAAGCTGCTTTTTTGCAGGTGTTTGGTTTTTTTTCAGCTCAAACAGCCCCATTGTTTTCTATGGGGGAATCGTGCACGAGCACATTTTTGAGGCTGGCCGCTTGCGTAAGCAACTCTGGTATCGAGAGTTGAAGCTGCGTTAAATATGCTCTACGCTCCTTTTTTGGAGCCTAACGCAGCCATTCTGTGGACTCTCAATACCAGAGTTATTTTTATGGTGCGGCCAGAAAAAAGCCGGCGTTAGTTTTTCGGGTCGTTACCGACAAAACTCCAAATCTAGCGGTATGGAAGGTATATCTCCTCTTTCTGGTACTTTCAAGTCCCGCCCCTTTTCTTACTGAATTTATTGAGTTTAGTCCTTGTGAAGTCTGCACTATAATTTCTCTCAAAACTTGAGAATATTTTATCATCAGGCCCATATAAAGTAATGAAGCTCTCAGTTTTATTTTAAATAAAAGAAATACAAAGTGCAATTTAATTTGTAAGGGATACAAATATTCAAAGTTGGTTAAAGTTACACAGAAACTGTCAAAGCATAATCAGAATTTACTGCTGTACACATAATCTATATACTATAAAATACAAAAAATGAAAGTGCAAGGTTTAAATGTAATAAAACTTAATCTGAAGTGTACACCAATATAAATTACAAAGCAAAAAGTGTAAATGTAGCAGCACTCTCATGTCATGCAGTGCTTTATTGCACTGGGCTTGTCTCTCCACATCTTGAAAGGCAGAGAATGCCCCGTGGCGAAGTATAACAAAATCTGCCATTTTAGAATCTCATAATCTAGAGGATCATTTTATATCATCTAATCTGAGCAGAGAGCTTTATATAATCAGGCCCATAAAGAGGGTTTCCCAGGGAAACTCTCTAAAATTGGAAAAAAGACAGGTGGTGGTCAAGTTTATGTTAAATTACTTTTTGATTATGAGCAGGCACTTGTACGTGATGTGGATTACAAAGCATGCTCTGTACAAAGCATTTTATTATGCAGGTCTCACTTCTTATGGTCAGTAGTTAGCTGTAGGTATCGGCAATATAACAACAGACAAGCATGTTAATATCCCAAATATAGATAATTAATAGGCTCCATTTATGCTAAGAACTCTATAAACTATGAAAACATGATAAAAGGATATGTAGCACAATGTAATTGCGTCACTTGAGTTAAAGGGACACTGTACCCAAAAATTTTCTTTCGTAATTCAGAAAGAGCATGTAATTTTAAGCAACTTTCTAATTTACTCCTATTATCAATTTTTCTTCATTCTCTTGCTATCATTATTTGAAAAAGAAGGCATCTAAGCTTTTTTTTGGTTTCAGTACTCTGGACAGCACTTTTTTATTGGTGGATGAATTTATCCACCAATCAGCAAGGACAACCCAGGTTGTTCACCAAAAATGGGCCGGCATCTAAACTTACATTCTTGCATTTCAAATAAAGATTCCAAGAGAATGAAGAAAATTTGATAATAGGAGTAAATTAGAAAGTTGCTTAAAATTTCATGCTCAATCTGAATCACGAAAGAAACATTTTAGGTACAGTGTCCCTTTAATAATATCAACTTTTGTTTAATGTTCTCCTTTCATATTGGTTGCTTATTTGTGCCTTTGCAAAAAAAATAAAATAATTTATATATATATATATATATATATATATATATATATATATATATATATATATATATATATATATATATATTCAAGTTGAAAATTATATCTTTATATGATAAAAAAGATTAGTGTCTAGTGGCAATATCTTATTCTCTCAATAATATTTCAAAACAATTTGTAAATGCACACACTATAAATATTAAAATCAGAAAAACACTATATTCTTAGCAAGAACAATAAACACAATTTTTCTGCTTACAGTGGAGCATTTTACTATAAACTAAAGCAGAAAATCATTTAAATAAAACATAAATAGTTTCTCAATACATAAATTATTGAAAAAAAGACAGGCATTCTACCACTAAATCACAGACCACGCTAATAATTCATGTAGCTTTTAGACATGTAATTCAAATGCCACATAGGTAGTAGGGGACTTATTTATTTTTAGAGATCGGTAAATGTTATTTGACGATAGGCTCTATGCATAAATGACTTTGCTTAGAGATTTGTCAATGCTCGGGACATGCTGTTTCTTTACAAGTTTAAAGAAAAGGACGTAACACCTCCCTAAACGTTATCATTTTATTTGCAGTTTCCATATTATCAATCTGGACCTATTTCAAACTTTCAAGTTTAGTAAATCACTATGGTGCCTAAGTAGGTAGTTAAATGACTGGCAGATGAATTTACCTAAGTCAACTCAGAGGGTAAAAACATGCTTACTCTGCACAATATAATTTCTATATTTAAAAGACATTTTTTTTTTCCCTACAATGCAAAACAATATGTAGATTTGTTATTTCAAACTAGCACTAATATACAATGAAAATGTATCAATAGTTAATTTTTAATAGACATGTGCATGGCGAAAAAATTTGGTTCGGTTCGGATCGATTCGGAATTTTTCAATGTTTGTTTCGGATCAATTCAAATTTGGAAAATTCTGAATCGATTCGTTTCGGGTTCGTTTCGGATTTATTCAGATTAGAAGAAATTCGGCTGGATTCGGTTTGATTCGGTTCGATTCGGTTCGGAAATTCTGCATTTCGGTAAGTGTTAGGTGGGATTAGACTAGTATTATACTGTATATTAGGTGTTAACCTAACATACTGTACAATACTAGTGTAATCCAATGGCAATCCCGAATTTACGAATCGATTCAAACTAATTCGGTTCGATTTGGAAAATTCGGCAGAATTTTAATTCGGAAATTCGGTTCGATCCGAATCACCGAATTTGCTGAATTTTCCGAATTTCCGAATCGAACCGAACCGAATCACACATATCTAATTTTTAATAACAACTCCATTTTAGTTACTTTATCATATTCAACCCATTACTATTTAAAGGGACAATCTACCCCAGAATGTATTTGTTCCTTAATTCCCCATTCGAACATGGTCATATTAATATACATTTTACCTCTGTGATTGCCTTGTATCTAAGGCTCTGCAGACTGCCTCTTTATTTCAGTTCTTTTGACAGATTTGCATTCTAGCCAAGAATTTCTGACTGCTAGGTAACTCCATTAGAGTAAGCACAATGTTATCTATATGGCATACATACAATAGCACTGTCTAGCAGTGAAAAACTGTCAAAATGCACTGAGATAAGTGGCATCCTTCGAGGGTTTAGAAATAAGCATATGTGTCTACCTAGGTATAGATTTCAACAAAGAATACCAAGAGAACCAAGCAAATTTCATGATAAAAGTAAAATGGAAAGTTATTTAAAATTATAAACTTAATTTAAACTAGACTGTGTATTTAATAGAAGCTTGCTATTTGCCAGTCACTAAATAGGAGTGGTATCCAGTGGCTTGTTGCTTTAACCAGCCATCAAGCAGTTTCTGACCTACGTTGCTATAATACTTGTAACTATATAATATAGGCACCAGTATTATATCTTGTTAAAAATAAATGCAATTCCTAATTACAATAATCAAAGAAATCCTGACTCCTCTAGCATTTGTCTGGACCCCCCAATGCAAAAACACCCTAGCCACAACTATTTGTAACGCCAAAACAAGGAACACTTACCACAACTACCTGCACCCTCTACAATCCCCAATATAACCCACCCACAAAATGCTTTGTGAACTGAAATTTAGCTTAGTAGGAAATGGTAATAATTAGTTAAAGTTTGGTATAATCCGTTTCTTATGTCCATCTAGTAAAGGGGCAAAACAAAAAGGAAAAATGTTGCTTAATCATTGATATATATCAGGATTTCCCAGGCTTTCTTTTTATGGAACCACAGTGTTACATATTCTGTGATATCACAAGAAGATTGCTCTAGAAACTAGAAATTTCCTATCTTGCTAAATAAATTTTTAGAGAACACAATGATTTTACAGTTTTGCGTACCAGTTTGGGGTGATGAAAAGGGATTCATTGTTCTGGTGATGAGCCCACCATTCACTTTGACTATTAATTGGGCATTTAAGAGTTACCACAATAAATGATTTGTCCTTTAGAGACCTAAAGTAATTTAATACATTTCAAGCCAAAGTGATTACAAAATTAAATTTGCCTAAAAAAAACTGATTTATAAACTACCATTGTATTCCTAATATATGAATTTTGAGAAAGGTTCCAAAGGAGATCAGTGATTTATAAAAGATTCTAGTGAATTATCAGTTAGAACTATACATTGTAAACTTAGTTTTCACAGTTCTATATTTATGTACTTAAAGGGACATGAAACCAAAAACATGTATTTCATGATTCTGATAGAGAATAAAATTTTAAACAACTTTCCAATTTACTTCTATTATTTAATTTGCTTCCTTCTTTTGTTATCCTTTGCTGAAAGGTTTATCTCAGGAGCAGCAAAGAACAGACGGCTAGATTACGAGTTTTGCGTTATGAGGGGTGCAGTGCTAACTTGCACATTATTGTCACCGCTCACTTACCTACAGCGCTGATATTACAGGTTTTTCTAAACCCGGCGTTAAAAGACAAGAAGTGAGCGTAGAGCAAAATTGAGCTCCATAACGCACTCCAATACCAGCGCTGCATAAGTCAGCGGTGAGCTGGTTGTATGTGCTTGTGCACGATTTCCCCATAGACATCAATGGGGAGAGTCGGCTTAAAAAAAGCCTAACACCTGCAATAAAGCAGTGTAAAGCTCCGTAACGCAGCACCCATTGATTCCTATGGGGAAACTAAATTTATGTTTACACCTAACACCCTAACATGAACCCCGAGTCTAAACACCCCTAATCTTACAATTATTAACCCCTAATCTGCTGCCCCCGACATCGCCGACACCTACATTATATTTATTAACTCCTAATCTGCCTCCCCCGACATCACCGACACCTACATTATATTTATTAAACCCTAATCTGCCGCTTCGGACATCGCCGCCACCTACATTATACTTATTTACCCCTAATCTGCTGCCCCCAAAATCGCCGACACCTACATTATATTTATTACCCTTAATCTCCCTCCCCTAATGTCGCCGCAACCTACCTACATTTATTAACCCCTAATCTGCCATCCCCAACTTCGCCGCCACTCTAATAAACATATTAACCCCTAAACTGCTGCACTCCCGCATCGCAAACATTAGTTAAATATTATTAACCCCTAATCTGCCACCCCTAACATCACCGAAACCTACCTACAATTATTAACCTCTAATCTGTCGCCCCTAACATCGCCGCCACCTACCTACAATTATTAACCCCTAATCTGCCACCCCCAACATCGCCGCCACTATATTATATTTATTAACCCCTAAACCTAAGTCTAATCCTAACCCCCCTAACTTAAATATAATTAAAATAAATCTAATTAAAACCTACAATTAATAACTAAATAATTCCTATTTAAAACTAAATACTTACCTGTAAAATAAACCCTAAGCTAGCTACAATATAACTAATAGTTACATTGTATCTAGCTTAGGGTTTATTTTTATTTTACAGGCAAGTTTGTATTTATTTTAACTAGCTAGAATAGTTACTAAATAGTTATTAACTATTTACTAACTACCTAGCTAAAATAAATTCAAATTTACCTGTAAAATAAAACCTAACCTATATTACACTAACACCACACTACATTACAATTAAATAAGTTAACTAAATTAAATACAATTAAATAAATTAAACACAATTACCTAAATTACAAAAAAAACCCCACTAAATTACACAAAATAAAAAACAAATTACAAGATATTTAAATTAATTACACTTAATCTAATAGCCCTATCAAATTAAAAAAGCCTCCCAAAATAAAAAAAAACCTAGCCTAAACTAAACTACCAATAGCCCTTTAAAGGGCCTTTTCAGGGTATTGCCCCAAAGAAATCAGCGCTTTTACCTGAAATAAAAACACAAACAACCCTCCAACAGTAAAACCCACCACCCACACAACCAACCCCCCCAAATAAAACCCTAAATAAAAAAAAAACTATGCTCCCCATTGCCCTGAAAAGGGCATTTGGATGGGCATTGCCCTTAAAAGGGCATTTAGCTCTATTGCAGCCCAAAGCCCTAACCTAAAAATAAAACCCACCCAATAAACCCTTAAAAAAAACCTAACACTAACCCCCTGAAGATCCACTTACAGTTTTGAAGATCCGACATCCATCCTCAATGAAGCCAGGAGAAGTCCTCATTGAAGCGGCAAGAAGTCCTCAACAAAGCCGAGAGAAATCTTCATCCAAGCCAGGAGAAGTGGTCCTCCAGACGAGGCAGAAGTCTTCATCCAGACGGCATCTTCTATCTTCATCCATCCGACACGGAGCGGGTCCATCTTCAAGACATCCAGAGCGGAGCATCCTCTTCAAGTCTTTTTCCCGAATGAAGGTTCCTTTAAATGACGTCATCCAAGATGGTTCCAATCAGCCAATAGAATGCGAGCTCAATCCTATTGGCCGATTGGATCAGCCAATAGGATTGAAGTTCAATCCTATTGGCTGATTGCATCAGCCAATAGGATTTTTTCAATCTTAATTCCGATTGGCTGATAGAATTCTATCAGCCAATCAGAATCTAAGGGATGCCATCTTGAATTAGGAGTAATTAGTTTAAATATCTTGTAATTTGTTTTTTATTTTGTGTAATTTAGTGGTTTTTTTTTGTAATTTAGGTAATTGTATTTAATTTATTTAATTGTATTTAATTTAGTTAACTTATTTAATTGTAATGTAGTGTTAGGTGTTAGTGTAACTTAGGTTAGGTTTTATTTTACAGATAACTGTGTATTTATTTTAGCTAGGTAGTTAGTAAATAGTTAATAACTATTTAGTAACTATTCTAACTAGATAAAATAAATACAAACTTGCCTGTAAAATAAAACTAAACCCTAAGTTAGATACAATGTAACTATTAGTTATATTGTAGCTAGCTTAGGGTTTATTTTACAGGTAAGTATTTACTTTTAAATAGGAATTATTTAGTTATTAATTGTAGGTTTTAATTAGATTTATTTTAATTATAGTTAAGTTAGGGGGTGTTAGGGTTAGGATTAGACTTAGGTTTTGGGGTTAATAAATATATTATAGTGGTGGCGATGTTGGGGCAGCAGATTAGGGGTTAATAAATGTAGGTAGGTGGTTGCGATGTTAGGGACAGCAGATTGGGGGTTAATAATATTTAACTAGTGTTTGCGAGGCGGGAGTGCGGCGGTTTAGGGGTTAATATGTTTATTTTAGTGGCGGCGATGTCCGGAGCGGCAAATTAGTGGTTAATAATTTTATTTTAGTGTTTGCGATGCGGGAGGGCCTTGGCTTAGGAGTTAATAGGTAGTTTATAGGTGTTAGTGTACTTTTTAGCACTTTAGTTATGAGTTTTATGCTACGGCTTTGTAGTGTAAAACTCATAACTACTGACTTTAGAATGCGTTACGAATCTTGCGGGATAGGCTGTACCGCTCACTTTTTGGCCTAAAAAAAAAAGCTTGTAATACCGGCGCAATGGAAGTCCCATTTAAAAAAGACTATATGCAAATTGCGTAAGTTGATTTGCGGTAAGGCAAAAAAGTGTGCGGGACAGCTGTACCTACAAGACTCGTAATAGCAGCAGTAATAAAAAAGCAGCGTTATGAGCCTAAGATAAATAGTTAAAAGAAGTAAATTACAGAGTTGCTTAAAATTGCATGCTCTACATAAATTATGAAAGGAAAAAAATTGGGTTTCATATCCCTTTAAGGTATCATAAAAGGCTTCATACAAGCCTGCAAATTTCATAAGAACTCTGTTTCTTAATCATTCCTCCACCTCAGAGGTGGTGGAGTTAAATCATCCTAAACAGATCAGTATTGGATGACTGAGAAGCTCTCCTCTCTCCTGAGTGGTTGGACGAGAGCAGGGGGCGGGGCTACACAAGCCACTGTGTGAACACCTTTGTTGTCTGGGAACCTTGTCGACCCAGAGCATGATAATTATGCCAAAAAGTACATGGTCATTTTATTTCACCAATGAAATCTAACTTTAGATGCATGTATTACAAAAAAATGACAATTTACATAAAAAGGTATTCAGCAAACATAACATGGGCAATAAAAAGTCAGTCTATATACTTACAACCAATTTAGCCAAATAAAAATATGACTTATTGAAGAAAATCTTGCACTCCAAATGATAGAAAAAACATTATTAAAGCTTCAGCAGGTGCCCACAAAACTTTGCTGAAGCTTTAATAAAGGTTTCTCTTCAATCAGTCATTCCTTTTTTGTGGATCTGCAGGAGAGATCGAGAAGATTAAGCACCCTTTATCTTTTACTACTATTGCTGATTTGCATGGTGATGCTGGAGTGCTGATCCGGATTATTCCTTTAAACATAGCCAAATAAAAAGACAGTGTATATACTTACAACTGTATATCTCCGTTCACCCATTTATATAAGCTCATGTTCACAAACTGCCTGGAAAGTCGATTCTCCTTCCATGTACATTCAACATATGATTTGAAATCATTATAACACTGCAAGCTGTCGTTCAGCTCAGTTCCTAATGGAGTAAAGCAGTACAAGATAAGCTAAAACAGGAGAAAGATTCACAAATATTAACAATATTTCTAGCATCCAGGTTATATTACTAAAGGAACCATTATGAGATATTTTGAAAAACATTTGTAATGTTCTTGCAAATGCGCCTGAAGCCTGTGTTGTTTTCTTACAAGTGCACCATTAAATCACAGTTCAACGAAAGGATTTTAAGGGGGAGTCTAATGCACGTATATAAATTGCAGTGAGAAATATTTTCATAAAACATTTCCATTAGAACATGTATATAATATATGAAATTTCCATTTCTTTTCTTTATATATATATATATATATATATATATATATATATATATATATATATATATATATATATATATATATATATATATATATATATATATATAGTCTATATCCAATAAGGGACTGCACTCGCTGGATTTGGTTTAAGAAACCTTTATATCTTTATTATGGTAACGTTTCGGGGTTCACAGACCCCTTCCTCAGACCAGATTACAGTGCAAGTGAACAAAATGTGCAATATATAGCACTAGCCCCACCCATCACAAACATCAAAATTGCGCCAAAAACACAATCACCATGGTAACACATAAACAAGGCCTAATGACCATAACACCAGAAAATAAAAAACGAAGCACTCAAACATATAACAAACTGCATATGCAAACATCTTGCATTACCTCATAGCTGAATATATATATATATATATATATATATATATACACACTTAAAATAGTAGATATGACAGGAATCTAACTGTAATAAAATAGTAGCATAGTCTCAGTAAATTAACATGTAATAAGACAAGCTCTGATTGATAACACACAGATTCCCAATAAATCATACACATAGGGAGTCTCTTTAACAACTTCATTGTAACAAAACCTTGTTGTCATTACTAGGTGGTAAATTGCAGAAAGAATTGACATAAGACATAGACCTTGAACCTATAATACAGCATAAGCGTTTCAATATCTTAAGTTAGAAATAAGTATCTAAAATGTTCATGTATGGTCTGCTGTATGTGAGATCAGTGTCCACCACAGTCACCTAAAACTAGCTCAGATAGATCCTCTGTGAGTAAATGTAAATGTAGGCTAAATCCGGATATTCCGGTGATTTCCCATATCAGAAGACAAAAATAGTATGTCAATCCCCCTGTGCACGTACAGCCATATGTAGTGTCTCATGTACTCGCTATCTTAAAACATGGCCCTAGATTCATATTGAGGAGATTCTAAGCATTGTACCTGGTTAATATGCCAAAATCTCAGCAGGTGTGGTATGGGTGCGGATCCGCTATACAGGATGTATGGATTACCTGTACTTCATGTCCATAAACATACCCTAAGAACAGGCGCGGCTCAGCCCTGCATCGCGCTAGTGAGATTCCATCCTGACCGCATGGCTAATTAGCATAGCCTGTCAGTCATCAAATGGGCGTTACAGACTCGTGACGTACTTGAGAGGTAAACAGATCGGGCTATGTAGAACCGCTAGCGTATGTGTCCCTCAGAGCCTCTAAGCATACCCATATGGGGAGAGAGGTTGTCTATATTTGGCAAAAACGTTTGAAGATATCCTACCCATAGGTGTAATGTGATCCGGTATGAACTTGAGCATAATTCAAAAAATGAAAGCATAAGCCTATCATAATATGTGAGCTATTGAATTTATCATGTCTACCAATATATGTTCAAATAGCAATGGGCCGAGAGTGCTAATGTATTAAGATAGAACCGGAAGGGATTCATAGACCAAAGTAACAAAATGTAATCAAATAAAGATTGAACTAAGAAAGTTAAACATATTATTGAATGAATGATCTTTACAAGCAAATGGTCTATTATGTCACGAATGGAGTAATATTAGAACAGCCCCAGCAATCCTTTCAACCAGGGGGGGTAGTAAGGTGCTGTCATAGAGTGTCCCATGTTAATCCCGGTGTCACACAAAAGTGTGATTGTGTACAGTGTTAGACCATATTACCCAATTGGATTACAGCATTACAGTGTTTAAGCATATTAACCCTTTGAGGGATAACAATATATAGGGTAAGCTGCATCATACATTTTAAGTATATGCTATACAGTGTATGAATGGTAAAATACCCTATGCCACCTAACATATGAAACAAAAATTAACTACTATCCTGTGCCCGAGAAATTGACTCGTACAGGTGGGTCTCAATAGGGATATCATTGACCCACTGTATACAAATGGCAATCAAGGTACGTTAAGTTGAGACAAAGAACCACAGTCAGCGGGGGCACCCTACAGATGGGTGTGTGAAATGATGGGTATATCAAATGAGTATGAAAAAATCTGGATGTTCAGAACATGGCCCTTGTGTCTCACTATAACATATGAATGGTACAACTGCTTCCCTAACACAAGGGGAGCAGGTATAACTAATACTCTAAGTACTGTCAATGTGAGTATTTAGTTGTATACATGAACATAAATCCCTTTCGCCCGTCAGGGTTTCAGAGAAAACAGTGCCAATCGTTAGACATGTTTAATCCTCTGGGGTAGATGGTATCCAATCTATGAATCCATCTTGCCTCCATCTGCAATAGAGTTCTGCCACGGTCACCCCCACGCCTGAGGGGGGGGACGTGGTCAATTAAAATGAAACGTAAATCAGTTACCTTATGTCCTGCCTGCAAAAAATGTCTTGCCACTGGTTGGTCTGAGGTTCCTTTATCAATGGCAGTTCGTATAGCTGATCGATGGTTTGCCATTCTTAGGCGTGCGTTGTCTGTTGTTTTTCCGACATAAAACCGTCCACAGCAACAGCTCAATAGGTATACCACATAGCTAGTAGTGCAGGTGATAAAGTGTTTTATAGTAAATTTCTGATTAGTATGGGGGTGTCTGAATATTTTGCATGGGATCATACCGCTGCAAGTTGTGCAGCCCTTGCATCTGTAACAGCCCAATTTGTTAGTTTTTAGCCATTTCTTGGTATAGCTATGTTGAGGGTCAGTTTGCATTAGTATGTCCCTCAGACTTGTGCCTCGCCTATACCCCATAATTGGTGGATTCATACGACCAAAGGGTAGTGTTTGGTCTGTGTCCAAAATGTCCCACCTGTTACGAATTGAGTCAGCAAGCAGTTTCTTTCCTCTGTCAAAAGTAGTTGTAAAGACCATCCTTGGGGTCTCACTCTTGATGTCTGCTGGATTGTTTTTTGTTATGTCTGATGCAATTTCATCTCTCACTTTCTTGATCAGGGTATCTTCATATCCTCTTTGCCGGAATTTATCTGCCATTAGGTCCAGTTGAAGTTCCCTGTTTGTGGTTTCCGTGTTGTTCCGTACCACCCGTATTAGCTGTGACTTGATTATTGCTTTCCGAGTATGTGGGGGATGATTGCTTGTGGCTTCCAGTAATGAGTTTCTGTCTGTGGGTTTAGAGAACAGGGTTGTGAATAACCTATCCTCTTTCTTGTAAATCCGTAAGTCAAGGAAATCGATACTTTCTGGATCAAATTTCAGCTCAAACTTGATCGGGTTTGGTAAAGCATTGAGTTGTGTAACCCATTCCGTCAAGTTTCCCACTGGTCCATGCCATATAAAGAAGACATCATCAATGTATCTTCTATAGTGTCTTATCATTCCATGATTGTACACATCCATGATGTCTCTTTCAAATTGTTGCATATAAAGGTTAGCATAAGATGGTGCCATATTGGAACCCATGGCCGTCCCTGTTAGTTGCTGGTAAAAAGTATTTTCAAAGCGAAAATAGTTCAATTTTAGACATTTTTCCAGGATATTTAGGATGAAAGTTGTAGGTGGTCCTATGTGTGGATACTGGTCCAATGCATCTGCAATTGCACTTATTCCCCCGGCATGAGGAATCACCGTGTACAGGCTCCTCACGTCCATAGTTACAAGGATATCATCCTGGGTGATACCCTCCACAGTATTGAGTATCCTAATAAGCTCACCAGAGTCCTTGATGTAGGAGTCCATTGATCTAACTATAGGTTGCAGAAACACATCCACATATTGAGCCAATGGTTGTAACAAGGAGCCCCTTGCTGAGACTATCGGTCTACCAGGTGGGTTTAGTTGGTCCTTATGTATTTTTGGCAAAGTATATAGTATCGGATGGATGGGGTATGTAGTGCAAAGAAAGTCAAATTCATCCTGATCAATCCACTTAAGTTGTAATGCTTCCGCCAGTGTTGTATCAATCTCCTTCTTAAATTCCTCAGTTGGATTCCAGGTGAGTTTTTTGTATGTCGAGTCAATTTCTCGGGCACAGGATAGTAGTTAATTTTTGTTTCATATGTTAGGTGGCATAGGGTATTTTACCATTCATACACTGTATAGCATATACTTAAAATGTATGATGCAGCTTACCCTATATATTGTTATCCCTCAAAGGGTTAATATGCTTAAACACTGTAATGCTGTAATCCAATTGGGTAATATGGTCTAACACTGTACACAATCACACTTTTGTGTGACACCGGGATTAACATGGGACACTCTATGACAGCACCTTACTACCCCCCCTGGTTGAAAGGATTGCTGGGGCTGTTCTAATATTACTCCATTCGTGACATAATAGACCATTTGCTTGTAAAGATCATTCATTCAATAATATGTTTAACTTTCTTAGTTCAATCTTTATTTGATTACATTTTGTTACTTTGGTCTATGAATCCCTTCCGGTTCTATCTTAATACATTAGCACTCTCGGCCCATTGCTATTTGAACATATATTGGTAGACATGATAAATTCAATAGCTCACATATTATGATAGGCTTATGCTTTCATTTTTTGAATTATGCTCAAGTTCATACCGGATCACATTACACCTATGGGGTAGGATATCTTCAAACGTTTTTGCCAAATATAGACAACCTCTCTCCCCATATGGTTATGCTTAGAGGCTCTGAGGGACACATACGCTAGCGGTTCTACATAGCCCGATCTGTTTACCTCTCAAGTACGTCACGAGTCTGTAACGCCCATTTGATGACTGACAGGCTATGCTAATTAGCCATGCGGTCAGGATGGAATCTCACTAGCGCGATGCAGGGCTGAGCCGCGCCTGTTCTTAGGGTATGTTTATGGACATGAAGTACAGGTAATCCATACATCCTGTATAGCGGATCCGCACCCATACCACACCTGCTGAGATTTTGGCATATTAACCAGGTACAATGCTTAGAATCTCCTCAATATGAATCTAGGGCCATGTTTTAAGATAGCGAGTACATGAGACACTACATATGGCTGTACGTGCACAGGGGGATTGACATACTATTTTTGTCTTCTGATATGGGAAATCACCGGAATATCCGGATTTAGCCTACATTTACATTTACTCACAGAGGATCTATCTGAGCTAGTTTTAGGTGACTGTGGTGGACACTGATCTCACATACAGCAGACCATACATGAACATTTTAGATACTTATTTCTAACTTAAGATATTGAAACGCTTATGCTGTATTATAGGTTCAAGTTCTATGTCTTATGTCAATTATTTCTGCAATTTACCACCTAGTAATGACAACAAGGTTTTGTTACAATGAAGTTGTTAAAGAGACTCCCTATGTGTATGATTTATTGGGAATCTGTGTGTTATCAATCAGAGCTTGTCTTATTACATGTTAATTTACTGAGACTATGCTACTATTTTATTACAGTTAGATTCCTGTCATATCTACTATTTTATGTGTGTATATATATATATCTATATTCAGCTATGAGGTAATGCAAGATGTTTGCATATGCAGTTTGTTATATGTTTGAGTGCTTCGTTTTTTATTTTCTGGTGTTATGGTCATTAGGCCTTGTTTATGTGTTACCATGGTGATTGTGTTTTTGGCGCAATTTTGATGTTTGTGATGGGTGGGGCTAGTGCTATATATTGCACATTTTGTTCACTTGCACTGTTATCTGGTCTGAGGAAGGGATCTGTGAACCCCGAAACGTTACCATAATAAAGATATAAAGGTTTCTTAAACCAAATCCAGCGAGTGCAGTCCCTTATTGGATATAGACTGTGTACTTGATTGACTTTGCACCCTGGTGGATGACCACACAGCATTGGGAGTGCAGACACACACGGATGATATGAATTGGACAACGTGTCTAGCACCCAACTACCACTAATCTTTTGCAACCTCACACCATCAGTGGGTTCCACTTTGGTGGTTCCTTTGTGTTACTACTACAAGACTGTGGCCTAATTGAGGCCTTGCTTTGGGACACATTGATGTTTATTTCTGCACTGCTACCGCATAGAGTGAAGTAAGGAACAAGCAAAAACTGAAGCACACACTACTACAACAATGGCGGAGGCCCTGGATGCCACTGATCCACAAGAGGAGGAATTCACCATCAAAACATTTGCATTCCCTAATGAAGATGCGCTAAGAATATTGGTGGATTCAGAATTAACTGAAAGTGAACAGACTGAAACTACACTAACGGTGTTCAATAATCTAATGAGACTAAGAAAGAGAGAAACAGACCTGGAACTTCACACGGTATACCTCTCTAAATACTATAAGAGCAATAAAATACCAAGGGGATTCAGGGTCAGGAACCAACCAACTATAGGCAGGAACAATAAAAACTTTTGCATACGCTGGTGCCAGATTCTCAACAAATGTTCAATGGACTTGATTCTACTTGTTGTTGAGGAATGTACTAATATTCTGGCTACAGTTAGAGAAGAACTGACTGTATTCAACAACCAGAAACTGCAAATACTCATAGATGACCCTGACACTGCATGGATGGATAAGATCAGCAAACAGGTTAATGAATACAAAAAAGAACTCATGGCCTTTAAAAATCAAAACATTATTACTGTGGACAATGATTACAAAGAGAAAAAGGTCTACTATTGGCTACATGGTAGCAATCAACAAAGAAACACACAGAGACCAAGACGACAATGACAATATCGGTCCAGATTCTTAAATACAGTCGACAGCAGCTCAGGATCGGACAATGAAGCTAACTATGTTGAACAGAGCAACAGGGACCAGGTACCATCTACTTCAAACGCGCATTTTTTAGGGGTCACAACCAGATCAGCCAACACAAGAGGCCGAGGCCGCACCCGAGGCGGGGGAACTACTGCGGCAAGAAGACCACCCCTACCACCCAGGTAGAGCCACAGGACATTGTCATCAACATTAGTGACAGGGCATTGACGGTTGCAGAGAATAGCCTCCTCAACAAAGGCCTCACTTTTATCCCTACTTTCAAACACAATGACTTTGATACATACCTGGATATATAAAAGTTTCAGAGGAACCTAAAACTGAAAGAACATTTCAAGGATCTGAATAAGGACACAGAGCGCAAGAGGTTTAAAGCAAAAAGTAAATTTGAACCTAACACTTGTGGAAGTAGCATTAAAAATTTTACTAGGCTAATCGCCAATGACTCGGGACTATGTAACAATGAATATCACCGTCCAAACCTAAATAAGACTGAGAGATTGGCAATGAAGGCACTCGCCTCTGACCCCAACACTACCATACGCCCGGCAGACAAGGGTGGGGCCATTGTAATTATGAATTACACACAGTATCGAACAGAAATACTGAGGCAACTGAATGAGGGACAGACATACAAAAAACACACCTGGAATCCAACTGAGGAATTTAAGAAGGAGATTGATACAACACTGGCGGAAGCATTACAACTTAAGTGGATTGATCAGGATGAATTTGACTTTCTTTGCACTACATACCCCATCCATCCGATACTATATACTTTGCCAAAAATACATAAGGACCAACTAAACCCACCTGGTAGACCGATAGTCTCAGCAAGGGGCTCCTTGTTACAACCATTGGCTCAATATGTGGATGTGTTTCTGCAACCTATAGTTAGATCAATGGACTCCTACATCAAGGACTCTGGTGAGCTTATTAGGATACTCAATACTGTGGAGGGTATCACCCAGGATGATATCCTTGTAACTATGGACGTGAGGAGCCTGTACACGGTGATTCCTCATGCCAGGGGGAATAAGTGCAATTGCAGATGCATTGGACCAGTATCTATACATAGGACCACCTACAACTTTCATCCTGAATATCCTGGAAAAATGTCTAAAATTGAACTATTTTCGCTTTGAAAATACTGTTTACCAGCAACTAACAGGGACGGCCATGGGTTCCAATATGGCACCATCTTATGCTAACCTTTATATGCAACAATTTGAAAGAGACATCATGGATGTGTACAATCATGGAATGATAAGACACTATAGAAGATACATTGATGATGTCTTCTTTATATGGCATGGACCAGTGGGAAACTTGACGGAATGGGTTACACAACTCAATGCTTTACCAAACCCGATCAAGTTTGAGCTGAAATTTGATCCAGAAAGTATCGATTTCCTTGACTTACGGATTTACAAGAAAGAGGATAGGTTATTCACAACCCTGTTCTCTAAACCCACGGACAGAAACTCATTACTGGAAGCCACAAGCAATCATCCCCCACATACTCAGAAAGCAATAATCAAGTTACAGCTAATACGGGTGGTACAGAACAACACGGAAACCACAAACAGGGAACTTCAACTGGACCTAATGGCAGATAAATTCCGGCAAAGAGGATATGAAGATACCCTGATCAAGAAGGTGAGAGATGAAATTGCATCAGACATAACAAAAAAACAATCCAGCAGACATCAAGAGTGAGACCCCAAGGATGGTCTTTACAACTACTTTTGACAGAGGAAAGAAACTGCTTGCTGACTCAATTCGTAACAGGTGGGAAATTTTGGACACAGACCAAACACTACCCTTTGGTCGTATGAATCCACCAATTATGGGGTATAGGCGAGGCAGAAGTCTGAGGGACATACTAATGCAAACTGACCCTCAACATAGCTATACCAAGAAATGGCTAAAAACTAACAAATTGGGCTGTTACAGATGCAAGGGCTGCACAACTTGCAGCGGTATGATCCCATGCAAAATATTCAGACACCCCCATACTAATCAGAAATTTACTATAAAACACTTTATCACCTGCACTACTAGCTATGTGGTATACCTATTGAGCTATTGCTGTGGACGGTTTTATGTTGGAAAAACAACAGACAACACACGCCTAAGAATGGCAAACCATCGATCAGCTATACGAACTGCCATTGATAAAGGAACCTCGAACCAACCAGTGGCAAGACATTTTTTGCAGGCAGGACATAAGGTAACTGATTTACGTTTCATTTTAATTGACCACGTCCCCCCCTCAGGCGTGGGGGTGACCGTGGCAGAACTCTATTGCAGATGGAGGCAAGATGGATTCATAGATTGGATACCATCTACCCCAGAGGATTAAACATGTCTAACGATTGGCACTGTTTTCTCTGAAACCCTGACGGGCGAAAGGGATTTATGTTCATGTATACAACTAAATACTCACATTGACAGTACTTAGAGTATTAGTTATACCTGCTCCCCCTGTGTTAGGGAAGCAGTTGTACCATTCATATGTTATAGTGAGACACAAGGGCCATGTTCTGAACATCCAGATTTTTTCATACTCATTTGATATACCCATCATTTCACACACCCATCTGTAGGGTGCCCCCGCTGACTGTGGTTCTTTGTCTCAACTTAACGTACCTTGATTGCCATTTGTATACAGTGGGTCAATGATATCCCTATTGAGACCCACCTGTACGAGTCAATTTCTCGGGCACAGGATAGTAGTTAATTTTTGTTTCATATGTTAGGTGGCATAGGGTATTTTACCATTCATACACTGTATAGCATATACTTAAAATGTATGATGCAGCTTACCCTATATATTGTTATCCCTCAAAGGGTTAATATGCTTAAACACTGTAATGCTGTAATCCAATTGGGTAATATGGTCTAACACTGTACACAATCACACTTTTGTGTGACACCGGGATTAACATGGGACACTCTATGACAGCACCTTACTACCCCCCCTGGTTGAAAGGATTGCTGGGGCTGTTCTAATATTACTCCATTCGTGACATAATAGACCATTTGCTTGTAAAGATCATTCATTCAATAATATGTTTAACTTTCTTAGTTCAATCTTTATTTGATTACATTTTGTTACTTTGGTCTATGAATCCCTTCCGGTTCTATCTTAATACATTAGCACTCTCGGCCCATTGCTATTTGAACATATATTGGTAGACATGATAAATTCAATAGCTCACATATTATGATAGGCTTATGCTTTCATTTTTTGAATTATGCTCAAGTTCATACCGGATCACATTACACCTATGGGGTAGGATATCTTCAAACGTTTTTGCCAAATATAGACAACCTCTCTCCCCATATGGTTATGCTTAGAGGCTCTGAGGGACACATACGCTAGCGGTTCTACATAGCCCGATCTGTTTACCTCTCAAGTACGTCACGAGTCTGTAACGCCCATTTGATGACTGACAGGCTATGCTAATTAGCCATGCGGTCAGGATGGAATCTCACTAGCGCGATGCAGGGCTGAGCCGCGCCTGTTCTTAGGGTATGTTTATGGACATGAAGTACAGGTAATCCATACATCCTGTATAGCGGATCCGCACCCATACCACACCTGCTGAGATTTTGGCATATTAACCAGGTACAATGCTTAGAATCTCCTCAATATGAATCTAGGGCCATGTTTTAAGATAGCGAGTACATGAGACACTACATATGGCTGTACGTGCACAGGGGGATTGACATACTATTTTTGTCTTCTGATATGGGAAATCACCGGAATATCCGGATTTAGCCTACATTTACATTTACTCACAGAGGATCTATCTGAGCTAGTTTTAGGTGACTGTGGTGGACACTGATCTCACATACAGCAGACCATACATGAACATTTTAGATACTTATTTCTAACTTAAGATATTGAAACACTTATGCTGTATTATAGGTTCAAGGTCTATGTCTTATGTCAATTCTTTCTGCAATTTACCACCTAGTAATGACAACAAGGTTTTGTTACAATGAAGTTGTTAAAGAGACTCCCTATGTGTATGATTTATTGGGAATCTGTGTGTTATCAATCAGAGCTTGTCTTATTACATGTTAATTTACTGAGACTATGCTACTATTTTATTACAGTTAGATTCCTGTCATATCTACTATTTTAAGTGTGTATATATATATATATATATATATATATATATATATATATATATTCAGCTATGAGGTAATGCAAGATGTTTGCATATGCAGTTTGTTATATGTTTGAGTGCTTTGTTTTTTATTTTCTGTTGCTATGGTCATTAGGACTTGTTTATGTGTTACCATGGTGATTGTGTTTTTGGCGCAATTTTGATGTTTGTGATGGGTGGGGCTAGTGCTATATATTGCACATTTTGTTCACTTGCACTGTTATCTGGTCTGAGGAAGGGGTCTGTGAACCCCGAAACGTTACCATAATAAAGATATAAAGGTTTCTTAAACCAAATCCAGCGAGTGCAGTCCCTTATTGGATATAGACTGTGTACTTGATTGACTTTGCACCCTGGTGGATGACCACACAGCATTGGGAGTGCAGACACACACGGAGGATATATATATATATATATATATATATATATATACTGTATATATATATATATATATATATATATATATATATATATATATATATATATATATATATATATACAGTAATGTCAATTAGCCGATGGCCCAGCACTCTGTGGTGTGGCTTTGACCTGGGTGCAATCATCGAAAGTCTGGTATTGATAGTTGTAGAAAAGGAGAGCACTCACATGATTTTTAGTTTTAACAGTTGATAGTATTTATTCTGAAAACATCAGAATTCACATATACATGATCATAGTCAATGTTTCGGCTCTTTTTTGAGCCTTCTTCAAGACAAGATTTATCTATGCATGAAAATCAAAAAAGAAGAAACTTATATAGTGTATAACAAGTGATGACATACTTACTCCTTATACCAATTAAAACCAATCAGATAAACTGACACTCTTATCCAGTTAGGGGTCACTAAGCATGACAACCAGTCACAAATTCTGAATCAAATGGGCCTTATCTTAACAGAGTTAAAGCACAGTGTATTATGCAAGTGAATATCCAGAACAGTGAGAACTTTCCTACGCCTGTCTGGCAAAATGTCCAATCTGACATACAACCACTCATGAGAGAGATACTAATCATATCATGTAGCTGCATTAAAACTATACACCAAGGGGCTTATTACGTCCCCTGCATAATGGAACAAAGCAATGGCAAAAGTCAGAAATGTGGCATTATATGCACAGCACCCCAATGAAACCTTACAGAGATAAAAACAACAACATCGGAAACCTCACAATAACACAAGCAGGCAGCCTAATATGTGCACATATACCAGCATTGAGAAAACCACATAGAATAATACAGTTGCTGTAAGAGCCCCCAACATGTGATGCATATAACTTCCAGAGCCCGACAGCCCCAGCGTAGCAATTGCTTATCATGGGCATATCACAAAATTTATGCATACGTGAGTAGAAACCTTGGAACACTCTCAATGGCCCCAGTGCTGAAACACCAACCATAGAAAGCACACCACACTACAACTAAATTGCTTCAGCGATACCATAAATACATCAATCATTCTACTGCAAAAAACCAACTATCGCTACCCCAGCTCAACCGCGTCAAAGAACAAACCACTCAATGCGGGGAAATCAATAGTCCATTGTAGCCTACATGTTAAACATAAGAATCTACAGTAACATAGGATTCAATTCCCGCCCTGACACAACATATTCCTTTAGAAAAAGCGGTGGCCACAAACAGTGCAAGTATGTAGTATACCAGCAAGCAGGTCTTACCTTAATACAGCTAGTCGAGCCGTGCTCCCGGTAGTGAAATAAGCATGATCTGCATGAACACCAAGTTCTTCTTTAAATAACAATACAATAAAAACACCAGAGATCTCTCAGACACCGCTACACCATAGCAATCACCAGTATCAAATCTGTCAAAAGTTATAGGAATATCGACAGCACACCTAATTCCTAGAAAGCTGCCCTACGACCAAAACTGTACAGGAAAATATTTTCCAACCAGCCAATAAAAAAGCTAGAAAAGACTGTTGGCAAACTACTCCAAACCAGTGCTAAAATATAATATCTGGAGACAAGGGATGCAAGACAAAACAAGTATATACACCTGCACACAAGCCCCCCAAGCTGTCATGGGGCAATCTACCCAGACTCAGGCTGGGAGAGCAATCTATAATTCATTAACTATATAGGAGAAAAACTGTAGTTTTACCGGACCAAAGCCCTCAATTAAAAGATATGAAACATAGGTACAAAACCCAAAGGAATACACAGCGAGGGTACATCAGACCCCAAAATACAACTAAAGGCATATAGCCCATGTAGGAGGAACTGTACTGATACACAGTAATCCAGATGTAAGGAAGCAATGGGTCATCCTTAGGGGACACAAACAACTAGCATAAACAACACCGCCGGCAGTGACATATAAACACTATAAAGGTGAAAGGGTTAACCAGGGGTAAGAGACCACTCGGGCATAAGGCAAGAAAGTCCCCCACTTACATTTAATGCTCAGCTACAGCTGGATTATTCACAGGGATTCAGAGCCACCTATAGCCAAATCCTACATGCATATGCCCCCATAGGGTCAACATGAACACCTAAACCCTTAGACCAGCAGAGTTAAGGTAGACAAGGTGGGCAGAGCCCTTATAACAATGCGTAAACAGTCAATCAGACTGAGCAAGATCTCTATGAACAAAAACCGCTACCTCACAGGCATGGTAATATGATGTGAGTGTCTCACAAACAAGGGGGCATAGACACAAGGGCACAGCAGTTATTAATAGAACAAGGCATAATCAATGTGTACATTTAGCCCATGCGGTACAAGTGTATTAAGCCTGAAGATCCACCTAGTTTCACAGCATAATAATTCTGTGTCCCTGTCACCTCTCCTCCTTAGTGGGGCTACTCTGCCGATAAGCATCATTTTCAATGATGATATAGGATGTTAAAGTTCCAGAAAATGCCAGGCAACCAGCTGGTCTGATTGTCCATCCTTGAAGGCTGCCCTTATGACGCTCTTTTGGTTAGCCAGTCATTCTCGGAAAGACGTGCTAGTCTTGCCTATATAGTAGCTACCACATGGGCAGGAGAGAAAGCAAACCACATATTGTGATGTGCAAGTGAGTCGATGTCTGATGAGATATGTTTTAGTGGAACTGGGATGATGAACTTTTTGACCTGTCAGCAACGTGCTACAAGTCACACAGCTGCCACATTTGTAGCAGCCATTCTTGGTTTTAGCCAGCCACGTCTTATCACTATTCCATGGTTTCGTTTTCATCAGTAGTGTCTCTGCGTCTACCTCTGTGGACCACTCTGGGTGGTGGCGTGTGGCTAAACAGTAAAGTTCGATCCTCTCTAATCAGGTGCCAATTTCTCCTGAGGATATCTCCAACTTTCTTAGGCACTGGAGTGTAGTTGGTGATGAAATTGATAGCCGAGTCACTCATCTCCTTGCTATCTTTCGGTTTCCTCTGTAAAGGTGTGTTACCTCACTCAATATTTCATCAACCATATTCAGGCCATAGCCCCTTTTTAGGAACTTAATCTTCATCTCATTCAATTGTGTCTGTTTGAGAGTGGGATCCAAGTTGTTACGAATAACTCTCAAAAATTAGGACTTGATGATGCCTCTCTTCAGTGGAGTGGGGTTAAAACTGCTATACTGCAGTAGTGTATTGTGGTTCTTAGGATTAGAAAAAAGGGTGGTTTTCAGCAGACCACCCCCGTCTGTGTCACTTTTAAATATACATAAGTCCAGAGAGAGAATGAGAGAGATATTTATATATTCTTTTTTTTGTTAAAAAATTTTTTTTGCTGATAGACAAAAATCTAAATGTATTGTCACACTGAAAAAGTATTTGTGCGATCAATTAACATCATAATGCTTCAAAGAGTTAAAGAAAAAGAAAAGTCTATAGTGGTGCCCTCAATAAATACAGGAAAACATATTTTTAAAATTGGACTAAATGTCCTATATTTTACATTCATACCAAATAGATATTTCTCCAAAGACCTTGAAATGTAGAATTAACTTAATCACTTATGAAACATAAATACATTTTTTTTTAAATATGCAATATTAAAAGTTAAAAAATTATGCCAGGCGATCATTAACATCATCAGTGACTGTGTTGACAAACATTTGCATGCAAATTATATGATTTTAAACTTTTTAAAACTGTCATTTTGTTAGCAATATTGTGCAGTTCTGAGAGATATTCCTTGAAAAATGCCTTGTGTATTGTTTATCTTATTTGCTTTGGACAAGGGAAGTATCTTTAATAATGAAGCAATTATTGTATATAATTTTGAAAGGTAATCAGGAAAAACTGTGCACTCTGCAGGTGGAATCATGGTGGACAGAGGTGAGGTGTTTCTGTAGTTAGAGCTATCTATATCATGAGTGGCGTTAAATTGTACAGGGGCATGACTAGATCATTCAAGTAAATGGATACATTGTATGGGGACATGGCTCAATAAGCACCATGGGAGTGTAGCCTAAAAGATTGGGGGCGGTTTTGCAGTGCCATAGAACTACCACTAAATAGGCAGTAGAAAAACCTCAATGTACCGCATTACATATATGACAAGCAAGTAGGATAAATAAATAAATTATATTACAATGATGTTAAACATTTTTACACATTATTATGTAATATTTTTTTTTACATTATTATATAATTACATTAGGGCTAGATAACTAGTGTTTTACAAATTAGCACAACCGCTTGCACGATAACTTTGCTTGATGGAGACTTTTTGTGCGCGTCGGGTTGCGCTTGTATTACAAGTTGAATATTTCTTTATATATATGATTTTATTGGTAAAATAAATATATATATATATATATACCTATCCCTCTCTCTCTCTCTACATATATATATATATATATATATATATATATATATATATATATATATATATATATATATAGATATTTATAATTTGATATAAATATAAAAATACTAAGAACATATTCCCCTATGTGAAGAACATTGGACGGTAAAATACTTATAGTAAATATACAGTTAAACACTTTATTAAATATAAATATTGCATACATGTTTTTTCATACTTTCAGCTATTTGACTTGCAAAAGGATCCAATGCACGTATACATATGTATTTATGTGTTTATATGCGTATATATATGTCTGTAAATACATATATATAAATACATAATACATATGTACACACATAAAAACACACATATATATATATATATATATATATATATATATATATATATATATATATATATATATTTAGGCATGTGTATGTGTGTATATCTATGTTAAAATCCTTTATATGCCTTTTTTCTAACACATGACATGAGACCTCATATGTTTGAGCCCTTTTTAATAATTTTATTAGATTGTGTTATTATGAGTGTAACTGTACAATGCCTTTTTATGTGTTTTGTGCCACTTTCTTTGTCAAGCATAACAGTTAACCAGAGCTCTAAAGTCACTCTAACCTAAAGTGCATTAAATTCAACTGCGCTGAAGTGAAAGCGTTTACTTTCAACTTGTAATACTCTCACTACTTTAGATGTGCGCACAGTTAGCGCGCCACTCATAATCTAGCCCTTTATAGAAAATTACATTTTAGGGTTAAAGACCTTTTAAACTGTACTAGACATCCTTATTTAATCTCAGTTGCCTGACAATCATTTTCTTATTCTATTAATTTTCTTGCTCCTTTTCATTCCCAGTAACATCAAATGTCAGAATGAAATGAATGGTGCAATATTTTGAATGTTTTTCAGTTTTCTATATTTTGTTTCTATTTTCTGAAGAACAATTATATTAGAACAAGCTTCATACTTGAGATCCATGAATAGATCATCTCTCTTGCCTTATTATATTACATATTTTATTACAGTTGAAAAGATGACCACAAAAATGTTAATATACTAGGGGGCCCATTTATCAAGTTCTGGATGGAGCTTGAGGGACCGTGTTTCTGGCGAGCCTGCAGGCTCCCCAGAAACAGCAGTTATGAAGCAGCGGTCTAAAGACCGCTCCTCCATAACCTGTTCACCTCCTCTGAGGAGGTGGACAGACTTCGCTGCAATTCAACCCGATCGAGTATGATCGGGTTGATTGACACCCCCCTGCTGGTGGCCGATTGGCTGCAAATCTGCAGGGGGCGGCATTGCCCCAGCAGCCCACAAGAGCTGCTGGTGCAATGCTGAATACGGAGAGCGTATTGCTCTCCGCATTCAGCGAGGTCTGACGGACCGCCAGACCTTTGGTAAATATCCCCCTATAAATGAGCATATGGTAGATAAATCTGTTTAATCATTTCTAATACAATAAGATATAATAATGTATGTTTTCTATTGAGTCCATTATGTTTATTTTATCCGTTGTACTTTCCATGGTTTGGGACATCTGCAATGCTTGCTATAATATGTGACCAATGTAGAGATAGTTTTAAAGTTTTTGTTATAACTTTCTCTTGTATACCAAATTTTTGAAGAAATAAAGTTAAAAAGGTTTAACTAAAGCTTCAATTGACATTGATCATGCATTGTAGGAAGAATACAGTCAGGGGGCAGTTTATTGGTGAGCCAAACAACCAATCCAATGAACTCACCTTTTATGATCAGCAATGTTATCTTTTTTTATTTAGCAATAAGTATTAAAAATAGGCCAAATGGACAACTGAGCCGACATTTTTAATTATTACATGAAAAATATCAGTTGGACAAAATTATATAAACAAAATGGTTAAAATGTTTTACAAATTTTTTAATGTAACTTCTTTAATATTAAATCAATGTAATTAGTAACATTCTATCATAACACACTTTTTCTTAGTCTTGGAAAATAGCAGTAATACAGGGCTATTGGCAGTGTTACTTCCATACTAGTTATTGTATCACCCCAATCATCAACGGAGCCAACAATCTCCAGTTTGCCAATAGACCATTTTGTACATGTCCTATACTTTACTTCACTCTTACTCTCTATAGCTTCTTAATAATGCTTAGTTTAAATCCTCAGACCATGCAACAAGAAAAAGGGATATCTTAAAGCCTAACAGCTGCAAGGTGGTGTAATAGCAGCTGCTTAAAGGGACAGTCTACCATAGAATTGTTATTGTTTTAAAAGGTAGATAATCCCTTTATTACCCATTCCCCAGTTTTGCATAACCAACACAGTTATATTAATATACTTTTTACCTCTGTGATTACCTTGTATCTAGGAACCTTCTTCCAGCCCCCTGATCACATGACTGTGACTGTTTATTATCTATTGTCTTACATTTAGCATTGCTTTGTGCTAAATCTTAACTAACCCCCTGTGCCTGAACACAGTGTTATCTATATGGCCCACGCGTACTTTCTGTCTCTTTGTGTTGAAAAGAGATTTAAAAAGCATGTGATAAGAGGCAGCCATCAAAGGCTTAGAAATTAGCATATGAGCCTACCTAGGTTTAGTTTAAACTAAGAATACCAAGAGAAAAAAGCAAATTTGATGATAAAAGTAAATTGGAAAGTTGATTAAAATTAAAAGTCCTATCTGAATAATGAAAGTGTAATTTATACTAGACTGTCCCTTTAAGATAAAGATAAATGGTTAATGTGTACACCAAAAACAGTAAAATAAAGTAAACGTTAATAGCTTTTGATATCATTTCATACCCAGATTTTATTTTTATATCTTTTTAGTACCCCTAATTTATCATATATAGGACTTTTTCTGAATTAGAGAATGAAAAACATCTTGAATATTTGTACAAATGTCATAATTATTAATACATTACATTATGATATCTTAAACTTCAATAGAACTATTGTGAAATGTATTAATTATATGAAAATCAAACCTTGATTCTCTTCAGCAGCAGACAGTAGATATAAAGCAATATACCAAGCTACTGTTGCAGCACTGTATTCCTTCATCTTGGCTGGGGTCATATTCTGAGTGATATTAACCACATTTCAAACAACTGCAATGCAAAATATAAGGTAATTATAATTTCATCTGAAAATAATAATAATAATATGTTTTCATTATTCTATCATTATTATTAAGCTTATGTGGTCTCTCAGGAATGCTTCTGCCTTCATATCCCCCCTTTCCCCCTTTTTAGTACAATAAATTATACTTTGTAGTCTAGTAGAAGGGGACGCAAGGTTCTTTTCAAGTGTGGTTTTCGTCCTCAAGACCTCATATTTTGCAAACATTAGGACCCTCTAATCACAAAGAAAATTAACTTTAAGGTGTATGTAAAAGAACCATGCACCACATGCCCATTAGACTATCAAGGAGCATATGTAACTTAAAAATAGTTAAAGGACCACTAATGCAGCAGAATCACATAATCACATTATTTATTTATTTTTTTGTTTAAAAGGCTTTATTGAAGAAAACGTGTACATCATAAAATGCTCAACAAGTGCAACATGTATAAAAATACACTGTCATCTAGTACAACTAACAAAGCTAGATCATTAGCCAATGAAGAGGTTTCTAATATATAGTTCTTCAGAACCTCAGAGAAGCATAAATGACGGTTGTCTAGGTTACCAATTCTTTGAATACTTTATCCAGTTAGAATATACTGAGGTTCTCTTCACCTCATATTTCGGTATACATGCCTCGGGCTAGACTGATTATATTAAGAACATAATTCTACAACCATAGGTATAAGCCATATGTTGAACATACATTGGATAAATTCCAAACTATAAGCCAAATCAGATACAGAAAAGAGAAGAAGAGTAGAGAAGAGGGGAAAGAAGCCGGGGAAGAGAAAGAAGAAGAAGAGTAAGAGAAAGAGAATAGAGTGTCTGGCCCGACTGGGACCTATACGCACCATACTCATAAACTAATTCAACCTGCATGTGAGTTTAAGAGCGTTTGCCAGTAAAATTGGATGTTATGATAAAGGGGAAGGCTGCCATTCTTAAAATATGAGTATTCCTCCACCTCCAGGATCTCTGATGTATTATGTAACCACTCCTGTAAAGTGGGGGCATTAGGGGACTTCCACTTTCGGGCAATGAGTAATCTGGCACCATTTAAGCTATATTGTAGAAGTCTCAATTTAATTTTACATATCTTATTTGGTTTATGGTTGAGGAGAGCCGTAACTGGAGGTAGCTCAAAGTGCTCTCCCATGACTGATTTCAAACGGTTGACAATCTCTTCCCAGAATGGGAGCAATTTTGGGCAATGCCACCATATGTGGGCCATAGTACCAGGAGACCCACATCCCCTCCAGCAGGGCGCGTTAGAGTTGGGGTATATGCGTTTAAGCCTGTCTGGGGTAAGATACCACCAAAACAAAATCTTGTGATTTAGTTCCAAAATCCTAGGAGAGGAGGATGACTTTAAGGAGTGATAGTATATGTTATCCCACTGTTCTTTTGATATAGACATGCCTAAGTCAGATTACCAATGAGAGTCGTATGAGGAAGGTGGGAGTGTAAGTGTCTCATCTAATAATTTTTTTGTCATCGATAGGGACCCCTTGGGTACCACCCCCCACCCCCCGTAGCAAATCTTTCAAATGTTGTCAGACTCCTCAAAAGATTCTGTTTGTGAGGTGAAGAACCTATTAAATGTGTTAACTGGGTGTACTTTAACCAATAAGAAAAGGCCCCCCTAACCAGCTCTATAAGTTGTGTTCTTGGTTTCAATGCACTTACTCTGAATTTTAAATAAGCAGTAGATATTTTCTGGCAAATGTATTTTTTCTAACATTTCCAGCCCCTTGTATCATGTGTCAGACATCAGCCAATCATAGACTAGTAAACGTATACCCTGTGAGCTTGTGCACATGCTCAGTAGGAACGAGTTCCGAGAAAGTGTGTATATAAAAAGACAATGCAAAATTTGATAATGGAAGTAATTTGGAAAGTGTCTTAAAACTGCATGTTCTTTCTGAATCATAAAAAAAATATTTTGACTTGAGTGCCCCTTTAAGTTCCTTTTTGTCAATAATGTTTAGGAATTTATAAAATGGCCTCACAGATCACTGATCAATGCTAATCGTCTGGGCAACTGTCCATTCATAGAAAAGGTATTAGGGGAAAATATTAACACAAACCCTTTACCAAGTTGAGAGATCAGCTTTTTTATCTAATTTTAGATACATATTGGGTATACAGGATATACTCTTATCTGATACATGCTTCTAAGGAATAAAGAAATAATAATTTAAAATATTTTTAATTCTTCCAAATTTACAGTTAATATATCTAATTTTAGATCCAAAATGAGGAACTGTACTATGATACATCAAAAAACTTGCAGATGACCTCACAATGCAAAACAAATTGGGATTCAAGCTAAATATGTCAAAGATTAGCAGTGTTAAAAACAAAGGGAAAAAAAAAATATTACTTTAATTATAAATCTGTTTGAGGGGTGGGACAAATAATTTACTTTTACACATTTTTAAAGGGACATGATACCCAAAGGTTGAATCACATTAAATAGATGTATTGGGGCCTATTTAATATGGTACGAGCGGACATGATCCAATATTGCGGATCATGTCCGCTGCACATCGATAAATGCCGTCAGCATACGCTGTCATCATTTATCATTGAACCAGCAGTTCTAGTGAACTGCTGGTGCAATGCCGCCCCCTGCAGATTCGCGGCCACTAGCAGGGGGTGTCAATCAACCCGATTGCATTTGATCGGGTTGATTTCTGTCCCCTGCCTCAGAGCAGGCGGACAGGTTATGGAGCAGCGGTCTTTAGACCTCTGCTTCATAACGTCTATTTCCGGTGAGCCTGAAGATTCACCGGAAACACGGGATATCAAGCTCCATACGGAGCTTGATAAACATGCCCTGTTGTATCTGTAAAAATCTGACTAGTTAGTAAATATCACCTGAACATCTCTATGTAAAAGAGGAAGATATTTTATCATTGTAATGGGACTTTAAGCATCCAATCAGGATGTTCATCCTGAAACTTGCAAGGGGTGTGCACCTGGCATGAGCAGGCAAAGTCCCATTATGTCCATCCTTAGTTTAAGGAGGTTTACTATGAACTCTTAAAAGATTTTGGTCAAATCCAATGAAATCACAGTAAAGTAAAAAGTGAATTCAAAACTGATTAAGCTGATTGGCTTTTTTTTTTTTTACCATGCAGATGTAAGTAAAACAAGTAACTCTGGATCACAAATCATTTACCCCAGTAAGCTGAAGAAATTTTGAGGCAAAATATCTACTTTTTTAACATATAGATGTTCAAGTGATATTTTCTTGTCAGCTTTTTACAGTTATGCTGAATCACTTTCAAGTGATTTAGCATAAGTAATATTTCTCATTTTCCAATATCAATTTAATAAAACACTATAATATACCAGGTATCCGCATAATAGCAGTGTTTATATCCTTTACATTCTATAGCCTTAAGATGAAATTAAAATGTACTGGCTGATCTTAAATTATATTTGGCCACATTACGGAGAAGTATTTTGGCTCCCTAACAAAAGTTATAAATTTAATACTTTGAATACTGAGTGCAATAATATATATGGTGAACTGCTTGTTAAAAATTGTCTGACCTTAGATCCTGCAGACACAATACAGCCATTCACTGAATGTCCTTTTATCCCAGTTTATCTCATTATTTTTGTCTAAACCAAGAAGATAATTTGTAACATTTTCACCTCAGCATGGTTATGTACAGGGCAGCACACTATCTCTAGGAAATAATGTTAAAAGGACGTTAAACACTAAATAATAAAAATAATTTTCAGAGCAAAGATTAGCCTGAGAATAATGTGTACATGTATTTTTAAAATTTATATTAGTTGTTTAAATATTGAAAAAAATAAGGGTAAATGTAATGTCCATAAAGCAGTGGGTGCCGCCATATTGTAACTTAGGTTACCTTTTCTGCTAACGCCAATTAGGAATGGTTATAAATGGCTTGCTAGAGTGTGCAACCAATGACTGTGTGGAATATAGCTGTATAGTGTATATAAAGGAATTTTGCTAGTAGCCAAGTGTAACAGACACACTGATTCAGGACTTATAGTCAAAAACAGTTTATGAAAAATAATTTTAGATGTAAAATGTCATTCATCATACATTTTTAAATATTTGTAACAGATTTCAATCAATAATTAAAAAGGGACGTCTCCCTTACATATATTAACCTCTTAAGGACATATGACGGAATTTTTCCGTCATAAAACAATTGAGCAAACTGAAAGCTGTGTCCTTAAAGGGTTAAACATATATAAAATATAAATCAAAAGAAAAATTATGTATATATAAATCAAACGAAAAAAATGTGATTCAAAAGAAAAAATGATTCATATATACCACCTAAAAAAGACTAAAAAAGTGTCAGTAAAAAATATATCAGTAAAAAATAACAATAAAAATATATAGTATAACGCTTAAGATGTCAATAGATGTTATGTCCCAAAAATTGGAGTTTTAGAATAACTCCTCTATTTATCTCCAAATATGTAAATTCTTATATGGTGTTGCCACTTTGTAACAAATCTTGAAGAAGTGAAGCTGTTATCCTGCAAATATCTATACTTTTTTCATCACTAGGTACCTAGTATCACGCGCGTGATTCTTGCGCTAAGAGCAGGTCTTTCACCACAATTATCTGATCAAATCTGATGGCTCCTTTACCGATTGAATCTGCTGACTCCATTACCAACCGGAACAGCCGTTACACTGGTGGAGGAAAGGTGAGTGTTTATTCCATATCCAGTCTGGAATTCAACTTTACAGAGCAGCTTCAAATAAGGTACTATGTACAGCATGAACTTTTAAATGGAAGTTTTTAAAAAACTCACATAATCAGGACACTTATTGTCTATTCTGCCATTGATCATTGATGTGATGTTTTCACCTGTGGAGCAGTCTTAATTATAAGGTGCACTATATTGCATGAACATATAAGGAAGTATATCCATATGATGAACTATTGGCAAGTTTATGATACATTGTATGTTTTGCTGAGATTTATTACAAAGTGGCAACACCATATAACAATTTACATCTTTGGAGATACATAGAGGAGTTATTCTAGAACTTCAATTTTTGGGACATAACATCTATGGACATCTTAAGCATTATACTATATATTTTTATTGTTATTTTTTACTGATATATTTTTTACTGACACTTTTTTGGTCTTTTTAAGGTGGTATATATGAATCATTTTTTCTTTTGATTCACATTTTCTTTTGATTTATATTTTATATATTTTTTATATATGTAAGGGAGACGTCCCTTTTTTAATTATTGATTGAAATCTGTTACAAATAGATAAAAATGTATGATAAATGAAATATTTTATATCTAAAATTATTTTTCATAAACTGTTTTTGACTATAAGTTCTGAATCAGTCTGTTACACTTGGCTACTAGCGCCATCTTTTATATACACTATAATCTTATTTTGTCTGTACCCACTTTGAGGGAAGTGGTCAAGGATTGGCTAAAGTGTAACTTTAGGCTTAGCACAGTTCTTAGTCTGTTTATATCCACAATCTGGAATATAGCTATGTCTGCACTTCCATGCTACTATAAAATAATTCTAGCTAAGTAGCTAGCATTGGAAGTTTTTAACACACCCACTGTTTGTTATTAATTTTTCTAATAAAGTTTAATGTTTTTAATATACATTTGTGACATACATGCCAAAAAACTGGATGGGGGTATAAATTAGTGCTTAAACAGTATCACTTTTGTTTAATATCTGTAAATGAAATTGTAAATAACGCACTTCCATGTTTAACAGGAATTGGAATGCCCACAATATTCAGATTTAAATTAAAGGAAAGGGGAACAAAATATATAATGAAAGTATATTGTGAAATTGTTTTACTACATGTAATTAAACAATTTATATTAACATCTTGAGGTGTTTAATGTCCTTATAAGTTACATATACCAAGCATATAGTCAGGACGATAGTAGTTGCCAAAAAGAAGAGATACTGATGTGATCACACCTCACTCCTTTATCGCTTCACAGTTTTAATATACATAACGGTTAACCATATCTCACTAATGCATCTTTTAAATGAAGTCCTTCCTTTCTGAAATTACTTAAAGGGACATAATACTCATATGCTAAATCACTTGAAACTGATGCAGTATAACTGTAAAATGCTGACAGGAAAATATCACCTGAACATCTCTATGTAAAAAAGAAAGATATTTTACCTCACAATCTCCTCAGCTCAGCAGAGTAAGTTCTGTGTAAAAAGTTATACTCAGCTGCTCCCAGCTGCAGGTAAAAATAAAAAAAAAATGAAGAAATGAACAGCAGCCAATCAGCATCAGCAGTGCTGAGGTCATGAACTCTTACTGTGATCTCATGACATTTGACTTAACTCTCATGAGATTTCATAGCAAGCTTCCTTTACCTGATTGGTGAAATAATATGAGAGTTCACAAGGCTCATCCTTTCAGCTGTCCCAGGACAGACACACTAAAATGCTGCTTAGAAATCCTTTACAATGGGAGGTGGCTACTGAGGAACGTTTGAGGTAAAATATTTTTCTTTTTTACATAGAGATATTCAGGTGATATTTTCTAGTCAGCTTTTTACAGCTATGGTGCATCACTTTCAAGTGTTTAAACATTTGGGCATTATGGCCCTTTAATTCCTGACTATATACATTTGGATCTTTGTTTATGAAGCCAAAAGATTAATGGAAGTCAAAATAAAACGTTCACAATTTCAATAAAAGGTTTTTTTTTAATATCAGAAAAACAAACAGATTTGTTTCCCATTAACAAAGCGATCATGATATTTCCATGTCAATTACATCCACGATTATTAACTGCCCCAAAATTTGATCTCATTGAAATCCCAAATGGGTTATTGGGGTTAGGGTTAATGGAGTCTGTTTGTCTATTGCAATTTGATTGAGTGATATTTAGGATAGGCGTTAAACAATCGGAATGCCATTTTTATATGGGTATGATGAGTATATTGAGCATAATGCATCAATGATGTTTTTAAGTATTTAAAAATGTTAAATTCATTAAAAAAAACTAATATTAATTTTGTAGATGTTTTTACCTAAAATCAAGAACACTGTGGGAAAATAATTTCCATAAAAAGAAAAATAACAGGAGTTTTATTCATTCTCCTACTGTAAATTGTTATACTGCTAAGTGACGAGTTTTAAAATATTAGAAGAAATTCCAAACCTCACTGTACAGAATGAGGTTTGTATTTGCAAAATATCTATTACTGACAGATGGCAACATGAGGCTCTAAATAATATAAATTGCACTTTTGAAAGCACATTTTTGGGGACTTCAGTTAATAAACAAGGTGGAACATCAAACTGATCACAAGTGGTGATTGCTGATAGATATCATATTTAAGAAGATGCAATAACTATAACTTACAATTCTAAAATTGTGAGTATGAAATAAATACAAAAAATTTAAAAGCGCAGTTGCTAAATGCCATTTATAGATATCGCAGTCACGTTTTTTTCTTGTTTCCTTATTCCTAATTCTAGCAATACACACAAACGTGTAATAAAAAAAGACCAGTTTTGCACTTGATCATCACCCTTTAGCTGTTGAATTTGATGTATTAATATTGCTATTAAAATATAGTGTTAAACTCATGGTCGGGGAAATAGTGATCAATTAAGTCAATGGTGATCAATGCTTAGGCATTTGAATTAGTTTTGTTATTAATGCAAAACTAATATCCGAACAAACACACCATGGAATTTAAAGAAAACAAATTAATATTGATTACATTTGTCAGTATTCATTTGTTTCCTTTAAACCAAATCTTTTCACCTGTGCAACCTCTAGTGATCATGCATTATTTGGCTGACTTTTCCAATATCTTTTCTTAATATGGAAATGGAGTTTACATTTGCATTTTAAAAAACAGCCAATATACAGGATCGGAAAGTTTGGAATTGACCCCGAAACTGTTTAATTTGAGGGGAACAAAACTTTGCAATTTACTTTTATTATTAATAAGTCCTAACCCTAATTGTGAAGCTCTGGCTTTAGATTACTGCAGTAAGTGTTTATTGGTCTGTTTTGTTTTGTGTGTACAGATGTAAAGATGCCAAATTACAAGTGTCCACCTCTAACCTACTCTTATTACAGGACATTTTATGAACGGTGGGGAAATTTTAATAAATAGAGCAAAGTGAATATTGTGCAGTCATCAAATGCAATATGAAAAAACCTCCAACAGCAATCTATAATGACATGGTTTATACATTAGAATACTCTACTCCATCTTACACCACTATTAAAAAGGGGTTTAGGGGGGCGGAGCCGGCCAAAGACCAGCATGGCCGCAAACGTTTAGTGCTCCGTGAAGCTAATCCCTGCCGATACCCACAGCAACTGTCCAGAGGGTTAGAACAGCATATCTTTTGGGGGAACTACGCTATGAACCCCTGAGGCACATTACCCAACCACAAGAGGAGCCTTTCGCGGACATCGCTCTTACCCCGGCACTGCCGAGACATGCAGACTTAATCCCGACGGCGCGAACCGCCATTTGCAGAGGCAGAAGGGAGCGGAGAGGAGGAGACACAAGTCCGCTCACTCCACAGTTGGTCCCTTAGCTGAATTAACCCAGCGGCTCAACGGAGGAACCGGCAACTCAGCCGACACACAAAATCACAGGGGCGAAGTGAGGTGAGAGAGGTGGGCCCCATCCGTTAATCACAAAAGGCTACATAAGCCACGCAGCACACAGAAATATAAGAGGGCTATGTGAGAGGGAAATCGAAGGAAGGGGATCACCATAAGGGCATTCTTTGAGAAGTTTTGGGAGACATAGAAGAGACAGGCACAGAGGCGCAACAACTGTATATATCTACTGAAACAATAGGAGACAGGCTGCTGCTCACTTTTCACAGCATAAAAAACCTGCTGCGTCACAATAGACATAACTCTGCAGTTTTACAGGGGAAAGAGCAGAGGTTTTCAATACACAGCAGAGCCACAATCCACGTCAGCCCACAGATGTTATACAGGGTGTATAGCCCTTAACCTACCAATAATTCTTCTCCAAGAGGGCAGACCTATTGAAAATATATAGTGAGCCTGATAAATAAATATTATAATCCAAGACAGCCTGTTGCCAGGCCCAGGGCCAAAGTTCATTTCACATACCTCCTGTAATATGGCATCCAGAAGACAGCAGAGGCCAGAGAAAACACAAAAGGCTACAAACTCCTCAAGCTCTAAAATAAACTCCTTTTTTAAAGCTGTGCCCGTGCCCAGCGCTGTAATACCAAGCTCACCCTCTTCAGATATGGAGGAGGAGGGGGTCTGTTCTGCGGATATACAACAGGAAGAAGAGTTTCCACTTACCAGAGCAGATTTGAAGGCATTACCCTCTAAAGAGGATTTCTCAAACTTCATGCAACAGGTCAGTCAGCTGATAAGAGACGGCTTGGCTGAAGCTAGAAAGGATATTACGGATTTAGGTAACAGAGTGGTGCAACTGGAAGACCACGCTGAAGAATTGTCAGAAACCCCAAATCTAACGACTTTACAGCTCCAACACCAGACCACAGAGATCATTCAACTGTAAAATCAAATAGAGGACTTAGACAACCGGGGCCGTAGACAGAACCTAAGAATTAGGGGAGTTCCAGAAACCATTTTGCCTGCGGCCTTGCAACAATACCTGCAGAATCTATTCTGTTTTTTGCTGGACGCTGATCCGGACACAGACATAAGGCTAGATAGGGCTCACAGAGCATTGAGGCCGAAACCACAACCCTCTGCACCACCCAGAGACATCATCCTGAAATGCCATTACTTCCAAGACAAAGAGAACATTTTATCAGCGGCAAGGAAGAAGTCCCCAGTTCGATTTCTGGACACCCCCCTACAAGTTTATGCAGACCTAAGCCCTCTCACCTTAACAAAACGTTGAGAAGTGGGATTTCTGACAACACACTTGAGAGGTCTGGGAATACCTTACCGCTGGGGCTTCCCCTTCTCCCTGAGGGCATTCAAGGATAATAAAGAAGCTATCTATAAGGACTTGGAGGACTTAGACGCCTTTTGTACACTACTAAATATCCCAATACCGAAGATTCCGGCGGAGCCGGACAAGGATCATGAAGAAGAAATGGCACTACGCCAACAACCAAAAGCACAAAGACAGAAATGGGTCACAGTACAGAGGAAATCTAAGTTGCCAGCGAGGAGGCCCATACAAAAAGAACCCAACAACGCAACCAATCGTATAAATACAGTATTAAATGAAATTATACATTTAGACCAGGTAGGCTTTACCCCACGTCGTGAAGCACGGGACAATACAATAAGAGCATTGACACTATCAGCATATGCAAAATATCACAATATCCCAGCGGTTATAATGATGATGGATGCAGAAAAAGCGTTCGATAGAACAAATTGGCACTTTCTCAATAAAACATTAGAGACTTTCGGATTCGGAACCAAAATGATAGATAGAGTAGGTAGCCTCTACACACGCCCGAGCGCCAGAGTTAGAGTAAATGGCATGCTTTCAGATCCTTTCCCTATTCGGAACGGTACGCGGCAGGTTTGTCCTCTCTCCCCATATCTTATTTATCTTGACAATGGAGGTTTTTGCTTCACACATACGCGCCAATGAGGAGATAAAAGGTATAATTATAGGCCCCAATGAATTTAAGATTGCTATGTACGCGGACGATGTCCTTTTCTCTGTATCCTCCCCTAAAAGAACCATCCCAGAGATTTTACGTGAGATCGGGAGATTCGGCACATTCTCGAACTTCTCAGTAAACCAAACTAAATCAGAAGTTTTGAACATATCACTTAGTGCGGTGGAATTCCGCAACCTTGCATGGATTTGCCCACTACGCTTGCAGACAGACTCAATCAAATACCTGGGTATTCATCTCTCCCCATATTCTCCCACCCTTTTTAAGAAAAACTATGAATCACTGCTTCACACCATATTAAAAGACCTCAATACCTGGGGAAACAAAACACTTTCGTGGTTAGGTAGGGTACATTCCGTCAAAATGACGATATTACCTAGAATTCTATATATCTTTCAGGCCTTACCAATTCACCTCCCTTCCTGGTACCTAACGCGGTTACAGGGACATATGAATGCCTACGTGTGGGGTAGGTGCAAGCCCAGAGTAAATAGAAACACTCTTTACAGGTCTACTATCACAGGCAGCATAGGGTTACCAAAGATAGAGGAATATTATAGTGCAGTGACTCTTCAGAGAATTTTAGACTGGCACGGTTCAACAGCTCACAAGGCCTGGGTATCTATAGATTCTCATATTCTACAAGTCCCGTTCGTGAGAGCACTATGTTGGGTCCCCACAGACATGAGACCATCGCAATGTGGACACTTAGACATACATAAAAACCTTTTTTAGGGAATGGGACAAGATAAAGACTTCACACCCCCATATCTCATCTATTAGATCTCCATTGTTCCCAATAGTTCTTAACACCGAGCTGGTAGGGGGCTTGGACAAAGGTTTCAGAAGACTTAAGGAGTGGGGTTACACCATCCCACTCTGCAGATTTTTAGAAGATGGGAAACTAAAAGATAGAAATAGACTGGAGACTATTGCAGATGGACGTTATACACATTGGCTTAAATATGCACAACTCCAACATTTTTTACAAACCTCTCCCCATAGAAAGGAGTTTCTTCGCTCAATGACTCCCTTTGAACGACTGTGTGACAGAGAGACAGTAGTCCAGAGTCCCCTCTCGATATCCCGGCGACTTCTAATAGACCCCCAAAACACTATTTTACCAAGCTACACCACGAAATGGGCACATGACCTTCACACTGACATTGACAATGACGCTTGGCGCAACATATTCCAAAGATCAAAACAATCCTCTACCTCTCCACAGATATTGGAGATGAATTACAAAATACTATCTCGTTGGTATTTAACACCGACTAGGTTGAATACTATATACCCCGATTCTTCGCGAATGTGTTGGAGGGGCTGTGGCGAGCAGGGTAGCCTAATACACATGTGGTGGGACTGCCCCCTGATAAAAGACTTGTGGAAAGCGGTAGAAACCCACCTGCAGAGATTAGCGGGAGATACATTTAGGCTCACCCCCAGAATAGCATTATTAAACGACACCACCCACATCACATGCAAGCTAAGATCCCTCATAGTACAAATTGGGCTCAATGGGGCTCGCTCCTTTATAGCTTGGGCATGGAAAACTTCATCATCTCCAACTGTGGAGATGTGGATTGACAGGACGACAGAGCTCATTGGTTTGGAGGAGTATGGGTTTTTGAAACGGAATAAGCTCCCTTTCTTTCTGGATGCTAAATTCTTATGGGAAAACATACATCCACAGCATTAATACACAAATACAAACACATATCTCCCGGAGGTACAATATTCATCGGTGAGGATAGGGGCTGCTCTCCCCCCCTGGCTGGAGGGGCCCGGGAGGAACCAGACAGTGTCCAGCGACTTTAGGTGAGTCGATCTGCTTAGACCTATAGATAACATGGATTGACCTTGTTGTTTAGAGTAACAATATTTAGACGCGGCATGGAACAGTTAGGGACTGCTAAGTTAGTTAGTTGTTTAGTAGTTTGGTTTGTTTTGAAATATTGCTGCAATTAGGCATGGATACTGATATGCAGAATGTATAATGAATGCCTGAAATTGTATAATTTATTTTATGTAAAATGAAAACATAATAAATAAAAAAATAAATAAAAAAAAAAGTGGTTTAGGGAGTTTAAATGGACAGTCTAGTCAAAATTAAACTTTCCTGATTCAGATAGGGCATGCAATTTTAAACAACTTTCCAATTTACTTGTATCCTCAAATTTGATTTATTCTCTTGTATTCTTTGTTGAAAGCTAAACCTAGGTAGGCTTGTATGCTAATTTATGTCATTGTTTCTTATCTCAATTTTTGACAATTTCTTTACAGCTAGACAACGCTAGTTCATGTGTGAAATATAGATGACATTGTGCTCACTCCTGTGTATTTACCAAGGAGTCAGCAGTGATTGGCTAAAATGCAAGTCTGTCAAAAGAACTGAAATAAGGGGGCAGTCTTCAGATGCTTAGATACAAGATAATCACAGAGGTAGAAAGTATATTAATATAACTGGGTTATGGGGAAAAAAAGGATTATCTATCTTTTCAAGCAATAAAAATGCTGGAGTTGACTGTTCCTTCAAGCTGAGAAGAGTTATGTTAACATGCACCTTGCCAAAGCCCAGATACCATGGAAAAAATAATAAATTCATGATATTGCAATGAATCACCAGAGCAGTGTTTGCGGCAACATTGCTACAAACATTATTGCAAACCCTGTTGCCATATAATAGAAACATAGAATTTGACGGTAGATAAGAACCAAAAAGGCCCATCAAGTCTACCCATATTACATGTTACTTTTTCCTTAGGATAGCCTTATGCATGTCCCAGGCATTTTTAAATTCCTTTACAGTCTTTGGGCTCCATGTTCGAAGCAGTGAAAGCTGCTCCGGAGCCTTTGCGGGGCAGGTTCGCATATGCGAGCCTGCTTCCCGCAATGTAAGAAGCAGTGGTCATTAGACCATTGCTTCCTACACCCTACGCCACCTCTTAGCTGGCGAAGCAAAATCACAGAGAGCACGCTCGCTCTCGGTGATCGACAGCCCCTTCAGTCGCGTGATTGGTCACGTGATTGAAGGGGCAGGCATTACACACTCCGATCAGTGTGTAATGATACATATGGGCAAGCGGATCAACAAATCCGCTGCCCGTGTGTAGCGAAGGCGGGCGGACAGCTTCGCTAGTTGAGAAGCTGTCCGCCCGCCATTTATAAAATTTTATAAAATTTTAAACGTTTTATATTTTAGACCATGTATCATTTTAGTAGCCCTCCTTTGGACAGCTTCTAGTTTATTTATATCTTTCTGAAGATATGGTCTCCAGAACTGTACACAGTATTCCATATTTGGTCTAACTAATGATCCATAAAGTGGCATATGAACCTTGCTATTTCTGCTACTAAAACCTCTTCCAATGCAACCAAGCATTTGACTGGCCTTGCTGGCTGCACTGCGGCATTGTGTACCAAATTTTAAATCATCTGAAATAATAATTCCCAAATCCCTTTCTTCCTTAATTACAGTCAGTAATGTACCATTGAGACTATAATCGGCCTTTGGGCTTTTGGATCCTATATGCATAATTTTGCTCTTGGTAATATTAAATTTCAGATCCCATTTATTTGACCAGTCCTCTAGTTTATTAATATCACAGTTCATTTGATCAACTCCTCCTGGAACATCTACCCTGTTACAAATTTTTGTATCATCAGCAAATATAATGTAATATAATATAATGTTCAAGACATGTGCACACTTCTGAGATTACCTTGGTATGCTCTTTTGGATAGCAGCTAAGTTTAAAGGGACATGAAACCCAAACATTTTCTTTCATGATTCAGATAGAGAATACAATTTTAAACAACTTTCTAATTTACTTCTATTATTTCATTTGTTTTATTCTCTTGGTATTATTTGTTGAAGAAGCAACAATGCACTACTGTTTTTTAACTAAACACATGGGTGAGCCAATGACAATCCGTATATATATGCAGCGACCAATCAGCAGCTAGAACCTAGATTCTCTACTGCTCCTGTACTTTCATAGATAAAACTTTTAGCAAAGAATAACAAGAGAATTAAACAAATTAAATAATAAAAGTAAAATGGGAAAGTTGTTTAAAATCGTATTCTCTAGCTGAATCATGAAAGAAATTTTTTGGGTTTCATGCCAGGAATAGGGATGGGCGAATGTTTCTAAAAATTCGAAAATTAAAACAAATTTTGATACATTTGTTCGTTCGAATCGAATTTTGAATGTTTATATAACATTCTAACATTCTATTTTTGAATTTTCGTTTTTGAATTTTTCAATAAAATTCAAAAATATTTGTTCGAATAATAGAATGTTTAGCTATCTATTCATTCAATTTCGAAATGTAATATTCGAATTTCGAATGTGACATTCAAATTCGAAATAGTATTTCTAGTCTACAACTGTGTTTAATAAATGTAATATTCGAATTCGAATGCTACATTCGAATGTCACATTCGAATTTGAAATAGTATTTCTAGTCTAATACTGTTTTAAATGTAATATTCAAATTCAAATGTAAGATTCAAATTTAAATGTCACATTCAAATTCAAAATAATATTTCTAGTCTAATACTGTGTTTTTTAAATGTAATATTCCAATTCAAATGTGATATTGGATTCGAATGTGACATTCAAATTCGAAATAGTATTTCTAGTCTAATACTGTGTTTTATAAATGTAATATTCAAGTTCGAATTTGATATTCGATTTGAATGTGATATTCGATTTGAATGTGATATTAGATTCAAATGTGACATTCGAATTTGAAATAGTGTTTCTAGTCTACAATTGTGTTTTATAAATGTAATATTTTAATTCGAAAGTGACATTCGAATTCGAATGTGACATTCGAAAACTGTAAATAACATTTGAAAATCGAAATTTTAATAACATTCGTTCTAACATTCGAATTTTAATATAAACACATTCGCCCATCCCTAGCCAGGAAGGATCCCATACAATTAAGCAAGTGCACCATGGCGATTGTCGAAATTATTTTTGTACAAGTGCTTGGTTACAGGGATTCCATAGGGTATAGATAGATAGATAGATAGATAGATAGATAGATAGATGATAGATAGATTTTTTTTATTTCATATATTAAAACATTACTATAGTGACATAACGACTCAAGATACTGTCATTATCGCTATAATTATTATACTTCTCACTTATCTAGCTATTAAAGTTTTAGTAGAATGATTTCTGTACAAATCCAAAAGTACAGAAGTGTTTGAATTCCTCATATCTCATTTTTCCCTGTAGCTACAAACCGTCCTCTTGCTTTTCACTTACCTGAACGTTTCCCTATTGCCTAGATATATTTGTACTTGCATTTATTATTCCTCCAACATAACACTTGTTGAACTGTCTACAGGCTATAGGGAAATGCACTCATGCCAGCCTAATGCTAATGGCTCCTAATGTTCTATTATAAGCTTTAGTGTTTGTGTTGCTGGTGGCTGAATTTTCGCTTGAAAAATGAAGCACTTCCTTTTTACTGTAAGTATCTGAACTTCGTTGGAATAAAAACTTCCATTTTTGCAAGAAAACAATAAAAAGTGATGAAACTTCTATTGAATTCAGAGGTGATTTTTTAAATTTATTTTACATGAAATGTTTTTTTCCTCTATAAAATAGCTAGGCAAATAAGGATGGTCAGATATATATAAATAATCTACGGAGCTTGATGCTCGTGTTTCCGGTGAAACTTTAGGCTGCTTCATAACTTGTCCACCTGCTCTGAGGTGGCGGACAAAAATCAACCCAATCGAAAACAATCGGGTTGATTGACACACCCTGCTAGCAGCCGCAAATCTGCAGGGGGCGGCATTACACCAGCAGTTCACCAGAACTGCTTGCGCAATGATAAATGCCGACAGCATATGCTGTTGGCATTTATCGATGTGCGGCAGACATGATATGCTACATCGTATCATGTCCGTCTGCACTCTAATAAATTTACCCCATAGGGTCCGATTTATCACGGCCCAAATGGGGCCGTATAGTCAGGCTCGCCGGAAACAGGAGTTAGGTAGCAGCGGTCTTAATTCCGCTGCTCCTTAACTTGTCTGCTACCTCTGAGGCTGCGGACATCAATCCGCTCAATCTCATACAATCAGGCCGATTGGCACTCTTTGCTAGGCAGCAAATCTGCAGGGGGCGGCATTGCACAAGCAGTTCACCAGAACTGCTTGTGCAATGTTAAATGCTGACAGCGTATGCTGTCTGCATTCAGCGATGTCGGGTAGACATGATTCGCTACAGTGGATCATGTCCATCCGACAGTTAGTAAGTCTGCCCCATCGGCCTAATATTCATAAACAATCATAAGGTTGCTGAAGGGCTATCTTGTAAACGTAAAATAACATTCTAAAAGTCATTGAGCATGACTCATTCACCTATATTTCCAATGTTTCATCAGCAGGCCTTTCTGCCATTAAAGGGACAAGAAACACGAAATGTTTATTTCATGATTCAGACAAAGCATTCCACTTTGATATTTACTTCTAATATTATATTTTGCTTCATTCTCTTGGTATCATTTGTGAAAGAAGCAGCAATAAACTACTGGGAGCTAGCTGAACACATCAAGGGGCATATATGTGCCGCCTAGGAATGTTTTTCAACAAATGTTACCAAGAAAACTAAGGAAATTAGATAATAGAAGTTTATTAGTAATATGTATAAAACGGAATGCTCAATCTGAATCATGAAGGAAAAAAATGTGGGTTTCATGTCCCTTTAATATATACGTTTGTATTTATTAATATGTAATTGTATATTAAGGGAATACAACTAAAGGTAAAAAAAAATTGAAAAGTAATTCTACTGCATTAAAGTGATTTATCATCACTAAAAAGAAAGGCGAACTTCATTCATCAGTTAAAAAAAACTGATAAAAAGGTTTCATGGCCCTGCTTATATTTTCACCTCTTTGAAAATATGAGCAGTGGGAACGCTTCACTGCTTAGCTAATTGGCTATGATGGCCCATGGGACTGCTCATTTTTTTAATGAAGTGACGTTTCCAACTCTTAGCCAATAGCCGTGTTGGTGATTGCCATCATGCTGAAACGTCGCCTCATTAAAAACAAGAGCAGTGTCATGGACCACCAGAAGTGCCAGGCTTAGCTGCTCAATATAACCTCACTATATATAGGTATAGATATATATTGTACCCAAATACCCCAAAGATATATGAAGAAATGTGTATTTGTATTTATGAATAAATATAACATTCTTCTGAGTAGAACGTTTGAATGTGAAATATTCATATTTTCATGTTGGATTAGCGCACTTGAGAATATGCAATCGTGTTTGCCAGAGAGTATGGTGGGGGTTTTTCCACTTTTATTACCATATATTTTTACCATATGTTAGTAAAGTTTAAGTATTTAAAACTGTTTTCCTAAATGCACAATATTATTATTAGTAGTAGTAGTTGTATTTATTAGTATTATTTGAAATGCACCAACAGTTTCCACAGTGTTATACTGTGGGTTTAATTTATAAAGATGAGGCAGGAAAGATTGAAAGCTTACAATATAAATGATAATATAAAATATGAAATTAAAAAACAGTCATCAGACTTTTCATTTGCAATCAGCTGATGGCTGCTAAAAATGTTAATTATGAAATGGTTCAAAATGATATGAAATTGTTACTTGCTCACAACATGAACTGATGTTATTGGTCATGTTAAAAAAAAAACTGCCATTTAAACAAATAAGGTAGAGATTATCAATACTGAATCAATTATTCATTATATTTCACTTTCACTTTGACTGTGTATCTTTTACTTCTGTGAATGTATGCAAAATCCCCGTACAAACGGCTGTTTCTTATAGTTCTTTTTTGTCCTATATAGCTTTTAAGGTTTTACTAATCCAAACAGTAGATTTTCTAATGGATTGGAATGACATAAAAACACACAAAAAAGCCTACAATGTTTTTCTAAGGAAACTATATTGGTACTATATATATATATATATATGAATTGAAAGGCTTGTTAGAAATTAGCTTTAATACACATCACACAAATAGATAATCCCTTTATTACCCATTCTGTAGTTTTGCATAACCAACACAGTTATAATAATACACTTTTTACTTCAGTGATTACCTTGTATCTAAGCCTCTGCAAACTTCTCCTTATTTCAGTTCTTTTGATAGACATACATTTTAGCCAATCAGTGCTGGCTCCTAGGAACTCCACGTGCATGAGCACTGTGTTATCTATATGAAACACAAGAAAATGCCCTGAGCAAAGAGGCGGCCTTCAGGGGCTTAGAAATAAGCATATAAACCCCCTAGATTTAGTTTTCAACTAAGAATACTGAGGGGCATATTATCAACGTGCGAGCGGACATGATACGAAGTAGCGTATCATGTCTGCTGCACATCAATACGCTGTCGGCATTTATCATTGCACCAGCAGTTCTTGTGAACTGTTGGTGCAATGCCGCCCTCCGCTAGCAGGGGGTGTCAATCAACCCGATAGTATTCAATCAGGTTGATTTCTGTCCGCGGCCTCAGAGCAGGCGGACAGGTTATGGAGCATATGGAGCTTGATAAATATGCCCCCAAGCAAAATTAGTGATAGAAGTAAATTGGAAAATTGTTTAAAATGACATGCCCTATCTGAATAATGAAAGTTTGTTTTGGAATAGACTGTCCCTTTAAACATTGACATGTGCATGGGTCCATTTCAGTTTTAAAATAAACATATTTTGCATTATTCTTCTATTAGCAAAATGCCTCTAGTAAAAGCTATGAGGGCCTGTGCACCAGTATTAAAACACCTCACTTTATCAGAAATTCAGCAGTTGCTTGTATTACACAAATTTTCCTCATAGACACAATACAAGCCACCATAAGCTATTTAAAGGGATACTAGGGATACATCTTTATAATGATTCAGATAGAGCACGCGACTTTAAGCAACCTTCTAATTTACTCCTATTATCAATTTTTATTCATTCTCTTGCTATCTTTATTTAAATAGCAGGAATGTAAAGCTTAGGAGCCGGGCCATTTTTTATTCAGTACCTGGGTTATCTGGTTTATGCTTGCTTATTGTTGGATAAATGTAGTCACCAATAAGCAAGCGCTATTCACGGTGCTGAACCTAAAATGGACTGGCTCCTAAGCTTTACATTCTTGCTTTTTAAATAAAGATAGCAAGAGAAAAAAGAAACATTGATAATAGGAGTAAATTAGAAAGTTGTCTATAAATTGCATGCTCTATCTGAATCATTAAAGACAAATGTGGGTTTAGTATCACTTTAAGCTTTAATACATATTTTTTTCTTCTGTGCTCTCCTTTGATTTCTATGGGTTGTGATATAACAAAATCCTTTTTACTTTCAAGTTGTAATAGTCGCACTACCCAATGCACACAAAACGCGTACTTCAAGTGAAGTTTACATTTGAGCGAAAGCTCAAAATACTGCAGCCCTTGTAATCTGGCACTAAATGTTTACAAAGCATTATTTTATAAGGAAAAGCTTTAAACAAAAATCAGTTTATACCACAATAAAACAAATCACTGAACTATATGTTCTCTTACAGGAAATAAGGAAATCTAAGAGATGCACTAACTTTCCTAAGGTTAGCCTCACAGATTTGCTTTTCAATAAAGGGCCAGGTGGAGCGGTATTTGACACTCCCTCTTGGGGCACTATCTCAGATTGAAGTAAGCTTTTGTGTGAGTCGGATAGCGCTTGAATTACAAGTTGAAAGTAAAAAGTTTTCGGTCACGCGCTAACCAGATGCTCGCAAAAAAGCCGAACTTCGAATATTGAGATCCCATTAACGCATTACCCAATAGAGGTCAATTAAGCAAAAAAAGTGGAAAAAATCACCATACTTACATGCAAACCGGATCGCATATTCTCAAGTGCGCTAACCCTACATGAAAATATGAATATTTCACATTCACATAGAAGAATATGTTCTATTTATCATATATATATATATATATATATATATATATATATATATATATATATATATATATATATATATATATTTCTAAAGGTATGATGGTACAATATATATATCTATACCTATATATACATGATTATATATAGGCATAGATATATACAGATATATATAGGAATATCTATTTAAACATGCACAGAACATTTTCTGCTATGTGCAAAACAATGGAGTGTGAAAAAGTTACAGTAAATACACAGTTAAATACTTTATTAAATATGAATATTGCATAAATATGCTTTAACAGGTTTTCATCTACTTAACTACAAAGGGTTACAATGCACTTATATATATATTTATTTGTCTATATACTGTATATATATATATATATTTATTTGTCTATATACTGTATATATATACTGTATATATATATATATATATATATATATATTTATTTGTCTATATACTGTATATATATATATATATATATATATATATATATATATATATATATATATATAGATCCAAAGTGTGTAGTATATGCACTCCCACCAACAGACTTCAACTTGCCGGGTGCTTTAGCCAGGTATACAAAGTTTCAAAGTATTAAGCACTCACTGGACTACAGACATCAATGGTAAATCCAATCTTTATTATGTAACATAATAAAGATTGGATTTACCACTGATGTCTGCAGTCCAGTGAGTGCTTAATGCTTTGAAACTTTATATATATATATATATATATATATATGTATTTATGTGCTTATATGTGTATATATGTCTGTAAATATTACATATGTGCACATATATAAACACACACACACATATATATATATATAAATATATATATATATATATATATATATATATATGTGTGTGTGTGTATTTATGTGCTTATATGTGTATATATGTCTGTAAATATTACATATGTGCACATATATAAACACACACACACACACATATATATACAGGGAGTGCAGAATTATTAGGCAAGTTGTATTTTTGAGGATTAATTTTATTATTGAACAACAACCTTGTTCTCAATGAACCCAAAAAAACTCATTAATATCAAAGCTGAATATTTTTGGAAGTAGTTTTTAGTTTGTTTTTAGTTTTAGCTATTTTAGGGGGATATCTGTGTGTGCAGGTGACTATTACTGTGCATAATTATTAGGCAACTTAACAAAAAACAAATATATACCCATTTCAATTATTTATCTTTACCAGTGAAACCAATATAACATCTCAACATTCACAAATATACATTTCTGACATTCAAAAACAAAACAAAAACAAATCAGTGACCAATATAGCCACCTTTCTTTGCAAGGACACTCAAAAGCCTGCCATCCATGGATTCTGTCAGTGTTTTGATCTGTTCACCCTCAACATTGTGTGCAGCAGCAACCGCAGCCTCCCAGACACTGTTCAGAGAGGTGTACTGTTTTCCCTCCTTGTAAATCTCACATTTGATGATGGACCACAGGTTCTCAATTGGGTTCAGATCAGGTGAACAAGGAGGCCATGTCATTAGATTTTCTTCTTTTATACCCTTTCTTGCCATCCACGCTGTGGAGTACTTGGACGCGTGTGATGGAGCATTGTCCTGCATGAAAATCATGTTTTTCTTGAAGGATGCAGACTTGTTCCTGTACCACTGCTTGAAGAAGGTGTCTTCCAGAAACTGGCAGTAGGACTGGGAGTTGAGCTTGACTCCATCCTCAACCCGAAAAGGCCCCACAAGCTCATCTTTGATGATACCAGCCCAAACCAGTACTCCACCTCCACCTTGCTGGCGTCTGAGTCGGACTGGAGCTCTCTGCCCTTTACCAATCCAGCCACGGGCCCATCCATCTGGCCCATCAAGACTCACTCTCATTTCATCAGTCCATAAAACCTTAGAAAAATCAGTCTTGAGATATTTCTTGGCCCAGTCTTGACGTTTCAGCTTGTGTGTCTTGTTCAGTGGTGGTCGTCTTTCAGCCTTTCTTACCTTGGCCATGTCTCTGAGTATTGCACACCTTGTGCTTTTGGGCACTCCAGTGATGTTGCAGCTCTGAAATATGGCCAAACTGGTGGCAAGTGGCATCTTGGCAGCTGCACGCTTGACTTTTCTCAGTTCATGGGCAGTTATTTTGCGCCTTGGTTTTTCCACACGCTTCTTGCGACCCTGTTGACTATTTTGAATAAAACGCTTGATTGTTCGATGGTCACGCTTCAGAAGCTTTGCAATTTTAAGAGTGCTGCATCCCTCTGCAAGATATCTCACTATTTTTGACTTTTCTGAGCCTTTCAAGTCCTTCTTTTGACCCATTTTGCCAAAGGAAAGGAAGTTGCCTAATAATTATGCACACCTGATATAGGGTGTTGATGTCATTAGACCACACCCCTTCTCATTACAGAGATGCACATCACCTAATATGCTTAATTGGTAGTAGGCTTTCGAGCCTATACAGCTTGGAGTAAGACAACATGCATAAAGAGGATGATGTGGTCAAAATACTCATTTGCCTAATAATTCTGCACTCCCTGTATATATATATATACCATACATAAACATATTTAGACATGTACAATATATGTATGTATTTCAATGTTAAAGCACTTTGCCTTTTTCTTTCTATCACCTGAGACCTCATATCTTTGAGCCATTATAACTTTTTTGTGCACTTTTTAGTGTTATTATGAGAGTAACTGTACCTTTTAATGTATTTTTTATGTTTTGTGACACTTTTTTGTTTTGCAAAATAGTTAACCAGACCTCTGAGGATGAAGTAATCCTTCTAGCATAAATCGCGAATGCGCTAACCTATTCGTGTTTAGCTTTAACTTGTAATACAAGTGCTACATCCAATGCGCGCAAACACCCACTATAGACTGATATAAAGTCTGTCACTCAAAATGGGACAGACTTTATATCAGTTCAAGATATTGGGCAGCATTGTTGTAAAACAGTTAAAGGCTGCTTTGATTTTTAAAAATGGGTGTTCCTGTGATGATTAAAGCAATGTTTGTTTGTTTTTTACTCTGGGAGTTGCCCCTGTCTGCCAGTAAGCTGTAGAATACTAAAACAATTCAGCACTATCAGTTACACTTTACATTTCAGATTTAAGTTTTCATTTTTTCATGGAAAAGTAATATTTGTAAGACATGTAAACTCTGCTCTTTCACATACATGCTGGAATTGTGTGAGTGCTTTGTTCTCTTTAATTTAGTTCTTATCTTTTTATAATATCTGTAATGTCAGAAAGGAAGCAGACTAATTTCCTGCTTTAAGTTTCTTATCACGCAAAAATCACTGTAAAGTGGCAACTTGTCTCACAACTGATCTCATAGTTCATTGTTAGTACTTGACATTAATTGCAAAAGACTACTGCAAAGTAACAAAAATAATACAGAGCTTTTTCTGTCACTTGAATATCCCTCTTCCCATTATCAGGCTTGCTTGAGCGAATGGTGAAACATAATCTGCTAATACCGCCTTAAGTGGACACAACCCAATTTTTTTTTTCTATAGTGATTCAGATAGAGCATGCAATTTTAAGCAACTTTCTAATTTACTCCTATTATCAAATTCTTTTCATTCTCTTGGTATCTTCATTTGAAATGCAAGAATGTAAGTTTAGATGCCGGCCCATTTTTGGTGAACACACTGTGTTGTTCTTGCTGATTGGTGGGTAAATTCACCTACCAATAAACAAGTGCTTTCCATGGGCTGAACCAAAAAAATTGCTTAGATGCCATCTTTTTCAAATAAGGAAAGCAAGAGAACGAAGAAAAATTGATAATAGGACTAAATTAGAAAGTTGTTTAAAATTGCATGCTCTATCTGAATCATGAAAGAAAAAATTTGGGTTCAGTGTCCCTTTAATGAAAAGTAGAGCTTAAAGGGAAATTCTGCCATAAAAAAAAGATATTAAATGGGCTGTTTTGTTACATTTTATTTTTAAACAAGTTGTTTTCTTTTAATATGAAGTTAACTACTGCAAATAATACAGAGGAGAATACATCTGGTACAGACATGGGGGTCTATTTATCAAAGCATTAATCTCAGTGCATTCGTCATTGTCAATACACTCTCCAGACATCGCTGACGCAGATCTGAAAACGATCCCCCTATTTATAAAAAAAAGCCACCAAAACATGTGTGTCAAGTACAGTGTGAAGAGCATCGGACTATTGTTAACTAACAGTCATCAATGTCGCGGTTATTCAGGTTTTTCCAAACTTTATTTATACCATTTCATTACTGTCCATGAACAAGCACATTTCTCTAAAGCTAATCTTTTATTTTTCAACTGTTAATGTCCAAGAAATAGCTACATGTATACCTCAACAAACAATATATCTTAGAAAGTTATTTTTATATTTATTTGTTATACAAAAAAATCTGTTATATGATACTTTCACATAAATGAATGTGTATTTGCATTTCTAGAAGTCATGATATGCTTTTATCTCATATTTAAAAAAAATATATAATTATTAATGCTAGAATTTGTACATATATCTTTGCACATACTTGTATCTATCTATCTATCTATCTATCTATCTATCTATCTATCTATCTATCTATCTATCTATCTATCTATCTATCTATATATATATAGATAAATATATATATGTGTGTGTATTATGTCAGAAATCTTTTTCAAACATATTTACTTTTCCCTAAATTCCTTTTTTTGTTCTAAACAATGTTGTCTTTCATATCTCTGTGTTTATTTATACCACTATATGTATATAGTGTAAATGTATTATTATTCTGAGCAGGAATAATTGCAAATATATCATGTAATCATGGTATCATATGTATTTATTTGCAGTCAATGGATATTTTAAGAGCTGGGCCTGTTTTCTCTCTGTACCTGTGTAACCCCTCCTGATTGCAATCTAGTTTTAATAAAAAAAAAAAAACCTTCACAGGTGTTATAAAATGGCCTGGCATATAAGATGACATTTCTTACTGAAAAAGAAATTCAAGAGAAGGAAGAAATACACTGAAAATAGCATGACAGTAAAGAGGTGATTTTAATTTCTGCTGTATCTGAATCATGACAGTTTACTGTTAGGTGGGCTATCCCTTTGAGCTATCAGCTTAAGATTATATTGAATCAAACATCAATTTGAATTGCGTGCCCTAATGTCAGCATCAATGTTTATCTTTAATTCTAAATTCACATATACATACTTTCAAAGTATAATACACAATGTAACAAATGGCACTTACAAGTTCTGATGAGTGATCGACACAAGTATCGAGCAATTTGATTAGTTAGTGATAATTTAAAATTAAATTTGACGCTTTGGAGGGGGCGTGTCCAAGAAAGAGCCATGATAGGATGCATTATTCACAGCTCTCCAGGAATCATTAAGAACTTGCTAAAAATTATTGTCTGAGGATACAATATTTGGGAACAATTATCGTTGTGAACTACCTGAGCACAGGGAGAGCTGAAGAAACCTGCTTTAAGTCCTAACACTTACTTTAATATTTGAATCCAGGCGGCTGCGGCCTACCTGCATTAGCGTGACACTTTCCCCCCCCCGGCCATCTGGGTTAAGTGGCCGCTTACAGAGTTATAGGGAGGATTATCGCATATACATGTATAGCACTCTACCACAGATTTTGACCTGACCCCGACCAACAATTATGGCCTGTGTAGCTGTACTGACATGGGGTGCTTTGGAGAAACTTTTCAGCGACCATTATGGCAGATTGGAGAAGCGCATAGAGTCTATTGTCCTGCGCCATAACTTATTGGAAGGAGCACACACTAAGAGCTGTAGCTCTGAAGAGATAGTTTCCCACACTGCAGAGAACGCTTTGTTCTATGATGTGGACGCAACGGAGCAACCGCTCAATAACACCAAAGTGCATAGTGGTCTAGACCGTAATGAGGAGACCTCCATACAGCGCAAGCCAGCAGGAGCTGCAGCAGCGACTGGGTATGTCACGCAAGCAGATCAGCACAGGACCACAGGCGGGTCATACGGAGGGGAACACCGGAGACACAAGAGAATGAGAGGACCCCAGAGACTGTGTACCCCTGTGTTTCAGGGACAGCGGTATTTGTTGCACCGGTTACACTTTATTGAGCTCCCTGGTATGCGGGGCTATAAGTGGGGCCCATTTGCAGAGAGAGGTTTACACGCTAACTATGCCACGGTCACTGCCAAGTCTGGAGTGGGTTAGATATGGGACACTTATGAAGGACTGGGTAACATTCTATTAAATAAACCTGGCTCCTCTCATGTACTAAAAAACTGTTTACTGCATTGTGTGTCTCCGTTTTCCCTCGTTTATAGCTAGATATTATAAATGAATAGCCAGCACTCATATCACACTTTGCACCTCTCTTCTATTTTGTGGACTACCAAGTTTACATCCTAAATATGATGACTCTTAGGTTTGATGGTGTTTTTTGTATGCACTAAGGATGAAAACTTCTATTCTGTACACAAAGCTGTAAAAGGGCTTTAACCTCCAGAAGTGGTTTGAGTGCCGCATGTATTACACGCATGGAGAAAGCGAGAGTAAGTTAAGTCTGTGAGTCTCCACAGGGCCTATAAGATGTAATGTAATATAAGTTTGACCAGTTTAGTGTAGCTTGCATCAGCTATATTATCTGTGCACCTTTATTTCTTTTCAAACGCATGTATAGTTGGGCACATAATGTTACTCTTCATTTCTCACCCTAAGTTCTGATGATTTTCCTGTTGGATGACGCATCTCATAATATGCTAGGTATGAATGATTGTTTATGATGCAAGCTACTGATAGTTTTACTATTGAATATGGTCCCTTTACTAATGTACTTTAGACCTCCCCACCATGTGACTGATTATTTTCCTATGGGTTACACGAGGGGGGGGTTTGTTCATGGGTCGTTCATTGGATATATGTTAAACAGCATGTCCCTGTATATTAATGTACATAGTCTAGCCGGATATAGATGCGTGCACTCCTGTAGTCTTATACACTATACCTAATGCAGGTAGAGAGAGGCACAGCTCCCCCTCCATATTATTTTATGTTCCTTCTCCCTTTACTATCCTCTGTATATTTGGCAGAGTTAAGTAGTCTCTGCCCTGTTTGGAGAACTATGGTTTGTTCTCTGAACCCTACCATAGAGTATTAGAAATTTTTGCATTCATATGCCCTTCCTTTCCCCTTTGGTTTTTATTTTAATGACATAGGAGGGCGAGCATATAGTATAGGTCCACATGTGACCTATCCTGACCTAAATCCCCTAGCGTAAAAGTTTTGACCATGGCCCAAAATTGGCCACTGTTGTGTTTATTGACGTGAGGGGTAAAAGAATATGAGGGAAGTATGGGTTTGCTCCTCTGGCATTGTATACTGCAAGTTGTAACCAACAAATTATCTTGTTATCCGTGAACTTTTTGTTATACGAGCAACAGCATATGCTTGTTTTTGTTTCCTTCAATAAAAATAAAAATGATAAAAAAAATAAAAAAAAATAAAATAAAATAAAATTTAAAAAAAATTTGACGCTTTGAGTTTATATTTGTATCCGATTGGCTGATGTCTTAAATCATGTGATTATGCATATTCCAATAAAAAGTACTTGAAAAATTCACTAGTGTGTGGGTTGTTTAGGAGTTTGTGTCTTAATTGGTGCAAAAAGTGTTGCGTCAAAATTGGAGAGTGTGACTTTTATTACATGGCTTAAACATGGTGCACATAGATTTTTCACAGAAAATAAAAAGGAAGTTAGCTATATTATGTTGTGTATTTATTTCATTTTTATCTCTATATCTATTAGTGCGACAAGTTTGGGGCCAAACTTTTCACAATTTTTTAGAAACAATATTGTCCCCTTGCTTTGTAATGAGAGACAAATTTTTAGCATAATCCATAAGTAGTAGTGTATTTCTAATTTGTATCCCTATATCTACTAGTGCACCAAATGTGGAGCAATAATATTGTTTGGTTTAGAAAGGATATAAAATTTTAATAGTTTCTAATTTACTTTTATTATGTAATATACTTCATTCTCTTGCAGCATCGAACATAAGCTTTCTGTGTTTTCAGACTCCCATTGACTTCTATGGCATCAGCGACCTGAAGGGTGGCGGATTGAAAACTAGGTACGCTGCGTCAGAATAGATTTTTGATAAATTTGGAAAAGGTTCCAATAGTGTTAAATCTGAATTCGAAACATCTGTAATGACGCAAGCATCAATCTGAGTCAGATTGAGATCGTGGGATCGTATATTACGACACAAATTTCAACATTTGCCGATCTTGTCGCTTTGATAACTACAGCGGATCAATATCATGACAAATACAATGCGGAATGCAAGCGTAATTTCAGTTGACGCTTTGATAAATAGACCCCATGGGGTTTTCCATCTGTGCAACAATGACTAAGGACCTGATGATCAAAAATGTTTTTATATTTAGGCGTTGTGTTTTAGCAAATGTGCCTCTCCTTCACATCCAGAACCTTGCATAGCAAGATTGAAGGGACACTTAAAGGGACACTATACCCAAACATTTTCTTTCATGATTAAGGTAGAGAATACAATTTTAAACAACATTCCAATTTACTTCTATTACCTAATTTGCTTCATTCTTTAGATATACTTTTATGAAGAAATAGCAATGCACACGGTGAACCAATCACAGGAGGCATCTATGTGCAGCTACCAATCAGCAGCTACTAAGCATATCTAGATATGCTTTTCAGCAAAGAATACCAAGAGAATGAAGCAAATTAGATAATAGAAGTAAATTAGAAAGTTGTTTATAATTGTATGCTCTTTCTAAATCATGAAAGAAAAAATTTGGGTTTCATGTCCCTTTAAGTTAAAATTAAATTTACACCATTCATATAGAGCATGTAGTTTAAAAACATTTTCCAAACTACTTCCATTATCAAAGTCCTTTTATATACGCACTTACTAAGGCATCAGCTCTTACTGGGCATGTGTAAGAGAGTACAGTACATAAGTATTTCAGTCTGTGATTGGGGCACATTTTAAAAATTTTCATAAAACAATTCTGACATTCAAATGAAGTGCAATTGGATTGTCTTTTTTATTATTTATTTGTTAGTGATGCTATTCTACTTTATTTACTGACATTTTAAACAGCTCTCAGGCTAAACATTTGCCTTTCTAAAATGATTTTAGGGACCTTGCAGTACTTGCAAGACTTCTTAGATACGTTTGACACAACATAGAGCTTTAGATCTGTGGGCGCTATATAATTAATCCTTTTAAAAAGTTAAACCCTTAGTAAAACAGGGGGATTTGTTATATAAATTTTGTATTTATACATTTGAAAGTCCCTTTAAAATGCACATATTGGACACTAGAGGGAATATTATCAAAGCCACATTATGGGCCAGAAGTGGTGTGTTAAAGGGACAGTTTACACCAGAATTTTTATTGTTTAAAAAGATAGATAATCCCTTTATTACCCATTCTCTAGTTTTGCATAACCAACACAGTTATATAAATACACGTTTTACCTCTGTGATTACCTTGTATCTAAGCCTCCGCAGACTGCCCCCTTTTTCAGTTCTTTTGACAGACATCCATTTTAGCCAATCAGAGCTGGCTCACCTGAACTCCACATGCATGAGCACAGTGTTATCTATATGACACACATGAACTAACACCCTCTAGTGGTAAAAAACTGTCAAAATGCCCTGAGAGAAGAGGCGGCCTTCAAGGGCTTAGAAATTAGCATATGAACCTCCTAGGTTTAGATACCAAGGGAGCAAAGCAAAACTGGTGATAAAAGTAAATTGGAAAATTGTTTAAAATGACATTCTCAATATGAATAATGAAAGTTTATTTTGGAATAGACTGTCCCTTTAACTACATTTTTCAAGTATTACAAGTTGAAAGTAAAACAGTGTGCGAGCGAAAGACAGATAAACGCTATCTTCAGGACTTCAGATAACGAGACTGTGCCAAAACAGCATTAATCCATTAACCCATTATGTCTGATGAAAACTGTGCAAGGTGGTGGGGGCGGTGTTATGGTGGGGAGAATGTTTTCCTGGCAAACGCTGGGTCAATTGTTACACCTAATTTATTTGTGTGTCTCTTGTTGTAGAATTTCTAGAAGGGGACAGTTTTTTAGTTGATACCCAATGTAGGGCTAGATTACAAGTGGCGTGCTATTTAGCGCTCCCGCTTAAACGTAAACTTTGCTAGAAGTTATCTTTTTGCACGTGTCATATAGCGTGCGTATTACAAGTTGAAAGAAAAAATTGGGTCGAAACCCGACGCACACTAACCAAAGGAATCTGAATATTGTAACCATATAAACTTATTCTCCCCAATGACTTCAAAGGAGAGCGCAGATGAATGTTATTTTTATTGTAAATATATATATAGGTATATAGGTATAGATATATATTTAACATTATCACATTAATATATATAAATATATATTTTATTATAAAAATAAAACATTTTTGTATGTGAAGAACATAGGAATATAAAATATGTGTAACATGCTTCGGGTTTCGTGCTTTAGGTCTAACGCGGTGTTGGGAATAGAGCACATGAATAATTAGTAATTATAAGTTGCTTTATTGAAATATTAATTAATAAAAAATAATTATTATTCAAAAAATAGATACTGTAAAAAAATGTAAATATATATAAACCGTATATTCTATGGATAATTTAGATTTTTTTTAGTATCTATAATAATTTGTAATAATTATTATAAATATTTTTTTAATAATTAATATTTCCATAACGTGCCTTAAGATTACTAATTCTTTATGTGCGCTACTAAGCCAGCACCACGTTAGATCTAAAGCGCAAAACCCGAAGCATGTTACACATATTTTACATTCCTATGTTTTTCACATAGAAAAAAATTTAATTTTTATTATTAAATATATATTTCTATATATATATGTAAAATTTAATGTAAATATACTGTATAGCTATAGATATACAGGCATAGGTATATACAGAAATATGTATTTAAAATAAAATAAAATAAAATGTTTCTGTATGCATTGGAATGTTAAATATGTCCAGTAAATACATAGGAAAACACTTACATACATACTGTATATATATACAGTATATATATATATATATATATATATATATATATATATATATATACACACACGTACAAATATTTAGACATGTATATGTATGTATATATGCAATATAGCCCTTTGCAGTCAAATACCTTGGGGTCAATTTATTAATCTGCGAGCGGACATGATCCGATATTGCAGATCATGTCCGGCGTACATCGATAAATGCCGACAGCATACGCTGTCGACATTTATCAGTGTACCAGCAGTTCTTGTGAACTGCTGGTGCAATGCCACCCTCACAGATTAGTGGCCAATTGCCCGCTAGCATGGGGTGTCAGTCAACCCGATCGTATTGGACCGGGTTGATTTTAGGCGATGTCTGTCCGCCGCCTCAGAGCAGGTGAATCAGGTTATGGAGCAGCAATCTTTAGATCGCTGCTTCATAACTTGTGTTTCTGGGAAGGCTGAAGGCTCACCAGAAACACGGGGCATCAAGCTCCATACGGAACTTGATAAATATGCCCCGTTGTCATATACCATATACCTTTGAGCCTTTTTAACTTTTTTTTTTTTTATTGAGGTTCTGAAAAAGGCATACATGAGATATGAAAAACATACACAGTGATAATGAAATGCTGGGAACATATAGTACAATTCTGTGCGAAAACATAATACAATTCTAAAAAGAGAATGCAAAAGCATATTGTACAAGTGTTATGCCTAATATTCTGTATGCCTCCTAGTTGACAAAAGAGGCCACTCTTGGACCCCATTCATAGACACAGAACCATAGGTAGGGGGCTATGTCTAGCGGAGAGACCACTTTTGGATCTCTAAATGAGAACCTCTTTTTATATACATTTAATAGTGTCTCATATAGAAATACAGGGTAGTATAATGGTATAAAACTTGATAAAGTCGTATATAGATTTGGGATAATACAATAATTATAACAAGAATGTATTATATAGTAGCATGTTGAAATAGATAGTTGTAAGAATGGGTGTTGAGAAACTACACACCAGTAGCATGAGCTCACGTTAGGGAAACCTAGATTATAAAGAATTACACTACTAAAGCTCCTGGGTAGTCTGGCATATACTGCTTAAGAGAGGCAATTGTATAAATCGCACTGGATTTCAATTTTATCTCAAAACACGGTGTGAAAACTTATACTCTAAAGTACAGTGGGGAGGTTAACTATATCGGTATTTAGGTCAACGACTTTCATCCTGTATATTATGGGAACGGGTTCTGGTAAAATCTAGCGAGAACAGATATAGGCTCTAACATAAAAACTGGAGACCTGTATGAGAAATAAACTTGGTTATCACACAGTGTGGTCAAAACTCTCTCTTCCTAATGGGATCATAACCAATAGGACTGCTATTAATTATATTTATATTTATATTTATAGCCCAAAGATAGGACATTAGATAGCTGCTGCAAGAGTCAGACATGAGTTTCAATACCAGAATAAAACTCGATTTAGCTTGACGTTCTGAGCCTGTAAGGGATAGCATATGTAACTTTTGACTGACAGAAACACATTCAAGCATAGATATGTAGGCATAATAAGATACAGTATATTAAAGAGTCGTAATGATATAGAGATGAACAATGAAAAAACTTAACAATATAATGCTGTCTATTTATAATAGGCACCAATATTTCTACCCCGGCCGCAGGCAGAACTATGATACCAATCTTCAAAAAAATAATATTGTGTATTATGACTCATCTCAATATAGAAACTTTTAACTGCATTAGATCAGCAGTAGTGAGAGTTACAGCGCCTTAACCCAAATACAATACATCTGTGCCCCATGCAATACTTATTGGCATTCTGATAAGATAGAAGAACATTCCGGGAAACATATGCAACTCCATAGCTCTACTGTGTGAACAACTGTAAGTCCCATCATGAGGATTTAACAAATAGAGAATAATAACACTAAAGTTAATAAAAGGCAAGAAAAAACAACTCGAACAGGACATCAGAGTATAGGCTAGTATGCCTCAGTGTCTCTAGTAGTCCCAATTCACTCCATTATAGTCACTGAAAACTGACCTTAAAGTTGTCCTAGAGAGAGCACCCCAAAAGTTGTATTAAGGTTATAACATAGAAGGACGAATTTGCTTTAGTACGGAAAGCCCCACATGGCGATATCAGCAAACAGAGAATCTGATATCAGTTAGCAAGCAATATACAGGTCATCCAATACCGGATCTCTTCCTTCGTTTGCGATAGTCAGAGAGAGTAAAGCGGACCAAACTTTTCCAAGAAGAGCCAATTAAACTCCATTTCATTAGCCTTTTCGCCGCAGCCGGACAAGGGATGGATCTGTAATGGAGAAACCGCCATGCTGTATAGATTCGGGTCCTGGAGCGGTTGGTTGCTGCAGTGATACTTTTCCAGGGACTCCAGCCAGGTTGTTCTTAGCTCTGCGTGTCCCCACTTCTGTTAATGTATGGGGGGAACTGCTTATAGGTAGGCGCTTTTTTCCGTCTGCTAGGCCCGCTTGACTCCCGACAATATATTCTACTCTAGCAGCCGTCACCCCTCTGTATCTTGTATCTGACTTTTTCAGGCTTGCTTTAGGGTCTATGAATAGTTTAACATTGGTGGGCTGCAGGCTCCAAATCTCCGGGGTATCATCTCCCTCTTTGCGGTGCATGTTTAGAACTGTTAGTTTAGGCTGTGTGAAAGTGATCGCGCTACCACTCGTTGGCTCCTTGTAAAATGTTGCCTCATATGTCATTAAATAGCCCTCGAGCAGGCTGTAAATATCTTCAATAATAGCCATAGCATTCTCCATAGTGAGCTCTTTACCTAAGAGTAAAATGATAACAAAAGTGCAGAATCTCAAGTATGCTGCTGTGAATTACAGCACTATAGGTGCCGCCTAACGACAGGGCCACAGGTGCCCTGCCGGGGGGTATGTTGTAGGCCGAGGTCTTGTAACGGATCCGGGCTCCGATGCCAGCAGTAATTGTTGGAACACTAATTGGAATAGTAGCAGCATCCAAGTTATAAATCAGCTCCAGTCAAAATTTAAGTAGATCGATCTGTTAAAATGTGGATTTCTGCGTTTATTAGAAGAAAAACTGCAGCAGCACACAGCTTTGCGACCGATCATGGCCGCTGCCCGGAAGTTCCCCCCTTTTTAACTTTTTTAAATATTTATATGAACCATTTTTATGATAGAGTTTATATAAGTGTAAATGGTATTTATTTTGGGCAAGATTACAAGTCGCGAAGCAAATCATTTGCGAAAACTCTGTGTGCGTTATGAGTTCTTTGCATTTGGTGTTTAGCAGCTATTACAAGTTGAGAATAAATAACTTATGGCTAGATTTAGAGTTTTGTCGGTAAGGACCCGCGTATCTAACGCTGGCTTTTTTCTGGCCGCACCATAAAAATAACTCTGGTATTGAGAGTCCACATAAAGGCTGCGTTAGGCTCCAAAAAAGGAGCGTAGAGCATATTTAACGCAGCTTCAACTCTCGATACCAGAGTTGCTTACGGACGCGGCCAGCCTCAAAAATGTGCTCGTGCACTATTCCCCCATAGGAAACAATGGGGCTGTTTGAGCTGAAAAAAAACCTAACACCTGCAAAAAAGCCGCGTTCAGCTCCTAACGCAGCCCCATTGTTTGCTATGGGGAAACACTTCCTACGTCTGCACCTAACACCCTAACATGAACCCCGAGTCTAAACACCCCTAGCCTTACACTTATTAACCCCTAATCTGCCGACCCCGCTATCGCTGACCCCTGCATATTATTTTTAACCCCTAATCTGCCGCTCCGTAAACCGCCGCTACTTACATTATCCTTATGTACCCCTAATCTGCTGCCCCTAACACCGCCGACCCCTATATTATATTTATTAACCCCTAATCTGCCCCCCACAACGTCGCCTCCACCTGCCTATGCTTATTAACCCCTAATCTGCCGAGCGGACCGCAACGCTATCATAATAAAGTTATTAACCCCTAATCCGCCTCACTAACCCTATAATAAATAGTATTAACCCCTAATCTGCCCTCCCTAACATCGCCGACACCTAACTTCAATTATTAACCCCTAATCTGCCGACCGGAGCTCACCGCTATTCTAATAAATGTATTAACCCCTAAAGCTAAGTCTAACCCTAACACTAACACCCCCCTAACTTTTTAGGATTAATATTTATTTTACAGGTAACTTTGTATTTATTTTAACCAGGTACAATAGCTATTAAATAGTTAAGAACTATTTAATAGCTAAAATAGTTAAAATAATTACAAAATTACCTGTAAAATAAATCCTAACCTAAGTTACAATTAAACCTAACACTATACTATCATTAAATTAATTAAATAAAATACCTACAATTACCTACAATTAAACCTAACACTACACTATCAATACATTAATTAAATACAATACCTACAAATAACTACAATGAAATAAACTAACTAAAGTACAAAAAATAAAAAAGAACTAAGTTACAAAAATAAAAAAATATTTACAAACATAAGAAAAATATTACAACAATTTTAAACTAATTACACCTACTCTAAGCCCCCTAATAAAATAACAAAGCCCCCCAAAATAAAAAATGCCCTACCCTATTCTAAATTACTAAAGTTCAAAGCTCTTTTACCTTACCAGCCCTGAACAGGGCCCTTTGCGGGGCATGCCCCAAGAAGTTCAGTTCTTTTGCCTGTAAAAAAAAACATACAATACCCCCCCCCAACATTACAACCCACCACCCACATACCCCTAATCTAACCCAAACACCCCTTAAATAAACCTAACACTAAGCCCCTGAAGATCATCCTACCTTGTCTTCACCTCACCGGGTATCACCGATCGGTCCTGGCTCCAAAATCTTCATCCAACCCAAGCGGGGGCTGGCGATCCATCATCCGGTGGCTGAAGAGGTCCAGAAGAGGCTCCAAAGTCTTCATCCTATCCGGGAAGAAGAGTAGATCCGGACCGGCAACCATCATCTTCCAAGCGGCATCTTCTATCTTCATCCGATGAGGACCGGCTCCATCCTGAAGACCTCCACCGCGGACCCATCTTCATCCGGCGACGTCCAACTGAAGAATGACGGTTCCTTTAAGGGACGTCATCCAAGATGGCGTCCCTCGAATTCTGATTGGCTGATAGGATTCTATCAGCCAATCGGAATTAAGGTAGGAATATTCTGATTGGCTGATCGGAACAGCCAATAGAATGCGAGCTCAATCTGATTGGCTGATTAGATCAGCCAATCGGATTGAACTTGATTCTGATTGGCTGATTCCATCAGCCAATCAGAATATTCCTACCTTAATTCCGATTGGCTGATAGAATCCTATCAGCCAATCGGAATTCGAGGGACGCCATCTTGGATGACGTCCCTTAAAGGAACCGTCATTCTTCAGTACATATGTTTCTCTATGTATGTGTCTGTATGTCAATGTAAAATCAGCTTTTTTATATCTAACACCCGAGATCTCGAATCTTTGATCCCTTATAACTTTTGAGTGCAATATTTTTTTGAAATCATTATTATTAGACAGTGTTTCGTGACACATTTTTGTTGCGCAAAGCTGTTAATTACAGATCCTCGAGTGCTGAAAAGATTGTTGCGTAAAAGGCAAATGTGCGCACACAATTACGATTTAGCAAGACTTGAAATACCTGGGCAATGGAAATTAATTGTGAAAAGACCACATCGTGTGGAAAAGTCATAACTTGCCACTTGTAATCTTGCCCTTTGTGTTTAGTTCAACTGTTTTTTAATGCACTACCCTTTATGTTAGCTTTTCATTTGCGCTGAACATGACAAGTCTAAAATCCGATTGGGCTTTCCCAGTGGTGTTTACTTTCAACTTGCGATAGGAGTGCTTTTCTGTTGCGTGCAAAAACCTGATATTGCTCATGTGTAACCGTTTAGTGCGCCACTTGTAATTTATCCCTTAAGATTTAAAAGATACATTCGCACAACTTCTATTTTTGATATCTAAATTCAGGGACAAACATGTCTATATCATGGATAAATATAACTGACTGATGCTTTAGACCAAGCATTAGATATTATGTGCCCCATGTACTAAGCATCGAAGTTACCTTTCACGTTTATTTTCACATCAAATTTATATGTACAAAGCCGCAATCAAAGCTAAAATCTAATATTTTGTCATTTGCAAGTGATGGTCAATATGAGCCTTTTTTTTACAAAATAAACCATCCATCGTCATAAAATTTGCTATTAAAGAAAATTATCAATATTACATTGAATTCGTTCACTCATACTTTCTCGTTAACTTTGTATACTTTGCTTTGCGACCATTTATGCTGCGAACATAATAGAAATCAATAAGGGGTATTAGACTGATGCCAGGCTGCATATTATAAATAAATGGCTAAACAATTCAACATCAATCAGTTTTTGCCAGCAGTGAATGAACTTCAACTAAGAAGAAGAAGGGCTATCCAGACACCTGTGGAAAATAATGAAAGTAGAAGAATGAGAGTGCCAATAGTTTTCCTTCCTTGTATGGGTTTAGAAGCCTTTTCTGTTTGTGAGAATGTCCAGAGATTCTGTCTGGACAGAGAAGCTATTATCAACCTTTACAACAAAATCTCAGAATACATTGAGCCAAAGATGTCACGATCACAAGCCATACCTAAACTTTTAAACGGTTGGCCGCATTACACTTTTTTGCAATGGGTTCCTTCCAGGCTGTGTGGAGGCATCATAATTGGCATAAGCTATCTGCATTTTCTCACCACTTGTCCAAAGTCATCAATGCATGGATGGTGGTCTTTCCATGTTATGCATGCCTTCCATGAACTCCTAAAGAGTGGCAATCTGTTAAGTCAAACTTAACAAAAAAGTTTTCATAAATTAAAAGAGAGAACCGCTCAACCTGGGAACGGACAATAGCATAATAGCCTGTTCTATGGCTAGTTACCACCCAAGGAGCAGCCTCTTTTTGCTCAACATGGGGCGCGATCCGATATAGATCGTAGTTTGCGGTGCAAGCGAGGGAACCCGCGTCGCCCGTAGTTTCAGCTCGCAACTTGAGCTATCCCATATACGGCGCCGTCAGATGCTAACGTGCCGTAAGTCTGACAAACCAGCGATGTCCAGAAATCTGTGCAAGTACAAATTTCTGGCGTTGCCAGTGACTTGCGGCACGTTAGAAACTGCCGGCGCCTACAAAACCTGACTAAAGTCTAAATCACCCGCACTGTCTAACACGGCTCCCTAACATAGCCCGACAAGTCTAACACGCCTCCCTAACATAGCCCGACACGTCTAACCCTCTATCCGCTACCCCCCCCCCACTAGCCTAACAATAAAATATGTATTAACCCCTAAAGCGCCGCTCCCGGAGCCCGCCGCTACCTAATAAAGTTATTAACCCCTAAACCGCCGCCAGCTATATTAAATCTATAACCCCCTAAAGTGAGCCCCTAACACCATCGCCATCTACCTTACCTACCCCCTAAAGTGAGCCCCTACCCCGCCGCTATCTATTTTAAAATTATTAACCCCTAATCTAATCCCCCTACCCCGCCGCCATCTATATTAAATTATTTAACCCCTAAAATACTAAACTATCCCTACCACTAAACCTAAGTCTAACCCTACAAATAGCCCTGAAAAGGGCTTTTTGCGTGGCATTTCCCCAAAGTAACAGCTCTTTTGCCAGCCCTTAAAAGGGCTTTTGGCGGGGCTTTTTCACAAAGTAAACTGCTCTTTTGCCTACAATCTACATCCCCCTACACCGCGGCCACCTATAATAAATGTATTAACCCCTAATCTAATCCCCCTACACCGCCGCCAGCTATATTAACTATATTAACCCTAATTATATTAGGGTTAATATAGTTATTATATTATATATATTAACTATATTAACCCTAATTATATTAGGGTTCATATAGTTAATATCGTTATTATATTATATATATATTAAGTATAATAACCCTATCTAACTCTAACATCCTAACTAAACTCTTATTAAAATAAATCTAATATTAATATTATTAATTAAAATATTCCTATTTAAATCTAAATACTTACCTATAAAATAAACCCTAAGATAGCTACAATATAATTAATAATTACATTATAGCTATGTTAGGGTTTATATTTATTTTACAGGTAAATTGTTAATTATTTTAACTAGGTATAATAGCTATTAAATACAGTAGTTATTACCTATTTAATAGCTACCTAGTTAAAATAATTACCCAATTACCTGTAAAATAAATCCTAACCTAAGTTACAAATACACCTACACTATCAATAAATTAAATAAACTACAAATATCTATCTAAAATACAATTAAATAAACTAAACTAAATTACAAAAAACAAACAAACACTAAATTACAAAAAATAAAGAAAAGATTACAAGATTTTTAAGCTAATTACACCTATTCTAAGCCCCCTAATAAAATAATAAACCCCCAAAATAAAACAAATTCCCTACCCTATTCTAAATTAAAAAAAGTTCAAAGCTCTTTTACCTTACCAGCCCTTAAAAGGGCCTTTTGTGGGGGCATGCCCCAAAGAAAACTGCTCTTTTGGCTGCAAAAAAAAAACACAATACCACCCCCCAACATTACAACCCACCACCCGCATACCCCTAATCTAACCCAAACCCCCCTTAAATAAACCTAACACTAGCCCCCCTGAAGATCTCCCTACCTTGTCTTCACCCACCCGGGCAGAACTCCTCATCCGATGTGTTTCAGCAAGCGGCAGTGAAGTCTTCTTCCATCCGGGCGATGTCTTGAAGCAAGCGGCAGAGAGTCTTCTTCCATCTGCGATGTCTTCAAGCAAATCGGCATCTTCAATCTTCTTAGTTCGCTCCTCCGCCGCGGAGCATCCTTCCGGCACGACGACTTCCCGACGAATGAGGTTCCTTTAAATGACGTCATCCAAAATGGCGTCCGCCGAATTCCGATTGGCTGATAGGATTCTATCAGCCAATCGGAATTAAGGTAGAAAAATTTGATTGGCTGATTGAATCAGCCAATCAGATTCAAGTTCAATCCGATTGGCTGATTGTTTTTTTTTTATTTTTTGTAATTTAGTGGGGGTTTTTTTTGTAATTTAGTTTAGTTTATTTAATTGTATTTTTAGATAGATATTTGTAGTTTTTTTAATTTATTGATAGTGTAGGTGTATTTGTTACTTAGGTTAGGATTTATTTTACAGGTAATTGGGTAATTATTTTAACTAGGTAGCTATTAAATAGGTAATAACTATTTAATAGCTATTATACCTAGTTAAAATAATTAACAATTTACCTGTAAAATAAATATAAACCCTAACATAGCTATAATGTAATTATTAATAACATTGTAGCTATCTTAGGGTTTATTTTATAGGTAAGTATTTAGATTTAAATAGGAATATTTTAGTTTATAATATGAATTAGATTTATTTAATAAGAATTTAGTTAGGGGTGTTAGGGTTAGATAGAGTTAATATAGTTTATATAAATACTATAGTAACTATATTAACTATATTAACCCTAATATAATTAGGGTTAATATAGTTAATATATATAATGTAATAACTATATTAACTATAATATACTTAGGGTTAATATAGATAATATAGCTGGCGGCGGGGTAGGTAGATTAAATTAGGGGTTAATAATTTTTATATAGATGGCGGTGGTGTAAGGGGTTCACATTAGGGGATAGATCAGTTAGATGGTGGCGGTTTTAGGGGCTCACAGTAGGGGGTTAGTTTATGTAGATGGCAACGGTTTAGGGGTTAAATACTTTATTATGGATTGCGGCGGGGGATCGCGGTTGACAGGGAGATAGACATTGCGCATGCGTTAGGTGTTAGGTTTATTTTAGCAGATCGCGGTTGACAGGGAGATAGACATTGCGCATGCGTTAGGTGTTAGGTTTATTTTAGCAGCCAGTTTAGGGAGTTACGGGGCTCCAATAGTCAGTGTAAGGCTTCTTACGGCTGCTTTTTGTGGCGAGGTGAAAATGGAGTAAGATTTCTCCATTTTCGCCACGTAAGTCCTTACGCTGTATATTGGATACCAAACTGCGCGGGTTTGGTATACCTGCCTATGGCCCAAAAAACTACGGGCGACAGCAGAAATATACGCGCGTAACTTCTAGGTTACGCCGTATATAGGATACCAAACCCGTGCAAATATTGGCGTCGCCGACTTTTGCGGGCGACGATTTTTATCGGATCGACCCCATGTGCCTTTCACAGAGAAGAACTTTCCTGTAGCATATCAGTCTGATCCTGACTGAAAAGTACAGTGCAGCACCGAAATACCAAGCTATCCCTCCTGAACGAGAGAAATGGCAAAACCCCAGATGAACGTTTCGGGCCTAATGTGGGCCTCGTCAGTGAGGTACAGCCATATCCCTCTAGGCACACTGAGCAATGGGTCCACGTCTGGATTCCCGCATCACACTTAGGGAGACTTCCCTAAGAGTCATAGGCCTAGATTTGGAGTTCGGCGGTAAAAGGGCTGCTAACGCTCCGCAGGCTTTTTTCTGGCCGCACCATAAATTTAACTCTGGTATCGAGAGTTTAATCAAATGCTGCGTTAGGCTCCAAAAAAGGAGCGTAGAGCATTTTTACCGCAAATGCAACTCTCGATACCAGAGTTGCTTACGGACGCGGCCGGCCTCAAAAACGTGCTCGTGCACGATTCTCCCATAGGAAACAATGGGGCTGTTTGAGCTGAAAAAAAACCTAACACCTGCAAAAAAGCAGCGTTCAGCTCCTAACGCAGCCCCATTGTTTCCTATGGGGAAACACTTCCTACGTCTGCACCTAACACTCTAACATGTACCCCGAGTCTAAACACCCCTAACCTTACACTTATTAACCCCTAATCTGCCGCCCCCCGCTATCGCTGACCCCTGCATATTTTTTTAAACCCCTAATCTGCCGCTCCGTAAACCGCCGCAACCTACGTTATCCCTATGTACCCCTAATCTGCTGCCCTAACATCGCCGACCCCTATATTATATTTATTAACCCCTAATCTGCCCCCCTCAACGTCGCCGACACCTGCCTACACTTATTAACCCCTAATCTGCCGAGCGGACCTGAGCGCTACTATAATAAAGTTATTAACCCCTAATCCGCCTCACTAACCCTATCATAAATAGTATTAACCCCTAATCTGCCCTCCCTAACATCGCCAACACCTAACTTCAATTATTAACCCCTAATCTGCCGACCGGAGCTCACCGCTATTCTAATAAATGTATTAACCCCTAAAGCTAAGTCTAACCCTAACACTAACACCCCCCTAAGTTAAATATAATTTTTATCTAACGAAATAAATTAACTCTTATTAAATAAATGATTCCTATTTAAAGCTAAATACTTACCTGTAAAATACATCCTAATATAGCTACAATATAAATTATAATTATATTATAGCTATTTTAGGATTAATATTTATTTTACAGGTAACTTTGTAATTATTTTAACCAGGTACAATAGCTATTAAATAGTTAAGAACTATTTAATAGTTACCTAGTTAAAATAATAACAAAATTACCTGTAAAATAAGTCCTAACCTAAGATATAATTAAACCTAACACTACCCTATCAATAAATTAATTAAATAAACTACCTACAATTACCTACAATTAACCTAACACTACACTATCAATAAATTAATTAAATACAATTCCTACAAATAAATACAATTAAATAAACTAGCTAAAGTACAAAAAATAAAAAAGATCTAAGTTACAGAAAATAAAAAAATATTTACAAACATAATAAAAATTTTACAACAATTTTAAACTAATTACACCTACTCTAAGCCTCCTAATAAAATAACAAAGCCCCCCAAAATAAAAAATTCCCTACCCTATTCTAAATTAAAAAAAGTTACAAGTTCTTTTACCTTACCAGCCCTGAACAGGGCCCTTTGCGGGGCATGCCCCAAGAATTTCAGCTCTTTTGCCTGTAAAAGAATAAATACAATACCCCCCCCCCCCCAACATTACAACCCACCACCCACATACCCCTAATCTAACCCAAACCCCCCTTAAATAAACCTAACACTAAGCCCCTGAAGATCTTCCTACCTTGTCTTCACCATACCAGGTTCACCGATCCGTCCTGAAGAGCTCCTCCGATGTCCTGATCCAAGCCCAAGCGGGGGCTGAAGAGGTCCATGATCCGGTCAAAGTCTTCATCCAAGCGGGGCAGAAGAGGATCTTCCATCCGATTGAAGTCATCATCCAGGCGGCATCTTCGATCTTCTTCCATCCGGAGCGAAGCGGCAGGATCCTGAAGACATCCAGCGCGGAACATCCATCCGGACCGACGACTGAACGACGAATGACTGTTCCTTTAAGGGACGTCATCCAAGATGGCGTCCCTCGAATTCCGATTGGCTGATAGGATTCTATCAGCCAATCGGAATTAAAGTAGGAATTTTCTGATTGGCTGATGGAATCAGCCAATCAGAATCTAGTTCAATCCGATTGGCCGATCCAATCAGCCAATCAGATTGAGCTCGCATTCTATTGGCTGATCGGAACAGCCAATAGAATGTGAGCTCAATCTGATTGGCTGATTGGATCAGCCAATCGGATTGAACTTGATTCTGATTGGCTGATTCCATCAGCCAATCAGAAAATTCCTACCTTAATTCCGATTGGCTGATAGAATCCTATCAGCCAATCGGAATTCGAGGGACGCCATCTTGGATGACGTCCCTTAAAGGAACAGTCATTCGTCGTTCAGTCGTCGGTCCGGATGGATGTTCCGCGCTGGATGTCTTCAGGATCCTGCCGCTTCGCTCCGGATGGAAGAAGATCGAAGATGCCGCCTGGATGATGACTTCAATCGGATGGAAGATCCTCTTCTGCCCCGCTTGGATGAAGACTTTGACCGGATCATGGACCTCTTCAGCCCCCGCTTGGGCTTGGATCAGGACATCGGAGGAGCTCTTCAGGACGGATCGGTGAACCTGGTATGGTGAAGACAAGGTAGGAAGATCTTCAGGGGCTTAGTGTTAGGTTTATTTAAGGGGGGTTTGGGTTAGATTAGGGGTATGTGGGTGGTGGGTTGTAATGTTGGGGGGGGGGTATTGTATTTATTCTTTTACAGGCAAAAGAGCTGAAATTCTTGGGGCATGCCCCGCAAAGGGCCCTGTTCAGGGCTGGTAAGGTAAAAGAGCTTGTAACTTTTTTAATTTAGAATAGGGTAGGGAATTTTTTATTTTGGGGGGCTTTGTTATTTTATTAGGGGGCTTAGAGTAGGTGTAATTAGTTTAAAATTGTTGTAATATTTTTATTATGTTTGTAAATATTTTTTTATTTTCTGTAACTTAGATCTTTTTTATTTTTTGTACTTTAGCTAGTTTATTTAATTGTATTTATTTGTAGGAATTGTGTTTAATTAATTTATTGATAGTGTAGTGTTAGGTTAATTGTAGGTAATTGTAGGTAGTTTATTTAATTATTTTATTGATAGGGTAGTGTTAGGTTTAATTATATCTTAGGTTAGGACTTATTTTACAGGTAATTTTGTTATTATTTTAACTAGGTAACTATTAAATAGTTCTTAACTATTTAATAGCTATTGTACCTGGTTAAAATAATTACAAAGTTACCTGTAAAATAAATATTAATCCTAAAATAGCTATAATATAATTATAATTTATATTGTAGCTATATTAGGATGTATTTTACAGGTAAGTATTTAGCTTTAAATATGAATCATTTATTTAATAAGAGTTAATTTATTTCGTTAGATAAAAATTATATTCAACTTAGGGGGGTGTTAGTGTTAGGGTTAGACTTAGCTTTAGGGGTTAATACATTTATTAGAATAGCGGTGAGCTCCGGTCGGCAGATTAGGGGTTAATAATTGAAGTTAGGTGTCGGCGATGTTAGGGAGGGCAGATTAGGGGTTAATACTATTTATGATAGGGTTAGTGAGGCGGATTAGGGGTTAATAACTTTATTATAGTAGCGCTCAGGTCCGCTCGGCAGATTAGGGGTTAATAAGTGTAGGCAGGTGTCGGCGACGTTGAGGGGGGCAGATTAGGGGTTAATAAATATAATATAGGGGTCGGCGGTGTTAGGGGTAGCAGATTAGGGGTACATAGGGATAACGTAGGTGGCGGCGATTTGCGGTCGGAAGATTAGGGGTTAATTATTTTAAGTAGCTTGCGGCGACGTTGTGGGGGGCAAGTTAGGGGTTAAGAAATATAATATAGGGGTCGGCGGGGTTAGGGGCAGCAGATTAGGGGTACATAAGTATAACGTAGGTGGCGGTCGGCAGATTAGGGGTTAAAAATTTTAATCGAGTGGCGGCGATGTGGGGGGAGCTCGGTTTAGGGGTACATAGGTAGTTTAAGGGTGTTAGTGTACTTTAGGGTACAGTAGTTAAGAGCTTTATAAACCGGCGTTAGCCAGAAAGCTCTTAACTCCTGCTATTTTCAGGCGGCTGGAATCTTGTCGTTAGAGCTCTAACGCTCACTTCAGAAACGACTCTAAATACCAGCGTTAGAAAGATCCCATTGAAAAGATAGGCTACGCAAATGGCGTAGGGGGATCTGCGGTATGGAAAAGTCGCGGCTGAAAAGTGAGCGTTAGACCCTTTAATCACTGACTCCAAATACCAGCGGGCGCCCAAAACCAGCGTTAGAGGCTCCTAACGCTGGTTTTGACGGCTACCGCCGAACTCCAAATCTAGGCCATAATTTGCATAAATAAAAAGAAAGAAGTGCTCAACCTGGGAACGAACAATACCATAATAGCCTGTTCTATTGCTAGTTACCACCCAAGAAGCAGCCTCTTTTTGCTCAACATGTGCCTTTTAGGATCAGACTGATATGCTACAGAAAAGTTCTTCTCTGTGAAAGGCACATGTTGAGCAAAAAGAGGCTGCTTCTTGGGTGGTAACTAGCCATAGAACCAGCTATTATGCTATTGTTTGTTCCCAGGTTGAGCGCTTCTCTCTTTTTATTCATGTAAATTATGACTCTTAGGGAAGTCAGCTTTAGTCTGATTTGATCAGTGTAAATAATTTAACCCCGATCAAGGTAGTTGTGAAAAAGGGAGTCTGCTCACTCATTGTAATAGACCATAGATATTAGTGACAGACATAGTATACTGTGTCTTTTATTGTATAATGGTTCCCATAGAATGTAATTGCTTCCGTTAAATAATTACAGCCAGGAGTTTAATCCTGCACATGTCACTGTTAGTAATTAAGTAATTAGTTGCTACAACCATATCTAGGCAATATTTCTGCATAATGACAGATGCAGTAGTTTTAATAGATCATTAAATAAAGTTACTGGGAAAGACTGAACAGGCTATAAACTCTAAGTAACATGTATACATTTGTGGTTATTAAAGTGCAAGAATGAAGACGGAGAAAACAAACAATATAGGAGCCATAGGCACCTGTGGCCTTTTCTTTTGGTTGCATTGTTTTCATATAAAACCACCATTGTGAACAACTGTACACTTTTGGGGAGGTTAAGCAGCAGGAAGGAAAGAGACAATTTTGCAAGTGCTACAATCTACCAATATAGAATCTCATACAGTCAGCCATAGGGGTATATTTATTAATGTGCCAGTGGACATGATACATGTAGCGAATCATGTCTGCCGCACATCGATAAATGCCGACAGCATACGCTGTCAGCACTTATCATTGCACCAGCAGTTCTTATGAACTGCTGGTGCAATGCCACCCCCTGCAGATTCGCAGCCAATCGGCCGCTAGCAGGGGGTGTCAATCAACCCAATAGTATTCGATCGGGTTGATTTCTGTCCAGTGCCTCAGACCAGGCGGACAAGTTATGGAGCAGCGGTCCCTACGGAGCTTGATAAACCGGCCCCATAGTCATGGTCAGTTCATCATCGAGCTATAACTATATCTGGTAATAAGATGGTGGTAGTGTCTAGCTGCAAGTTTGAATAAGGGAATGTTTTATGGATAAAAGTTCTTCCTAACCCAAGATGGTTTACTAGAATAAGATATCTGGTTTATTACAAAATCTTTCTCTACCATACTTTGTTTTTTTTCTCTAAAATATCAAATTGCTACTAAACTTACAGGCAGAGCCAATGTGACCTCCTCATACTGGCAAGTAGTATTCACACTAGAATTATTCACAATGGTGAAATAGCAGATCAGTTATCATACATAAATAATTCAGTTATCTTCCACAGACAAGATGATGTTTCCTTTTAAAGATGCAACTATTGACTTCATTTTTATTGCTGCTTTGCTACTTTCTCAAACTAATCTAAAGTGAAACCTATCAAATGTCTTCCCTATGCTTTTCCTCTAACAAACTACTATCATATTGTGCATTTTAAGGTGTTTGTCTGCAATGTAAAAATGTAGTTAGTACACCAAAGGTGTTTTAAAGTAATAGAAAATCACATTGTTCTAAAGCCCTGAATGTTGATGAAAATTTAAAAGGACATGAAACCCAACAATTTTCTTTCATGATTCACATGAAGAATACAACATTTCAAATCATCTATATTATCTAATTTGCTTCATTCTTTAGATATCCTTTGTTGAAGAAATAGCAATACATATGGGTGAGCCAATCACACAAGGTTTCTATAGCCAGACACCAATCAGCAGCTACTGGGCCTATTTAAATAAACATTACAACAAATGATATAAAGTGAATTAAGCAAAGTAGATAATAGGAGTAAATTGGAGAGTCGTTTAAAATGGTATACTCTTTCTAAATCATGAGAGAAAAAATGTGTTTCATGTCCCTTTGAAAGAAAAAAACAAAACAAAACACTGGATGAATGGATTTCTTATTTATTCACAAGCAACTGCCCCCCCTCCTGTAAAGATTGTTTTTCTTGTGGTTACATTTTTTAAGAAGGGGAAATCTGATAAATCTGTTACATTGATTAATAAAATTAATAAAGAACTAAGACCCCTATTTATCAAGCTGTGTATGCAACTTCCAGGCTGTTTTTGTGCAGTCTTACTCAAGTGAGCCTTAAAATGAAAGGTAAAGGGAAAATAAATCCTAGCGTTGTACAAATGCTAGGATTGACTATTGAAACAAATAAAAGTGGACTTTTATTCATGAAGTATAAGATACTTCATGTAGAAAGCTCCTTTATTTGTTTCAATCGATCGCCGTTCTTAGCTGCTACGGCAGGCCATGGCGAAAACATTTTTTTTGCTTAGAGGTGACGTTTTCACCTCTTAGCCAATAGCCGTGTGGTAAATCTGGCTTCGCGCCCATGGGAGTCAGATTTACCGCACGGCTATTGGCTAAGAGGTGAAAACATCACTTCTTAGCAAAAAAAAAATTTCGCCATGGCCTGCCGTAGCAGCTAAGAACGGCGATCGATTGAAACAAATAAAGGAGCTTTCTACATGAAGTATCTTATACTTCATGAATAAAAGTCCCCTTTTATTTGTTTCAATTGTCAATCCTAGCGTTTGTACAACGCTAGGATTTATTTTCCCTTTACCTTTCATTTTAAGGCTCACTTGAGTAAGACTGCACAAAAACAGCCTGGAAGTTGCATACACAGCTTGATAAATAGGGGTCTTAGTTCTTTATTAATTTTATTAATCAATGTAACAGATTTATCAGATTTCCCCTTCTGAAAACATGTAACCACAACATTTTACGTTCTGTCAGCAACCAATATTCAGCACTTTCAATTATCTTTAAAGAAGCATTCAAATACATTTTTCATATTTATTTCCAATCAAAATCAATCAAGATCTGTATACAAACTACATGTTTTAAAAGCTTTTAAAACTGTTACTTTGGTATCAAAATTTGCATAGTTTAGCAGTCTAGTGACACAAACTTTGAAAAACATCTTGAGTGTTATCTATTTTGCTGTGGTCAATGAAGAACAGACAAGTACACGTGTTTTCAGTTATGTTTCTACTATTGATCTTTTCTGGAGCTATTTTGTACAATGAATAGTTGAACTGCATGTAGATGTGTTTTTAACTCTGACCGTGCTCTATACGATTATGTTTTGGGCTTAGGGCGTTGTTGTATAGAGTAGCGGCCAGATCTGAAAGTATAATTATGTATATTTTGTTATAAAATCTGTTTGTGACAATTTAGTACGCTAATTTTAACTAGTTCTATTAGTATTTCTCTTGTATATATTAATAATTATGTGGTTTTTATCAATGTGGTTTTTATCAATCTGATGTAAGAACGCTTGATAAGGTATGTTTTACACTGCAGCGGATTTAAAGTTTGTATGTGGAGCGATATGAGACACACCCATGAACAGGATTGGTCAAACAACACACCCCTTTATGATAATTGGCTGTCTCTCCTTTAAATGATAAAGGCGCAATTCCAAAATACATACGTCACTACTGCCTCATGAAGAAGCCCGGCCGCTGATTGGGGGAAACGCGTTAGGCTACTAAAGAGCAAGCGTCTAGCCAGCTGTTCTAGAATCCTATCCACGGTCATCAGAGCAGGGGTTCCGGACACCATGCCTGAAAATTTCCATCTCAAACCTGGTGTGGAGGAGCAGCAGCTGTACCTACACAGTGCTCAACTGATGTGCTTTTTAGCACTTACGAATCTTGTAAGTGTTAGTTTTTATGTGTGTATTTCACTGATAATAAAATATTTCACTTGAGTCGGCCCTGTGCGCCTCTGTTTTTTTTCTTTTTCATGGTATTGCATTGGAGCTGAGGATTGGATTGCCCAGCTGATCACAGGCAGCACGGAAACAGCCACCCAAGAAATTATTTAGAATAAAGGAAAGTAACATACACCTTCTCTTCTTCCTTTACATTGGGAACATCCAATAAAAGAATATAATTGAACTGGACTTAATCTGAACATTTTTTGAGTGTACGGACACTGTAAGTAACTGTAAGGTACTATATACCGCTTAAAGGAATAACGCAAATAAGTTGAGATTTGTTTCTCTTATTTGCAACTGTTTGCAACTATTTATATATTTTTCTATCTTGTGTGTTTTATCTTACTGAATTGATTTTTGTTGCATTTTTAGCTAGATTCATTACGTGTGTATATATTTTGACATAATAAGGATATCACATACATACATATATATTCTTTAGCGCAATTTATTCTGTTTTCAATCTTTGTGTACAACATTACTTTTCCATATAATTTCTGCTGTAGGAATATTTGACTAGAGGATATCAGGAAAAAAAAAAACTAAAAAATATTAAGGTAAATAAAACTCCAGGCCCAGATGGAATACACCCAAGGGTGTTAAGTGAACTTAGCACTGTTATAGACAAACCTTTACTCTTAATTTTTCAAGACTCATTATCCTCAGGCATGGTACCCCAGGATTGGCGTAAAGCTGATGTGGTGCCACTCTTCAAAAAGGGAAGCAGGGATGATCCAGGAAGCTATAGACCAGTTAGTCTGACATCAATAGCTGGGAAGATATTTGAAGGGATTATAAGGGATTATATTGATGAGCATATTCGTGTAAACAAGATTATGAGTTCTAATCAGCATGGCTTTAGGAGAAATAGATCATGTCAAACTAATCTAATTAGATTCTACGAGGAAGTAAGTAAAAATATAGATAAAGGGGAATCAGTTGATGTGATATACTTAGATTTTGCAAAGGCATTTGATACAGTGCCACATGAGAGATTAATGCACAAAATTAAGTGACTGGGAATAGCTGAAAATGTTAGCTCATGGATAAATAACTGGATAAAAGATAGGGAGCAACGAGTAGCAGTAAATGGATCATACTCAGATTGGACAAAGGTAATCAGTGGTGTCCCCTAGGGATCAGTACTGGGCCCTGTTCTTTTTAATATTTTTATAAATGACTTGGAGCAAGGATTAAATAGCGACATCTCTATTTTTGCAGATGATACTAAGTTAAGTAAGGTCATTAGGTCAGAGCAGGATGAACTCTCTTTGCAAAGGGAGATTTAATACGGAAAAATGTAAGGTTCTACATTTTGGAAGTAAAAATAAGCAGGCTATGTATTTTTTAAATGGGACAAGACTTAGCCAAACACAGGAGGAAAGGGATTTGGGAGTAGTAATAGATAACAAGCTAAAGATGAGTGCACAATGCAGGGCAGCGGCTTCAAAGGCTAATAAGATACTAGCATGTATAAAAAAAGGGATTGATTCAAGGGAGGAAAGCATAATTCTGTCATTATATAAAGCCCTGGTAAGACCTCACCTTGAGTTTGGAGTGCAGTTCTGGGGACCGATTGCTAAAAAAGATATTGCAGAACTAGAAAAAGTTCAGAGAAGGGCCACAAAGCTAATAAGGGGATTGGAGAAATTAACCTATGAGGAGAGGCTAGCCAAACTGGGTCTGTTCTCTTTAGAAAAAAGGCGCTTGAGAGGTGACATGATTACTTTATATAAATATATTCAAGGCCCATATACAGAGATGGCAGAAGCTCTTTTTATTCCAAGAAAATTGGTTCTGACAAGAGGTCATAATTTAAGGTTGGAGGAAAGGAGATTTAATCTCCTGCAACGGAAACGTTTTTTCACTGTAAGAGTAATAAAATTGTGGAACTCATTACCAAAGGAGGTAGTGAATGCCAATACCATAGCTACATTTAAAAATAGTCTGGATAAATTTCTGTATATAAACAAAATTCATGGATATGATTGCTAGTATTAAATGGGTCACATTTTAATGGGGTTATTTAAGCTTAACTGGAGCTTTTTGTAAGTATTTTAGATTTGTATAGGTTGAACTCGATGGACTTCAGTCTTTTTTTAACCTTATCTACTATGTTACTATGTTACTATGTTACATATATATATATATATATATATATATATATATATAGATAGATAGATATATATATATATACATACATATACATATATAAAAAATGGTGGAAATAGCAACTGAAAGTATGTCCGTTACAATGGAGAACATCATACTGAAAGAGTTTGGGAATAATCCCCATAGAGCTACTAGAAATAGAGAACTAAATTTGCTAGAGACCACTACAGAAGAAGTCTTTATGCAGGATGAAAATCCAGAGGAATTATTTAAATCTCTGGAAAAACTCCTAAGTCAAGACGCTAGAGACTGGCAAGATCTAATTCTACTAGAGAATTATCTTATACATAAAGTGGTCCCAAGAGGACTGAGAGTTCTAAAACAACCAGCATTTAATCTGGATGAAGTAGAATTCATTACAGAGTGGGAAGCAGCAGCTCTGGAATGCTCCAATAAATTCATTAAAATATTAATAAAATATAGGGAACATAGACTCAACAACCTAAAAATAGAGCTAGATGACATTGTAAGTAAATTACAGCCATTTAAAGATAATGATAAATGGGTAAACAGGAATAAAAGTGTACAATTCAGAATAAGTCAATTAGACAGAGAATTACAAACCAATAAACAAAAAAAGTTAAAAAGAGATATTGAGGACTTCAAAAATAATATGGTTTATACTTATAAAAATAAAAATAATAAAGACCAAGTTGGTACCTCTAAATGCCCAGAGGAAGGAGCCATGCAAAAATCCAAGTTAACTACACAGGAAATTGGCCACAAGAAAAGGGATACTGGAAACTCTTATTGTAATTATTGTGATAATAAAAATAAAGGCCATAATAACATGTATAATGGTAATTACAATAAGGGCAATAGTTATAACATCAATTACAATAGACAACAGAACTATCCTAGTAGAAATAACACTGATAAATCACATAACTATTCATTAGAGTACAGACATACTCCTACTCATCATCATAGTAAAAAATCAAATCCACAGAACCAACATTTACAGTGGAGACGGAAAGATAGTGCTAGAGAAAAGACTAATAATAGTTACCATTATGACTCACAGTTTGCTGTTAATAATAGATATGAGATATTGGATTATAATCATGCCCAATATAATGAACATCAGAATTGGGAGATACGGGGAGCTAAACCCAAAGAACAGAATCATGCCCAATATAATGAACACCATAACTGGGAGATACGGGGAGCTAAACCCAAAGAGACACAGGAACCTAAGCATTTTTTAGAGATAGAACAGGTAAAAAATCACAAACCAATACAACAGGACAGAACCAAACAAAGAAAAAGATCATTAGAAAGAGAAGAAGGGGAAATAGAGCTGGAAAACTTATACAGGCAAACAGGGAGAACAAGGAGAGACTAAATAAGGCGAAAAAAGAAATTTTTAACCTGGCTAAAATAGATTTGGATAATAATGACATCAAACTTCTACATAAAGGTCTCAACTTTGCACCAAAATCAAAACCAAGTAAATTTGAAATGTTTATAGATATACATAAATACGTTAGAAAACTAACACTAAAGAGGTATTTCCTCAAGAACCCTGTAAATAGAGGTATTTATAATCAACCGTACTTAGAGTCTACAGACCTTGGGGTACTAGATATTCTAAAAGAACTAGAAACGAAAGAAGAAAATAGTTCTAGAAGATCATTGTAATATAAGGGAAGATCATTTGGATGAATATATAGATACATTAGATATCTCTGAACATTGGATGGAACCAGAAATACAACACTCTAATTTTAAGGCAAAATCCACATTCAATCCCGTGGGCTTTCAAGGTGAACAAATATCTATGTTTAACAAATTAGTTACTAAAGACATAGAAATAGAATTTGAGAAAGAAAATAATTTCTTAACAAAACACAACGATAATTTGACCATCTTAGAAAGAAAGTCCATGAAAAAATTAATGAACAATGATGATATCACGATACGCCCCGCCGATAAAGGCGGGGGTATAGTGATACAAAAGAGAGAAGAATATCTCAAAGAAGCATACAGGCTATTAAATGATAGTACAACCTATAAAATTCTTCAGAAAGATCCAACTGATATATATATAATAAGGAACTAAATAAGATGCTCAATATAGCTAAAAGTACTGGTATCTTAAATGAAGACGAATATAGATACATCTATACTACACAACCAAATACACCTTATATATATCACCTACCAAAAATGCACAAAGACCCACTTAACCCGCCTGGTAGACCGATAATATCGGGAATTGGGTCTATTACAGATAACCTATCTAAGTATGTAGACTTTTACTTACAGCCAAAAGTTAAATCTACTAAGGCATATCTTAAGGATACTAGCGAGGTAATAAATAGATTTGAAGGCATTGTTTGGGAAAAAGACATGATGTGGCTTACTTGCGACGTCGCTTCACTATACACCTGTATTCCTCATGATGATGGTATAGAGAATATAAAAATCGAACTGTCCAATTGGTCTATCCCAGAAAACCATATACAATTTTTAACTAATAGTATAAAATTTATTTTAAATCATAATTATTTTTTATTTCAAAACAAATTTTATGTACAAACAAGGGGGACTGCGATGGGGACTACCTTTGCCCCATCATACGCAAACATTTATGTTAACGCTTTCGAAACTAAACACATTTGGAAAAACAATCCTTTTAAAGAGAATATTTTAATCTATGCTAGATATATTGATGATATTATCATTTTATGGAAAGGAAGCAAAGAGAACATAGATAATTTTATGGTTTTTATGAATGATAATAATTTTAATTTATCTTTTACTCATTCATGCTCAAAAGAACAAATAGAATTTTTAGATTTAATCCTTTATAAAAACAGTCATGGTAAAATAGCGGTAAAGAATTTTCGTAAACTAACCGATAGAAATAGTTTTATACAGGCTAATAGTGCCCATAAAAAGAGTTGGCTAAACAATGTCCCGTATAGCCAATTTCTAAGGTTAAAAAGAAATTGTACACACGGAATAGACTATGAAATGGAGGCTGACATCTTGGAAAAGAAATTCCTGGAGAAGGGGTATACCCAAGAAAATATTAAACAGGCTAGACAAAAAGCAACCCTTAAAAATAGGAACCATATTTTAAAAAAAGAAGAAAAGGACAACAGCCAAGGTAATATAGGGACCAATATACATAAAGAATTAATAAAATCAAAATCTGGAAAGCAAAACTCTATTAGATTTATAACAACCTTCAATGAGGGTTCTAAAAAATTGGAAGGTATCCTTAAAAAACATTGGCCTATTTTAATATCAGATCCTGTGTTAGCACCACACTTAGAGTTAAAACCTACTATTACATATAGAAAAGGAAAAAAGCCTTAGAAACCTATTAGCACCTAGTAAAATCAAAACAGAAACAAAAACAGAATCAAATAAAATAAGCGAAGGAACTAACTGGCTTAAGGATTGGAAAGGGACTATGAAATGTGGCAAATCTAGTTGTAACATGTGCAAACACATAAACAAGGAACCCACATTTCATAATAGTGAATCAACTTAAACATATAATATCACGTTTAGAAGCAATTGTGATTCAACACACATTGTATATCTATTGGAATGTGGGTGTGGCCTTTTATATGTGGGGCGCACGAAAAGGAAAGCCAAACGAAGGCTAAATGAACATGTTTACAATATAAAAGAAAAATTGGTAAAACATAGTGTACCTAAGCATTTTTTAGAACATCATGGCAACAACCCTAGTTCCCTAAAAATCCAAATTATAGATCATATTCCTTCATCCAAACCAAATAGGCTATTAGCACTAAGAAAATTAGAGACTAAATGGATCTATAAATTAAAAACCCTGCAACCGTTAGGTCTCAATATAGACATTGATATAGCGGCATTCATGTAGCTCATATTAAAAATTCAGAAAATCTAGGATACCTCCTTAGTTAATAATAATCCTTGTCAATCCTTTTGAGCCATTCATAGACAATTAATTTTATTTAATGAATTTCTCTTATTTTTCCATAAAAAATCTTTTTCTAGCGATTTATAGATAATGAATTTTATAAATTTTTCCAGCTATTTACAGACAATTAATTTTTTAAGGGAGATTAGATCCTAAGCGAATCACTATGTAATATAAACAGTGATTTGACTTATCTATAGGCTTGTTTTAGTTTTAGTTTTAGCGTATAAGAATACACCATGATAATTTTATATATATTCTTATTTTCTTTTTTAAAACAATTTTAAAATATACATTTTTTAGATAATTTATTAATCTTTTAGTATGTATTTTCTGTTTTTAGAAATAAAAACATTTTAGGTTAACATAGCAATTTACAGTCCTGACAAAATATTAAATATTAAACACTTATATGATACAGTAAATTATTTTTATTATTTATTATCACCATCATTGCAATATTTTGCAATATTTTGCTTTACTCTATTTAACGATGCAGCTAGCACACAGCACGTAATATTCAGAATACAGTATTAAACTTTTGTAGTAACCCAAACATAGTAACATGACAAACATCCATGATACATCGTTTCAGGGAAATATGACTAATATGGGGACAACTACTGCATGTAGATGTGTTTTTAACTCTGACCGTGCTCTATACGATTATGTTTTGGGCTTAGGGCGTTGTTGTATAGAGTAGCGGCCAGATCTGAAAGTATAATTATGTATATTTTGTTATAAAATCTGTTTGTGACAATTTAGTACGCTAATTTTAACTAGTTCTATTAGTATTTCTCTTGTATATATTAATAATTATGTGGTTTTTATCAATGTGGTTTTTATCAATCTGATGTAAGAACGCTTGATAAGGTATGTTTTACACTGCAGCGGATTTAAAGTTTGTATGTGGAGCGATATGAGACACACCCATGAACATGATTGGTCAAACAACACACCCCTTTATGATAATTGGCTGTCTCTCCTTTAAATGATAAAGGCGCAATTCCAAAATACATACGTCACTACTGCCTCATGAAGAAGCCCGGCCGCTGATCGGGGGAAACGCGTTAGGCTACTAAAGAGCAAGCGTCTGGCCAGCTCTTTAGTAGCTTCTAGAATCCTATCCACGGTCATCAGAGCAGGGGTTCCGGACACCGTGCCTGAAAATTTCCATCTCAAACCTGGTGTGGAGGAGCAGCAGCTGTACCTACACAGTGCTCAACTGATGTGCTTTTTAGCACTTACGAATCTTGTAAGTGTTAGTTTTTATGTGTGTATTTCACTGATAATAAAATATTTCACTTGAGTCGGCCCTGTGCGCCTCTGTCTTTTTTTCTTTTTAATGAATAGTTGAAGACATATATATATATATATATATATATATATATATATATATATATATATATGTATATAAAACCATGTAATAATACAAATAATATAAATTAATCAATTTAACATTTAACCCCTGCAAAGGGCCAGGTACACACCTGTACCATTCCTAAGAAGAACAGAGCCAGCAATTGGCATCTAAGTGAGTATATCGTTCATCATTTACTCACCAAGAAAATCTTCCTCAGGAGGAAAAATGCTGTGCAGAACCTTAATTTTACACAAGTAAAACACATAGCAACACAAATTTAAATGCTTAATGAACAACACAGTTTACCAAATATATAAGAACATTGTGTTAAGCCTTAAATATACACAAATGTAAAGAACACAACAGTCTAGATTGCCCCAAATCATTTATTATAGACATAACTATATACATGTTGGAGCATATTCTATGAATACAAATACTTCTTAAAGGAGCATTCCAGCCAAAATTGGAATCCACATGGATGTATTTCAGTTTTGAATAGAAGCAATTTAATAATATGCAAGTATTAGCAAAAATGCTTCTAATAAAAGCTATAGCTGTTTCAAAAGTGTACTTAAATATGCACCGTGCACCAGCATTTTAAACACAGCACTTGCTCAGAAAACCTAAGGTGCTTGTACCATCTGATAATGACTCAATTTGTTAATTGCTGACATGATACAAGTCCCACTGGTGCTCTGAGCAGCTGCATTATTTAAAATGCTGGTGCACTGAGAATATCTAGCTATACTTCACATGCACATGCAGAGAAAAAATGTAATATTAAAACAGTGATAACTTTTACTTGAAGGATTTTAGCCAATACATGTATATTGTACATATATTTCTATTCAAAGTTGTAATTCATCTATGTGCATTTAAATTTTGATCGGAATGTCCCTTTAACCCAGAAAGCTTTGACTGTTAAGAAGACAGTTGAATCAATGACCGTCTCTCTACCTAGGTATCTTTCAGTCTGTCTGTTTAATGTAAAGAGAAAATATATACTCACACTTAAAATATACAGCTCACAACAGGCCAAGTAAACTTACAGTTCTGTACTTCTATCCGTCTCCTTTCTTATGGTTTCACAAAAGGGACTTTCAGTCACATAAACTCTGTGGGTATCTTTATATAAACTTCCTTTTTTTTTCTTTCCTAGTTGACGTGATCTGATGAAACACACTCTTAGCTTCCTGCTGATGAGCTACAGACTCTATTGAGCAACATTTACAAAGAAAAATAACAAAGAACTTGAAATAGTGATCTTTTAAAATGGGTCTGTGTAGAATCAGCAAGTGTTTCACTCAGGGGACATTATATTATTTCATATTTCTATTCTCCAAATTGGAATATAAAAAAAAACTCTTGTATCATAAAGTGATATTTACACTCACTTTGGGAAGACCTACAAGCTGTATATTTATTCAAACCATAGTGTAGCAAATAAATGCACTGAAGGCCAGTCTCATAGGGACAATTATAATCAGTTTATTCCTGTTTAATAGTCCTTTTATTTTATTACGTATCAATTATTTAATTATTGTATATGGAGAATTTAGAAATGGCATTAAGCTTGTTAGCATCTAGTTAAAATGTTGGTAAATAGACATTAAACACTTTGAGGATATTAATGTAATTTTTTAAATTATATGTAGTAAAAAAAAACATACAAAATAACTTTCGGACAGATTACGAGTTTTGCTTTTTTGCAAGTAATTTCCACCTCTCACCTTTAATAGAGCTGCTATTACAGGTTTGGAAAAATCCGGCGTTAGCGGGCAATATGGCAGCGTTGAGCTCCATACCGCACACAAATACCAGCGCTGCTTTGAGCTGGTTTTACATGCTCATGCACGATTTCCCCATAGACATCAATGGGGAGAGCCAGCTAAAAAAAAAGCACCTGCAAAAAAGGAGCGTAAAACTCTGTAACGCAGCCCCATTGATTCCTATGGGGAAAGAAAATGTATGTTTACACCTAAATACCCGAACATAAACCCAGAGTCTAAACACCCCTAATCTGCCGCCCCCGACATTGTCGACACCTACATTACACTTATTAACCCCTAATCTGCCGCCCCACATTGCCGCCACCTACCTACACTTATTAACCCCCTATTAACCCCTAGTCTGCTGCTCCAAATGTCGCCACCACCCACCTACACTTATTAACCCCTAATCTGCTGCCCCCAACGTCGCCGCCGCCTCTATACTAAAGTTATTAACCCCTAAACCTCTGGCCTCCCACATCACTAACACTAAATAAATATATTAACCCCTAAACCTAAGTCTAACCCTAACTCCAACCCTAACACCCCTAACTTTAATATAATTAAAATAAATCTAAATAAAACTTGCTATCATTAACTAAATAATTCATATTTAAAACTAATACTTACTTATAAAATAAACCCTAAGCTTGCTACAATATAACTAATAGTTACATTGTAGCTAGCTTAGGTTTTATTTTTATTTAACAGCTAAGTTTGTATTTATTTTAACTAGGTAGACTAGTTAGTAAATAGTTATTAACTATTTACTATCTAGTTATAATAAATACTAATTTACCTGTAAAATAAAACCTAACCTGCCTCAAACTAACACCTAACATTACACTAAAATTAAATACATTACATTAATTAAATACAATTAACTAAATTACAAAAAAAACACTAAATTACACAAAATAAAAAGAAATGATCAAATATTTAAACTAATTACACCTAATCTAATAGCCCTATCAAAATAAAAAGCCCCCCCCCCCCAAATAAAAAAAAAGCCTAAACTGCCAATAGCCCTTAAAAGGGCCTTTTGTGGGGCATTGCCCCAAATAAATCAACTCTTTTACCTGTAAGAAAAAAAACAACAACCCCCCAACAGTAAAACCCACCACCCACACAACCAAACCCCCCAAATAAAATCCTATCTAAAAAAAACTAAGATCCCCATTGCCCTGAAAAGGGCATTTGGATGGGCATTGCCCTTAAAAGGGCATTTAGCTCTTTTGCATTGCCCAAACCCTAATCTAAAAATAAAGCCCACCCAATAAACCCTTAAAGGGACATAATACTCATATGCTAAATCACTTGAAACTGATGCAGTATAACTGTAAAAAGCTGACAGGGAAATATCACCTGAGCATCTCTATGTAAAAAAGGAAGATATTTTACCTCACAACTTCCTCAGCTCAGCAGAGTAAGTTCTGTGTAAAAAGTAATAATTCAGCGCAAGTAAAAAAAAAAAAAATGAAGAAATGAACAGCAGCCAATCAGCATCAACAGTGCTGAGGTCATGAACTCTTTTACTGTGATCTCATGAGATTTGACTTAACTCTCATGAGATTTCATAGTAAACTTCCTTTAAACTGAATAGGGAAATAACATAAGAGTGCACGAGGCTCATCCCTTCGGCTGTCCCGGAACAGACATACTGATATGCTGCTTAGAAGTCCTTTACAATGGGATGTGGCTACTGAGGAACTTTCTTTTTTACATAGAGATGTTCAGGTGATATTTTCTAGTCAGCTTTCAACATTTGGGTATTATGGCCCTTTAATAAAACCTAACACTAACCACCGAAGATCCACTTACAGTTTTTGAAGACCGGACATCCATCCTCATTAAGCCGGGAGAAGTCTTCATCCAAGCGGGCAGAAGTCCTCAACAAAGCTGGGAGAAGTATTCATCCAAGCTGCAAGAAATCGTCTTCCAGGCGGGCAGAAGTCTTCATCCAGACGGCATCTTCTATCTTCATCCTTCCGACGTGGAGCAGCTCTATCTTCAAGACATCCGGTGCAGAGCATCCTCTTCTATCAGCCAATCGGAATTCAAGGGATGCCATCTTGGATGACGTCATTTAAAGGAACCTTCATTCTTCAAGAGGAATCGAAAGAAGAGGATGCTCCGCGACGGATGTCTTGAAGATAGAGCCGCTCCGCGTCGGAAGGATGAAGATAGAAGATGCCGTCTGGATAAAGACTTCTGCCCGTCTGGAGGATGACTTCTTGCCGCTTGGATGAAGACTTCTCCTGGCTTCGTTGAGGACTTCTTGCCACTTGGATGAAGACTTCTCCCGGCTTAGTAGAGGATGGATGTCCGGTCTTCAAAAACTGTAAGTGGATCTTCGGGGGTTAGTGTTAGGTTTTTTTAATAGCTTATTGGGTGGGTTTTATTCTTAGATTAGGGACTTTGGGTAATGTAAAAGAGCTAAATGCCCTTTAAGGGCAATGCCCATCCAGATGCCCTTTTCAGGGCAATGGGGAGCTTAGGTTTTTTTAGGTAGGTTTTTTGGGGGGGCTGGTTGTGTTGGGGGTGAGTTTTACTGTTGGGGGTTTGTTTGTATTTTTTTTTACAGGGCCCCGCAAAAGGCCAATTTAAGGGCTATTAGCAGTTTAGTGTATGCTGGTTTTTTTTATTTTTATAGGGCTATTAGATTAGGTGTAATTAGTTTAAATATTTGATAATTTCTTTTTTATTTTGTGTAATTTAGTGTTTGTTAGTTTTTTTAATTAAGTTAATTGTATTTAATTAATGTAATTTATTTAATTTTAGTGTAATGTTAGGTGTAAGTGTAACTTAGGTTAGGTTTTATTTTACAGGTACATTTGTATTTATTTTAACTATGTAGCTAGTAAATAGTTAATAACTATTTACTAACTATTCAACCTAGTTAAAATAAATACAAACTTACCTGTAAAATAAAAATAAAACCTAACGGCTAGACTAAGAGTTTTGCGGTAGCTGAAAAAGCAGCGTTAACAGGTGCTAATGTTGCTTTTTTACGCCCGCTGGCATTACGAGTCTTGCAGGTTTAGGGTCATCGCACACTTTTTTGGCCTTACCGCAAAACGACTTACATAAACTTTGTAAAGTCTTTTTTCTATGGGACTTTCATACCGCTGGTATTACGAGTCTGTCCTGCGAGGCCAAAAAGTGAGCGGTACACCCTCTACCGCCAAGATTCGAACCGCATTTGTACATTTTATGTACAATGCAGTACCATAAAACTCATAACTAAAATGCTACAAAGTACACTAAACACTCATAAACTACCTATTAACCCCTAACCCGAGGCCCTCCCGCATGTCAAACGCTAAAATAAATGTATTAACCCCTAATCTGCCGCTCCAGACATCGCCGCCACCTACATTATATTTATTAATCCCTATTCTGCTGCTCCGGACACCGCCGTCACCTACATTATATGTATTAACCCCTAATCTGCCGCCCCCAATGTCGCCGCAACCTACCTACACTTATTAACCCATAATCTGCTACTCCCGACATCGCCGCCACTATAATAAACATATTAACCCCTAAACCACCGCACTCCCGCCTCCCAAACATTAGTTACATCTTATTAAACCATAATCTGCCGTCCCTAACATCGCCGCCACCTACCTACATTTATTAACCCCTAATCTGCGCCCCCAACGTCGCTGCCACTATACTAAATGTATTAGCCCCTAAACCTAAGTCTAACCCTAACACTCCCTAACTTAAAAATAATTTAAATAAATCTAAAAAAATATTCCTATCATTAACTAAATAATTCCTATTTAAAACTAAATACTTACCTATAAAATAAAAAACAAATTACAGATATTCAAACTAATTACACCTAATCTAATAGCCCTCTCAAAATAAAAAAATGCACCCCCCAAATAAAAAAAAAACCCTAGCCTAAACTAAACTACCAATAGCCCTTAAAAGGGCCTTTTGCGGGGCATTGCCCCAAAGTAATCGGCTCTTTTACCTGTAAAAAAAAATGCAAACAACCCCCCAATAGTAAAACCCACCACCCACACAACCAACCCCCCAAATAAAAAACTAAAAAAAAAACCTAAGCTCCCCATTGCCCTGAAAAGGGCATTTGGATGGGCAGTTAGCTCTTTTACAGGCCCAAACCCTAACCTTAAAAAAAAAAACACCCAATATACCCTTAAAAAATCCTAACACTAACCCCCTTAAGATCGACTTACCGGGAGATGTCTTCATCCATGCCAGGCCAAAGTCCTCAACGAAGCTGGGAGAAGTCTTCATCCAAGCCGGGCAGAAGAGGTCCTCCAGACGGGCAGAAGTCTTCATCCAGATGGCATCTTCTATCTTCATCCATCCGGTGCGGAGCGGGTCCATCTTCAAGACATCCGACGCGGAGCATCCTCTTCATCCGACGACTAGAATGAAGGTACCTTTAAGTGATGTCATCCAAGATGGCGTTCCTTAGATTACGATTGGCAGATAGAATTCTATCAGCCAATCGGAATTAAGGTAGAAAAAATCCTATTGGCTGATGCAATCAGCCAGTAGGATTGAACTTCAATCCTATTGGCTGATCCAATCAGCCAATAGGATTGAGCTTGCATTCTATTGGCTGATTGGAATGCAAGCTCAATCCTATTGGCTGATTGCAAGTGACTGAAAATGTGTAATTTTTTTTTTTTAATCTTTATTTATCCATCAATATATATATCACAAAAAAAGAAAAGAAAATGGCCTCTAGTCAGTATTACAAAAAGCAAGAAGAGAGAAACATTAGACAGTGTATCACAGTAATAAGATATCAAATCAAGACTCATTTGCCATACCTTCACAGTCAGTACACTTTGTAAGACACAAATCAGTTGGCGTAAACAAATAAACATTCTTACTGCCTGTCTACAATACCGAAAATTATATTATATTTGCAATTGTTAATAAATAGCCGACAGATCATACCCCTATCTTTGTATATTGACATTTTCAAATTGTATTAAGAAAATCATATATACAAACAAGAAAAGAGGGGACACAAAAAAAAAGAAAAAGAGGCAAGAAAAGAAAAAAAACACCCACCCTTCCACTCACCCCTCCATCCAATATGCCGGGAGGAAACCACTTTGTATTGCTATGGGGAATGCTTCAGCCTTTCGTAATTGGCGTATAATTTGAATTTGTACTGGATAAGGAAGTGACAGAATTACTTGTAGCCATTTCTTAAAATAACTAGTAAATTTTAAGGGATTGACAACACCGCCCTCAGATTGCAATTAACTGTATACAAATTGTCTGGACAAATACTTCTATGCTGGGGGACCTGTGCGACTTCCAGTGCTGTAATATTAAATTCCTTGCTTTCAGTATAATGGTATAAATGAGTTGGCGTTGTTCTAAAATTGTCTGATTTATGGGGAGAAGAAGAAAAAATATATTTTGGGGAAGAAGCTGTAATTTTTGTGATATGACTTTGTTAAACCAATAATTGACTTTATTCCAGACTTGGCGAATCTTAGAACATGCCCAGAAACAATGCAGTAAATCTGCTCTGCCCACACTACAATGGAAACATTGCCCCTCATATTTCTTCCATTTAGCTAATCTTTGAGGTGTAGTATATGAAAGATTAATCAGTTTACTATGTGATTCTCTCCAAATCGATGTCCTGTAACCAACCCTTAATACACTACTTTTGATATACTGTATTTCCAGATCTGGAAAGGACCTTTGCCATTTACCAGTAATTTCTTCTAAATATGCAAGGCCTTGCTTTCTTATGAGCATTTTGTACCATAAAGAGATAGGGGCCCATTTATCAACTTCCGTAAGGAGCTTGTGGACCCGTGTTTCTGGCGAGTCTTCACACTCGCCAGAAACAGCAGTTATGAAGCAGCGGTCACAAAGACCACTGCTCCATAACCCTGCCCGCCTGCTCTGAGCAGGCAGACAGGAATCGCAGACAGGAATTGGCACCCCCTGCTGGCGGCCCATTGGCCGCAAGTCTGCAGGGGGCGGCGTTGCACCAGCAGCTCTTGTGAGCTGCTGGTGCAATGCTGAATATGGAGAGCGTATTGCTCTCCGCATTCAGCTAGGTCTTGCGGACCTGATCCGCACTGTCGGATCAGGTCCGCAGGACGTTAAGTAAATAGGCCTCATAGAGTGGACTCTGGATTCGTATGCCTGAATATTTTTCTCAATTATGCCTAAATCCCATGATGGTCCAAAATATCTTATAGTTTGCGTAAAAAAATGTCTTAACTGTAAGAATCCCAAAAATCGTTGTTTGGGGATATTATAATCCCTTTGAATTTGACCAAACGATTTATAAGACTGCAGACCGGTTTCTGCCAACTAGATTAAAAATTAAAATCCCTTCCCTTTCCAAATCTGGAATACCCTTGAATCTAGACCTGACAAAAAGTCGGGGTTACCAACAATAGGGAGGTAACGAGATACTATTTTTGGTGTAATTAATCCACAACAATTCTGATTTCTTTTGATTGATTTTATATCCTGAGAATTGACTGAACTCTTTAATAATATCTAAGAGGCGAGGAATACTCAAATTTGTATTAGAGAGAAATACCAATAAACCATCAGCATATAGTGACAACACGCAATTGGTGTCTCCCAACCTTATTCCCTCTAGATCTTGTCTTAACCAAACAGCAAGGGGTTCTAACGACAGGTTGAATAGGAGCTGCGAAAGCGGGCCTCCCTGTCTAGTACCTTTGGCCATAATTATCTTGGGCGACAACCCCCCCTTAATTAATACCTGAGAACAGGGGTTATTATATAACAATTTTGTAAAATTGAGAAATTGACCTGTCAGTCCAAACTGTGTGAGTGATGTAAATAGGTGATCACATATTATGGAATCAAATGCTTTTTCCGCATCCAGGGTCACTCGCGCCATATCTATTTTAAAAGGTTTCTTAGTATTATTGATTCTGTTCCAGTAATATTTTAAAAGCTATAGTACCTTACAAAGATTCTTAGAGGAATTTCTACCTGGCATGAAGCCTGTCTGGTGAAAATGAATTAGGCTACTGATGCACTTTCTCAGTCTCTCTGCAAAGATAGAAGTGAGTAATTTGTAATCATTATTGAGTAAGGAGATGGGGTGATAGGAGCTAAGCTGTTCTGGATCTTTATCTTTCTTAGGAATCAATGTATTTATTTAGGCTGTAAAAAATTTAGAGTCCATCTTATTCTCTGCATAATATTTGTTAAAAAGCCTAGAGAGTGTATCTATAAACTCATCTTTGAGCATTCTATAAAATGTGGCTGGTAACTGATCAGGGCCGGGGGCTTTGCTTAATTTTGCTTTACCAATAGCCGTTAAAATTTCATCCCTACAGATTGGTTGATTTAGCTCTATGAGATCTGCTGGTGTCAACTTAGGCAGTGAAATCTTATTCCAGAATAAATCCTTCACTGAGCCATCAAACTTATATACTGAATATATACATTGGTAATATTTGTAAAAGGTCTTCCTAATCTCATCTGGAGATGTCATATTACCTATACTTGTCTTAATATTCACTATATTCCTCCCTCCTTTACCTGACTTAATTACCTTGGCAAGGTATTTAGCTGACCTAGCCTGATGGCCCGCGAAAAAAGGCTTTATTCCTTGCATCTTCCCTAAGCCCTTTCTGCTTAAAAAATGTATCCCTTTCTGCCTTTGCAGCTTTATATTTTACCCATATATTCCTATTTGGATTATTAATGTAAGCGATGTAGCTATTCTTTACTTGATTTGTTAACTGATGATCCCTGGCTCTTGCTTTTTTTCTTCCATTTAACCAGATATGCTTTTATTTTGCCACAAAGTACCGCTTTTGCTGCTTCCCAGAAGATCTCAATTTTTTTAAAGTATGCTACATTATTAGCATAATAATCTCTCCATTTCTGTACTAAGAATCTATTAAAATCACTATTATTTAGGAGAAATTTAGGGAAGAATAAGCTATTAATTGTAGGTACTTGGGGTTTTTCTGTCCCTATATTTAAACCAATAACTGCGTGGTCATAAATTGCTATCTCATTAATTCTAGGAAACAGGTCTAGATGCAGCACATAGAGACAAGGAATAAATCTATACGTGACATTGTTTTGTGGGATTTAGACTCACAGGTAAACTCTCTATTATTTGGATTTTTAACTCGCCAGATGTCCTGGAGATTTAATTTATTACAGAGAGCCATTAATACTCTTTCTTCTCAAGTTTTCACAATGTGTTTATTACCAATTCTAATCCTATCAATCTGAGAACAGAGGGTTAAATTAAAGTCTCCTGCAGAAATAAAAAAATTTTCTACGAAAGGCAAAAGTTTAATATATAATTTGTCCCCAAATCCAACTCGTTAGGACCATATACATTACAAATAACATATAAACTCCCATTATATTGTAGCTCAATAACTATAAATCTTCCTTTGGGGTCGGAAAATTTAGATACTATTTTATAAGCCAGTGTTTTAGAGAAAAGAAAAGCCATGCCCCTCTTACGCTGGATACTTGGGGTAGCAATAATCTCTCCCACCCATTTGCATTTAAGCTTTGCATGTTCAATATTATTCAGGTGGGTCTCTTGGAGGAGTACCAAATCTGTACTAAGTTGTCGCAGTATAAGATTACTTTTGGCCGGGGAGGTTATTCCCCCAACATTCCAGGAAATTATATTCCAATTTTTAGCCATAGCAGCATAAAATACACATTTTTACCTGTATCCAATCTATAAACAAAGGAGGGAAGAGGGGGGGGGGAGAGGAAAAAAAAAGAATATAAAAACACAAGTTAAAAAACATCCATACATAACCTATTTTGAGCATATCCTTAATAAACTGCTAGTGTAAGTCGCGATACTTCAGAATCATTGTGTCAAATAAAGTTTATTCTCTAAAAAAAAGGTTTTGGCTTCCTGTACATTAGTTAATGAAATAGGTACATCCTTATACATAAACTGAATTTATGCCTTGTAGATAAGCGTAGCTTGTATACCTTTTTTTTTATTAAATTTGAACAAAAGGGGGCTATTTCTCTACGTGTGTTCATAGTATCAACAGAGAAATCCTGAAATATAAGAAATTTATCTTGGCCTATCTTTAGGGGGCTCACTTTTCTGTATTGGCTCATGATGGCAACTTTATCCTGAAAATTTTAATATTTGACAATTAACTGTGCCGTCTGTATTTTTTATCGGTGGTCCTAATCTATGTGCTCTTTCTACAAAAATGTTCTGTTCTACTTGCTGCATACCTAGAATCTTTTTTTTTTTTTTAAATGTTTATTTATTATTGACGTACACACAGTCATCTTATTACAAACTATGTGTCAGGGATACAAACAGTGTTCTTTACAGAGATGAGACAAGTATTATCAAATCTTCAAGCATTTAAGCAAACAACAATCATTTTTAACCGAAAAAAAGACAAAACTTAAATATAGCAGATACAATGGTGTCCCTAGGGTCTCTGTATTAGTAGTATGTGGCAGAAAAGTATAGGCTATGTATCACGTAATTTTTGAATTTTCCTGTAGAATGTATGAGGCTAATCTCTGTGAGAATATAAATACATATATACCTGTCCTAGAACAGGTTAAACATACTTTTTAATGGTGTCAATATGAGGGGGGTACGGGAACGAAGAAGGGTAGAGGGAGAGGACGGAAAAAAAAAAAAAAAAAGGGAAAAGAGCGAAGAAAGAGAGGGAACCGAGGAAAAGAATCTACAGTGCCCCCCAACCCTCTCTGCTCTCTCTCTAATCGACCCAAAATGCTGGGTATCTGCCCGCGTTAATCAATTCAAGAATGTAAGTCGATTGGCTAAGAGGCTTAATTAATTGCTGCTGTGCCAGTGGAGAAAGTGACAATATTACTACACCCCATTTATCTAGGAATCTCTTATGTGGGTCTCATTGTACTTAGATATTGCATATTGTTCCACCATACATTGTTTCAATACTTCTTTTTTAAATTTTATAAACGGAGGTAGGTGGGGGAGTTTCCAGGATGTCAGGATCACATTCCTAGCTAATAAAATTACGGTATTAATTAACTTATAATTCTTTTGCTGTTGTGAAAATGTAACTAAGAAGATGACCATTTGGGCCTCTAATCTTATTTCTGTGTCTAAGATTTTATTCAACCAAAACTTAATTTTCAGCCAGAGCTGTTGAACTTTAGGGCACAACCAGATGCAATGTAAGAGGTTTGCTTGTTGGGCCTGACATTTCCAGCATCCGATAATTTTTCTATACCATTTAGATAATTTGTCGGGGGTGATTGATATATGTCGCATAAATCATTTTTAAATGCCGTTCTCGCCATGCTAGGGCATTTCCTGTTTTATTCAACAGGTTCAGGCTCACTTGGATTTGTTGAGGCCTAAGCTCTGGAAAACTATTACTCCAAATAGCTACTATTTTCTCCAGTTGGGCCTCATGTTTGGAAATCGTCATCAAACGATAGAATGGAGAAATTGACGAGGCCCCACTGTTATATTGATTCATTAGGCTCCTTAACGGAGCATATGTCCAATTAGAGCCAAATTTAAGTTTGAGATCTGTGATGTAGTGCTTAATTTGCAAATACGCAAAGTGATCAGATTGTGGAAGCTCAAATTCTACTCTGATGTCAAGGAATGATCTAATTATTGTATTAGAAGTAATTAATTGTTTTATGGAGGTCAGCCCTTTCAGTTTCCATCTCTCAAAGACCTTATAAGTGAAACCTGGAACAAATCCTGGGCATCCCTGAATTGGGAGATATTCCGAGACAAATGGAGATGTTCCTATTTCTAGACAGAATTTCTGCCATGCCAGAATCACATTTTTAAAAGTCGGCATTTTAGCAATTGCCGGTGGCAGTTGTGAAATTGGGCAGTGTAAAAGAGCTTTTAAGTTGAATGGGTGAACAAGGTTTGTCTCCCGGCAAAGACAGTGAAAAATTCTTTCTCTGAGATCCAGTCAGCCGCCAGTTTTGCTATTGAAGCAATATTGTAGTAGGTAATATTCGGGAAAGCGAGGCCCGCCGACTCTTTGGAGAGTGTTAATGCATTTAATGCAATTCGGGGTCTCTTTCCTTTCCAGAGAAATTCACTAGATATTCGGTTAAATAATTTTATATCTACCTTATGTAAAAGGAAAGGTATATTTTGGAGAAGATATATTAACTTTGGTAAAAGTATGATTTTAATAAGCATAATACGTGCTGAAAGAGAGATAGGGAGAGGGGCCCAGTCTTTCAATTTCTGCTTACAGTAATTGAAGAATTTAGCATAATTCAACTCATACCATTCTTGTGGGGAATTTGACATTGTTATTCCTAAATACTTTATTTGAGTGACCTCTCTAAATGGATGATCTAATACATGGAACGCAGTTCTATGTATCCACAGTAATTCAGATTTTTGAACATTGATTTTGTAACCAGAAAATGACGCAAATATTTGCACTGACTCTAATAGCTTAGGTAGGCTTTCTTTTAGACCAGATAAGAAAAGGAGTAGATCGTCAGCATACAAAGCTAAAACATATTTTGTTTACCAATCTGGATGCCTTCTAACTGCTGCCTAAGGAGAATCGCCAGTGGTTCTAGTGATATGTTGAAGAGGATAGGGCGATAGGGGGCATCCCTGCCTAGTGCCTCTCTGCAAAATAAAACGCTCCGTGATAGAACCATTGATAAAAATTACTGAGGAGGGATTGTTATAGATAGCTTTAATCAAATTTGTAAAATACCCCGAAAAGCCAAACTTTCCAAGGCCGAAAAGAGATGGTCCCAACAGATAAAGTCGAAAGCCTTTTCGGCGTCGACTGTTAAGATGGCAGCATCTTTTTTTAACAATTTCTTATTACTCCGCAGGGTAGTCCAGTACAAGCATAACCTTGCGGATATTTTTTGTCGGGCTTCTCCCCATCATGAAGCCAGCCTGATTATCATGTATAATATTATTTAGGTGAGGAGCCAATCTTTTTGCAATTATGGATGTAAGTAATTTATAGTCAAAATTTAACAGGGAAATAGGACGATATGAAGAGGGGATTTCAGGATCTTTTTCTTTTTGAGAACTAAAGCTATGTTTTGACCGCCGCAAAATACTGAGAGCATGGCATATCTGCGGAATAATAAGAATTAAATAACTTATGTAGATTAGGCACTATTTGGTCTGCAAGGATCTTGTAGAATTCGGCTGGTAGCGAGTCGGGGCCGGGGGCTTTGTTAAATTTGGCAGCTTTAATACCAGTTAGAATTTCTTGTATAGAGATCGGAGCGTTGAGTTGATTGATTATCTCTTGTGGCATTTTGGGGATCTTACATTATCCCAAAACCTCTCTTTTAATTCTAGATTGGGAAGTTCAGCTTTGTAGAGATTTTTAAAAAAGTCTGTGAACGTATGTTGAATGTCGTGATAGGAGGTAAATCTATTTTTCCCAGATCTAATTGCGGCAATATAATTGGAAGATCTCTTTTTAGTGATTTTAACAAGATATTTTGCTGCTTTCCCTGAGTAGGCCACCATAAAGTGATTTCTTTCTTATATCTTCCGATATCATTTGTTGTTTAAGGAAGATATCCCTTTGTGTTTTTAAATTTGTGTATCTTTCTCCAAGATTTTTGGAGGGTACAGCTATGAACGCATTATATGCGTTCCTCACACTATTAGAGAGTTGAATTTCTTTCTGTAAGGATTTTTTTTTAAGGGCACACATATAAGCCTTAATATCCCCACGTAGCACAGCCTTTCCGGTCTCCCAGAGTATTTCTGTCTTATCTTTGGCCTATCTTTAGGGGGCTCACTTTTCTGTATTGGCTCATGATGGCAACTTTATCCTGAAAATTTAAATATTTGACAATTAACTGTGCCGTCTGTATTTTTTATCGGTGGTCCTAATCTATGTGCTCTTTCTACAAAAATGTTCTGTTCTATTTGCTGCATACCTAGACTCTGAGGCAAATCTAATGCTGCAAACTTGACTAGATCATGAAACTGCAGTGTCTCCGGGAGCCCTATAATTTTGAAATTGTTTCTACGGGAGCGGTCTTCTAGTTCTTCTAACTTAGAGCACAATACTTTAATTGTAGCATCTTTGGACTTGCTTGCTGTCTCCTGAATATACATCTGATCTTCCAGGTCTCAGACTCGAGACTATACCTCTGAGATTCTATTAGCAAACTGTCTGACCTCTTCGGTGAGAACAGATATCTCACCTTTCAGCATATTAAAACTGAGGTAGAACCAAGTCAGGGATCTCTTTGATCAGAACCTGCTGGTCCTGGCCAGTTACTTTAGGGGGCTAACTGTCTAGACTACTTTCCATATCTACCATTTTGGAATTTCTGTCTCACTATCTAACCGGCATTGCTGGCAATTTAGACTTAGAATGTGTCATAAATATTTCCATAAGTGAAATAAGTGATATACAAAGTAAAACCCAGGAGGCGAAGAACTAGGGGGCTAGTTATCAAGCCGTCTACTTTTTCTGGCTTCGCCGGCCCAATACGTCCGCCTAAGCTCGCCTACCTTCGCCGCCGCGGACCTGAAAAAAATACGCCTAAGTTATCAAATTAAAGCTGTCAAAAAGCCGCGGGGCGATGAGCAGCGGACTGTGACAGTTATCACTCATCCGATCTCGCTGCCCTTCGGCTTTTTCCCAGCTTTATTGCTAGCCTGTTCACTAAGCACTCACACTAACTACACTGCTCTACCCCCTATACCCGGCGCCCCCGGAGCCCCCCGCAACTAAATAAAGTTACTAACCCCTAAACCGCCGCTCCTTAGACCCTTGCCGCAACTCTTATAAATGTATTAATCCCTAAACCGCCGCTCCTAGACCCTACCGCAAGTCTTATAAATGTATTAACCCCTAAAACCGCCGCTCCTAGACCCCGCCGCAACTCTTATAAATGTATTAACCCCTAAACCGCCTCTCCTAGACCCCGCCGCAACTCTTATAAATGTATTAACCCCTAAACCGCCGCTCCCTGGACACCGCTGCCACCTACATTATACCTAGTAACCCCTAATCTGCCCCCCCTACAACCGTCGCCACCTATAATAAATTTATTAACCCCTATCCTGCCCCCCACTACGCCGCCGCCACTGTAATAAAATGATTAACCCCTAAACCTAAGTCTAACCCTAACCCTAACGCCCCCCTAACTTAAATATAATTTAAATCTAACGAAATTAATTAACTCTTATTAACTAAATGAATCCTATTTAAAACTAAATACTTTACCTTAAAATAAACCCTAATATAGCTGACAATATAAATAATAATTATATTGTAGCTATCTTAGGATTTATATTTATTTTACAGGTAACTTTCAATTTATTTTAACCAGGTACAATAGCTATTAAATAGTTATTAACTATTTAATAGCTTACCTAGCTAAAATAAAGAGAAATGTACCTGTGAAATAAATCCTAACCTAAGTTACAATTACACCTAACACTACACTATACTTTAATAAATTATTCCTATTTAAAAATAAATACTTACCTGTAAAATAAACCCTAAGATAGCTACAATGTAATTAATAATTATATTATAGCTATCTTAGGATTTATATTTATTTTACAGGTATCTTTGTATTTCTTTTATCTAGTTAGAATAGTTATTAAATAGTTATTAACTATTTAATAACTACCTAGCTAAAAGAAATACAAAATTACCTGTAAAATAAATCCTAACCTAAGTTACATTAAACCTAATACTACACTATCAATAAATTAATTAAACACAATTCCTACAAATAAATACAATTAAATACAATTACATAAACTAACTAAAGTACAAAAAATAAAAAAAGCTAAGTTACAAAAAATAAAAAATTAAGTTACAAACATGTTAAAAATATTACAACAATTTTAAGCTACTTACACCTAATCTAAGCCCCCTAATAAAATAACAAACCCCCCCAAAATAAAAAAAAATCCCTACCCTATTCTAAATTAAATAAATTTCAAAGCTCTTTTACCTTACCTAGCCCTTAAAAGGGCCATTTGTGGGGGCATGCCCCATAAAGTTCAGCTCTTTTGCCTGTAAAAGAAAAATACAACCCCCCCCCAACATTAAAACCCACCACCCACATACCCCTAATCTAACCCAAACCCCCCTTACAAAAACCTAACACTAATCCCCTGAAGATCATCCTACCTTGAGTCGTCTTCATTCAGCCGAGCCCACCGATGGAACTGAAGAGGACATCCGGAGCGGAAGAAGCTAATCCTCCAAGCGGCGCTGAAGAAATCTTCCATCCGATGAAGTCATCATCCAGGCGGCGCTGAAGAAGTCCTTCGATCCGGCCGATGTCATCTTCAAAGAGGCGCTGAAGAGGTCTTCTATCCGGGCGAAGTCATCTTCCAAGCCGGGTCTTGAATCTTCCTTCCGCCGACGCGGAACCACCTTCTTCACCGACGGACTACGACGAATGACGGCTCCTTTAAGGGACGTCATCCAAGATGGCGTCCCCTCAATTCCGATTGGCTGATAGGATTCTATCAGCCAATCGGAATTAAGGTAGGAAAATCTGATTGGCTGATGGAATCAGCCAATCAGATTCAAGTTCAATCCGATTGGCTGATCCAATCAGCCAATCAGATTGAGCTCGCATTCTATTGGCTGATCGGAACAGCCAATAGAATGCGAGCTCAATCTGATTGGCTGATTCCATCAGCCAATCAGATTTTTCCTACCTTAATTCCGATTGGCTGATAGAATCCTATCAGCCAATCGGAATTGAGGGGACGCCATCTTGGATGACGTCCCTTAAAGGAGCCGTCATTCGTCGTAGTCCGTCGGTGAAGAAGGTGGTTCCGCGTCGGCGGAAGGAAGATTCAAGACCCGGCTTGGAAGATGACTTCGCCCGGATAGAAGACCTCTTCAGCGCCTCTTTGAAGATGACATCGGCCGGATCGAAGACTTCTTCAGCGCCGCCTGGATGATGACTTCATCGGATGGAAGATTTCTTCAGCGCCGCTTGGAGGATTAACTTCTTCCGCTCCGGATGTCCTCTTCAGTTCCATCGGTGGCTCGGCTGAGTGAAGACGACTCAAGGTAGGATGATCTTCAGGGGATTAGTGTTAGGTTTTTGTAAGGGGGTTTGGGTTAGATTAGGGGTATGTGGGTGGTGGGTTTTAATGTTGGGGGGGGTTGTATTTTTCTTTTACAGGCAAAAGAGCTGAACTTTTTGGGGCATGCCCCCACAAATGGCCCTTTTAAGGGCTGGTAAGGTAAAAGAGCTTTGAAATTTATTTAATTTAGAATAGGGTAGGGATTTTTTTTATTTTGGGGGGGTTTGTTATTTTATTAGGGGGCTTAGATTAGGTGTAAGTAGCTTAAAATTGTTGTAATATTTTTAACATGTTTGTAACTTAATTTTTTATTTTTTGTAACTTAGCTTTTTTATTTTTTGTACTTTAGTTAGTTTATGTAATTGTATTTAATTGTAGTTATTTGTAGGTAGTTTATTTAGTTAATTTAATGATAGTGTAGTATTAGGTTTAATTGTAACTTAGGTTAGGATTTATTTTACAGGTAATTTTGTAATTATTTTAGCTAGGTAGTTATTAAATAGTTAATAACTATTTAATAACTATTCTAACTAGCTAAAATAAATACAAAGTTACCTGTAAAATAAAAATAAATCCTAAGATAGCTACAATATAATTATTATTTATATTTTAGCTATATTAGGGTTTATTTTAAAGGTAAGTATTTAGTTTTAAATAGGATTCATTTAGTTAATAAGAGTTAATTTATTTAGATTTATTTAATTAATATTTAAGTTAGGGGGGCGTTAGGGTTAGTGTTAGACTTAGGTTTAGGGGTTATTCATTTTATTACAGTGGCGGCGGCGTAGTGGGGGGCAGGATAGGGGTTAATAAATTTATTATAGGTGGCGATGGTGTAGGGGGGCAGGATAGGGGTTAATACATTTAATATAGGTTGCGGCGGGTTCAGGGAGCGGCGGTTTAGGGGTTAATACATTTATTATAGTTGTGGTGGGCTCCGGGAGCGGCGGTTTAGGGGGTAATAACTTTATGTAGTTGCGGCGGTGTAGGGGGGGGTCAGATTAGCGGTGTTTAGACTCGGGGTACATGTTAGGGTGTTAGGTGTAGACAGCTCCCATAGGAATGAATGGGATGTCTGGCAGCAGCGAACTTGTACTTTCGCTATGGTCAGACTCCCATTGATTCCTATGGGATCCGCCGCCTCCAGGCTGGCGCTTTGAAAACCAGGTACGCTGGGCCGTAAAAGTGCCGAGCGTACCTGCTAGTTTTTTGATAACTAGCAAAAGTAGTCAGGATTGTGCCGCACTTGTGTGCGGAACATCTGGAGTGACGTAAGAATCGATCTGTGTCGGACTGAGTCCGGCGGATCGAAGTTTACGTCACAAAATTCTACTTTTGCGGGTCTCGAGCCTTTGATAACTAAGGCGAATCAGCCTCGCCACAAATACGCTGCGGAATACGCAGCGTATTTGAGGTTGATGGCTTGATAACTAGGCCCCCTAGTCTTTAATAAATGTATGTATATATAAATATCTATATCTATACACACATATATATATATATATATCTGAAATAAAAATAAAATTAAAAAAACAACTTGAATACCGTATATATCTGAAGTAAAAAAAAACAAAAAAAACAAAAAAACAACATGAATATGAAACACAGTGAATTAACGTGCAAAAACCATACATGTGACTTAATATATCAGTGACGCGTACCAATAGTAGGCACATGTTATACTAGTGAGAAGTTCTGCTCTACTTGTATGTGAACAGATGAGTGCAAATTAAGTGTACCATTTATACAAAAGTGAACACTCTAGCGGATTTATAATATGAGCAATACTGCCAGTTTGGCTATACTTCTAAGAAAACCCTACACCCTTCAGGTATCTGTCATATAAGGCTAGTAAAAGGAAATTATATGTTACCTGAGCCACTGTGCTATATTAGAAACAATAATTAGCCTATATTATCTATATAATATACACTAATTATTGTCTCTAATATAGCACAGCCTATACACTGTATTCTAAAAAAAAAAAAAAGATTTCAGTCTATTGTTCTGGGCAGCTTTCACCGTGGGACTTTAGTGATGGGCCAGTTCAATCCTTCCTTATTTATTTATTGGTATGAGATGGACCAAGGGATGGCTGCACCGCCTTATACCATGAGATAGGCACAACAAAAGGCAAGCAGCATAAAAACAAAGAGCAGGTCTATACCAAACAGATAAGCACTATTTCATGATATTCCTGTGTCCAAGAGATAACTCAAAAGCAAAGAATATTCCAGCCTCCAAAATTCTTTAGAAGAACCTTAATTTCCACTTCCTCAGACGCTTTAATACAAATCATTTGCAGGTAGGGGTGCTTATCCAGTGTTCTTCCGCAGGGAGATGCTGGAAATCTGATGGTTTGTTCATGGGGTAGACAAGGTAGCCAGTGGATCCCTATAGCAAGCAGACACTCAGTCAGAAGGAGTCTGAGAAGGAAACAAAAACAGCACAAGATGAGTACACAACCCAATTACAATCACAATTATGTCCAAAATAAAACTTATTTAATCTTTTTTAAGCATCACAATTCCTTTAGCTTAACTCATCCTATGTCATTTAAAACAAAAAAAAAAACATTGTGGATATATAATACAATATAAATACATTGATACTTTTACAGAGAATAATTCACAGGCTTCTCTATACAATTTAAATGATACTTCATGAGTACTAGTAAGCAAGTGAAAACTGCTAGACTTCATCAAGAGGCTGAATGGCTATGCTAAAAACTTATGGTAAGGCCTGCCCTGTAGCAAAAATGAAAATAAAACAGTCAATAAAAATATTTCTTAAAAAATGAATCTCTTTACACGGTTACTTGGAACTACTAAGAAAAAATAACCTAGTTTTGCTTTATTCTGCACAGCTACTATCTATATGTTTATAATTCTCCAACTATGATCCTAATAGTCAACAATCTCATCTGATATAAACACTACTAGTTTACTAATTATTATTATTTATGCAACCTAAATTCTCTCACACTCCTGTATGAGGAAAGAATACAATCATAACATTATTTAAAACTACAAAATCTCTTAAAGGTAAACACATCTTTATGGTAAGATAAATCCTTTCTTTGACAAACATCTGGAATTACCAAATTCAATTTGCAGATGCCATACCAATTAATAAAAGGGAAAAATACATTTGCTTTCATAAACTATAATTATGCTACTCCCTAAATAAATATTTCTCTGTATAATTAATATAAACTTCTAGCTGAGACATGTCCTCATTGCGTTCTAGTAGGGTGAAGGGTCTAACATATTCTGATATATTGCAGCATTTTCTTTAAACTATAAAGGTGCAAACATATGTTTTTAGACTCAGTGGGCCATTCAATAGGTTACAATACTGCAAGGTTTAGAGTGATGCTTATCTAAAGAGTTACTTTGTTTAAGTACATAAACTACAATGTGCACTAATACCAATAAGGCATGCTTTTCTGTAGACAAAGCTATATGACTTCTTATAACTAATATGATCAACAGAAAATAACACCAATACAAGAGCATACAAAAAGAAGAAATATAAGTAAACAAGTTAAAACAATACTCCCCTAATTTAATTGGTTGACCCTGTAACAGCATAACAGGTCCTCAATATCAACCGCAAGGCACAGTCCCAGAGAAGGATAGTCTTTATGTTCTGATGACACACATCAGAAGAAACAGTCATGGATTGACACAGAGTCCAGTTCTGGGGCTGGTACCAGCATGCAAAGCAAAGAATGGATCCAAAGATAGTTCAGCACCTTTTACTGCAGTATGTGGTTAAAAACAAGCCTGACAAAAGGTCTTTTTATCTTGCTATTTTTTCTCTCTTTAAAAGGTTTACTTGCTTTTCAATCTTCTATCTTTGAATGAGTGCACTTATGGGGGAATTTTATCTGTACAGATGTCTTACCTAAATATGGAAAACTCAAAAATCATTCAGTTAGTGTCATTAATCTTGGATACAGCTAGAATGATCTCAGCCCTGCAAATACAAATATTGTTGTGGCGTGTTAAGAACAAATAGAAAATAAAAACATTTTAGGTTCACTTTCATACTAAAAATAATAATCACCCAAATCACCTTAACGGATACTCATCAATATTTTCCCCCTTGTTTGCATTGAAACATCCCATGTGGCACGCAATACACAATATAACCATAATAACTATAAGACAAAATCATGCACTCCACTCGTGCATGCAGAATTACTATTCTCAATAGCAAGCAAAATCAAATACACCTTACTACTCAATATGCCATTCATACAGCACGCTTAGCACATGCAGTTACAAAGAGAAAAAACATAACAATCTCTTAGAAAACAGTTAAAACCACTTGCTCCATTCCACAAAACAAAACATTAACAACCGACACAAACTTTAAACAACCACAAAAAAACCTGAAATTCAACACATACTACTGACATTCCACTGAAACACAGGACTCGCATCAACACTACAAATAATTAAAAATCCTAAAGAACCATCTATAGCCTCGGTTTGCCAAATTCTACTATGCACAATAGCTTAAGATCATACTAATGATGCAATCACTGCAGATGCTTAATAAACTCCCAGTTGCATATTTACAAATAAAATCCGAACCATAAATTTACAAAGGGAACACAAACACCTAAGTATCCTATTTTGGGAAAGATTAGATAACAATGGTACAGCCACTGTTCTATATAGCTCCTACTCGCATGCACCATGCAAATCCACTGTAAAATAAATCAGGTGTGGCACGAATAATTTGTGAAAAGCTCTAGAGAATCCAGGTCTATACTTTACATAACCAAATTTTAATAACACAATATTTGATTTAACTTTGTTTATAATTTGATATTCATTCTGCAGTTCTCTAGCCAAATGTAAACAAATGTATATAACAAAAAAATAAGCTTTCTACTAGAAGAATAATAATAAAATTTCCCCTTTAAATTGTTCCCAATGATCTATTGGCCTACTTATAATAAAAATGTATACTGACGTTCATTAAATAGCCTAAGCAAGCATAACCAGCATAAAACACACTCACAGTGGGGTGCAGGCTAGTTAAAGGGACATTTTACCCAAATTAAAAATTATCTTTAATTGAAACTGCTGCACAGTTAAATATACTAGTGTTAGGCTTACAGTAAACCTCATTGTCTTCTTTGTAAATATTTCCTTAAAATCTCAGATTTTATATCAGTTTGCCTGTATCCCTTTAAATATTTTCTCTCTCTTTTTTTTTTTTCTTCTCCGCTAGTCTCACAGATCGCAACACCAAGATTGTAGACAACTTATCAGTTCAGCTTGCATTGCAGAGATAATTAAGTTACACTGGTAAATATCTGCTATCTAAACAGCAGATTTAAAAAGAATAATACAAGAAAGGTCTCAAAAAATATATTTTGCAAACTGCTAATACAGTGCTATTGCTGCTCATGAACTCCTTTCACATGATGAACTGGTCCTTTAAATAATAAAATGACAATTTTCCATTGCTCTGTCTAAGCCCTAAGCTTCGGTTTTACAGACAAATATAACACAATAAAATATACTTATTACCTGAAATTCAACCCATTGCAATAACTGTGTCTTGAAAGCATAAAACTAGCTACTTAATATACACAAACAAACTCATAAATACTATTCAGCTTCCAGCGCTATGGAATTTGGTGGTGCTATACAAATAAATGATAATAATGATAATAATAACAAGCCATTGACAATACCTTAATATCAAAACTATGTTACAGTGTACTGTCCCTTTAAGGACTAACCATTTATCACGTAAATAACATACGTATACCCTAACCATGATTTAGACGGCTTGTATTATTTACCACACAAATTCTACTGCTTTACTGTATCATGGCCTGCATATTAATTTACTCGCAACAGAAAGGACCCAAATACTTTTAGATAAAGTTAATGATATACAGCCTATAACCATATTTTATCTTTTCCACTAACGCCGTGCACAGATCTTGCAAATACAATGTTAATCTTTTTCATTTACCCGAACATGACCAAAGGTCCTCAATCATCCGCACAATCACAAATCCCTTAATTAGTTCCCTTGCAAAAACTATATATTTATATGCCGCAACAGGTTGACAGTTTTTTTTTAATTTGCATACAACAATTATCACTTAAAACTAAAACTGCTATTAATAACACACATACTTAAAACATGCTGTTGACTTTAAAATACAGTTACAAAAATAACACTACAAAATACCTCCTTACAACGTCTGATTTCTTAGCTTAGAAACAGAACGAAAAATGTAGCAAGGTCATTTTTAAAACAATACACACACACAAGCTCATCTCATCTCGCATACCAGAAATTCCCTCCCTTTTTCCTTCCTTCTCAGGAAAACATATATTTCATAACATACCAAAGACATATAAATATGCAATAAGATTAACTTTCCACCAAATTTAAAATGTATTTGAAAGTGTCCAAATTTGCAGAGAATGGCCATTTCCCCACAAATTGAGAAAAACACATTTCAAACAGGATAAAAACATCCTCTGTTCTTTTTTTTTTTAATTTTTTAATTTTTTTTAATCTAAGCAACTCTTTTACACGTAATAACAGACACATCACACATGACACATCAAAATATACAAAATTTCCTTTTCATTACCCGAAACAAAGAGAGAAAGAGTTTTACAAACGGAGCTGCTGTAACAGTTTTTTTTTTTTGTTCTCTGACTATGTGATCTGTGTGTTCGCTTGGTGGCCCCCCTTCCTTGCCCTCAACATTCTTTAACACAGAGTTTTCTCTTTGAATCTACTGACAGATTTTTTCTGATCCCCCACTCTTTCTCGAGTGGATGTCTCTGCCTGAAATGTTTCTGTCTTTAACAGAAACTGTTAACCCTTTTGTAGACATTAAACATGTAATCTTCTCTGTGCATTATTATATATGAGCAGACCCCATTTCCATAACACAATAATAGCGCAATGATAAAATACACAGCCACTTAATATTCTCTAAGCACAGCACAATTTTATAGCAATAAAAGCAAGCAAGTAAACAAATAGTATTTTTATTTCCAGTGATAGGTAACAAAAAGTCTACTATAGGAATGGATATGGACAACTTCAACACAAGTGGGACTCAAACCCACTTATCACAAAGCGATGCCAGCTTGCTCGGGGGACTGATAACCTCTGTCAACTGCATGCTAATTTTTATCTTGCGCGCTTCAATCAGACAGGGCTACAATACCTGTCATAAACTAGCACAGGACTATTAACCTGTCTAGAGGGATTTATCACAAGTGCCGACAGGACTCAAACCTTCACACAAACCCTGCTTCTTTCTTTACTGCAGGAATCCCTTTTAACCCTTTATCATATATTACCAACACCTATTACAAAAAATAAAAACAACTAAATTTAGGTTCAGATTACCAGGGGGAAAGTAGAGTAAAAAAACACTCATCCACTTACCCCGTGTAAATCCCACGAGCTGACACCAGAAACTGTTTGGCGTTGTTTTCAGGAGGGGGGTGTCAGTTCAGAAATCGGCATTGGGCACACCGTACCAACTGGAAATTAATACATTATTTGTTCAGGACATCCATGAGAATAGATTTCAGACCATGCAGCTATGATTCCAAAAGCTATTCTGTTCATTGCAAGTTGAAAGGCACGTCTTATAGCCAACAGTTACAGCATATAGGGTTAACAAGTGACGTATTCATAATTACATCATCTTACATAGTATTTCTGCAAGAACAAAGAAACTCATTTAAAATATAATTGGAAGAAAAGGAGTGTTAGGGAGTTATTTCTACAGAAATATCTAACTTCCGATAACAGTAAATCTGGGCCTCATAGCCCAGCACAAATCAAGGCTGTTTGACATCTTGTAGGGATAACAAAGCATCCAAGCACATCGTCAGGGTAATTCTCAGGGCTATTCTAGCTATGCAAGTCTCCCTAACATCAGCATATTTCTCACTACATAATAAACCACTATAATAAAAGGTTATTGAGACAAGATGGATGCCAAGGACAAAATGGCAGCCAAGAACAAGATGGTGCTGGTCATGCTAACAATAATTCCAAACAGATTGTCTATTGGGACTTGGCAGGTCCTTTTGTTCCATGCCCCACAAGGATTGGAGTGCTGTTTTCCAAACTCTTTGAGTGATTATATTCAAGAGATAACTGTCCCAGTCTTACCAGCCCAGATAGAGCTGTAACAGCAACTTATCCCCAAGGATAAATGAAGGGCGTTTAGTCTGCTCTTAATCAGCCAGAGCCATTCATCATAATACCCTTTAATTGCTCTTTTCAATGTAAAATATCTCCTTTAAACAAAGATAGACAGAAGCCAAGCTGAGAGCCCCTTTAGGCAGACTGCGAATGGATCCACACTTGCAAGCAGGAAAATCACAAGGAATTTATACAGTGGGACAAACAGTGAGCCTTACAGCGTTTATACTTGCATTAAGCCAACACTTTGCTCAGCTGCCCAGGGTTATCACTTGTATGTCTCTGCTTCCTTCTGCAGGATTTTCTCCCCAGCCGCATAAATGCTATGTGGCGACCTTTACATTTTATAAAAAAAGGCACTGCTCTTATTATGGAAAGGCCGCTTCCCTTAGATCACTCGGCCACATGCTTTATGACTGCAATCAATTCGATTAGCCGCATAGAGTAGATTTCTACCTGCCCTTATACTGCAGGGACATCTCTCATCCATAGAGGCAAGTTAGTTCAGGACATGCAGGGTCTGGCCGAAGGAGTTGTATGTCACCTCAGTTGGGATGATGGCCGTATTAAGGAGTGCAGTACTATCAGGTCTGGTTTCAGCGACGAAACCACATCAGACTCCATATGACTTCCGTAACGCCCATATGCATCCCCAGGCTCGGTTTTGTCTTTACCGGCAAAGGGGTTCCAGGCGTGTGGGGCTGGATGGTAACACTCGTCCTTTAGCTGCGGACACCTCTCTCTCACACCTTTCTCACACTCCTCGCGAAGCCCTACTCAGAATGGAAGTCCATAGTCAAAAAAATATATATATTTATTTCTATTAAAATTTAAATAAAGAATATAGCAAACCTACTGTCAAAAGTGGACTTTGAATCTATGAAACTACTTACAGTTCTCCAAGGTTAGATATGCTAGAGAATAGACAAAAGAGAAACAATCTAAACAATTGTGGAATCCCTGAAACAATTAGTGGCCCTGAGCTAGAGACATATTTAAGATATCTTCCAACATCTCAAAACAGACCCACAAGCCCCAATAATTGAATTAGATAGCGTGCAACGGAGCGCTCAGCCCCCAACCACCCACGACTGCACCAACAAGAGACATCATTCTTGAGATTCCTATGATTCAAGGCAGAAAGGAAATCTTGCATAAAGCACACCAAATACAAAAAATTTAAAACCTGGATCATACATTACAAGTCTACATGGACTTAAGCCCGAATATTATCTAGAAAAGAAGCACCGGCTACGTTGCTGGTTATTAAGAGGTTAATATAATTGTATAAAATATGATTTCCATTTAAGGTAAACATATTTTGAAGATGATAATATGTGCCGCAGACGTTTTGCTAGGAAGCTAAAGCGTAAAATTCATAGAAATTATATTCTCAATATAGTTGATAAAACCAAAACAAAATTAACATTGACAGAACAAATAGCAGAAGAATTTGGGAAATACCAGGAGAAAGTATCCAATTCCCAAGAAACTTCCTCAAATAGTTTAAACCAATTCTTTAATAACATATCTTTTGCTAACCTAGACAGAGAGGATATAAATCGGTTAAATAAATCATTCCCCATTGAAGAAATTAGTGAGGTGTATTATTAATAATAGAAAATCAAGAGATAATACTCTAAGGACTGTCCAAATAATAGATTATGCCAATATTCATAATATCCCTTTAGCTATATTCTCCACGGGCACGTAGAAAGCATTTGACCATATCTGTTGGAAATTTCAAAAAGGCAAATTCAATAAATTAAGATTGGGACAGCATTTTATTTAAAACTGCTTTACCGTATATCATCAATGACTGCTCAGGTTAGAGTGAATGAAATGCTCTCACACCCATTTTCTATATCAAGCGGTACAAGGCAGGGGTGCCCCTTGCCCACCCTGTTGTTTGCTTGTATAGTGGAGGCATTCGCAGTTAAAATATGATCAAGTGCTGATATAATTGGAGTAAAGATTGAGAACTATATAAATTCATGCTGTATGCAGATGATAATCTATTTACCCTAACAGACCCTATAAATTCCATACCAATTATATTTAACATATTAGACTATTTTCATGCTGCATCTAACGTTCTTATTATTCAAACTAAATCAGAAATTCTTAACATAACCATACCTACTAACTAAATCAAACATCTTAAAAGTATACTGTATGTCCTTTCAGATGGCAGAAAGGCAGTTAAAATATTTAGGGATCTTCCTCACTCCAACAGTAGATGGTTTATTTGAGGTTAACTATGTTAAACTCCAAAAACGAATAATAACAGATATCTCATCTTGGAGATCCCAAATAATTTAATTGCTGGGTAGACTGAATGTTTTAAAGATGAACATTTTTACACGTTTACTATATGTTTTTCAAATGTTACCTATAACACTACCACTGACATACCTACATTCCTTTAAAAAAAACTGTTTGAATACATATGGTATAAGAGACACAACAGGATTAATAAATCACTAATGTGTGTTGCACTAAAATCAGGGGGTATGGGAGTACTTGATCTCATAAATTATAGACCCCCCATATACCTACAATGAGTAATTGATTGGTTTGCAAAATAAAACACTGAGATATGGGTTAAGATGGAGCATAACATTTGTCTCAGGTTTGTTCTATTTAAAACTCCTGAACATTAAAAAAACGGTATTCAAATACCAGTTAGTATATGAAGATAAACTATACACAATACAAGAGTTTTTTGGAAAAAGGTTTAATATTTTTCCAGCATTGGTTTATACACCACTAATGCATTTTTTTATATAACCAAACACTCAGATAGGAAAAAGTTAATTAGACCCCTCACCCTTTCTGAGAATTTGTACATATCTTTCACCCCTGTAAAGCACACCCTCTCCTTGGTCTACTCTATACTACAACAAAATCATCCATGATTTATTCCCTATTATATTGAATTATGGAATACTGAATTAGAAAATAATCTAACCCAACTTGATACCCAGTCCATATTCTCAAACATTATGCGATCCTCAATTTCTAGTAAACTATTAGAGCTTATTATGAAAATACTTCAAAAATGGTACCTAATACCGGTTAGACTTAAGAAAATGTTTCATAATTATAATGAAAGCTGTTGGAGATAACCAATATTTGGGAGGATTTGCCAGAGAATCTTCCAAAGTAATAAATAAATAGCTCTTTCTAGACCCTTGTATGCGGCTGGTTGATAAAACCGCTAAACGATTCTAACAGTATGAAATCTTTACTAGTGCAGAGATGGAAAACGTCTGACACACCAAGTAGGATGCAATACATACATGTGACCAGATAATTAAACTCAAAGAGTACTATTTTATAAGGAACACATTTAAACTCCTCTAGGAAAAGATGGATATACTATGGAATACATATATTATGCAGCGGTTTTCAAAGTATAATGTTGTACTTTAGATAAGCTATCATAGACTTAGCAGGATTGTACAGGGAGTGCAGAATTATTAGGCAAATTAGTATTTTGACCACATCATCCTCTTTATGCATGTTGTCTTACTCCAAGCTGTATAGGCTCGAAAGCCTACTACCAATTAAGCATATTAGGTGATGTGCATCTCTGTAATGAGAAGGGATGTGGTCTAATGACATCAACACCTTATATCAGGTGTGCATAATTATTAGGCAACTTCCTTTCCTTTGGCAAAATGGGTCAAAAGAAGGACTTGACAGGCTCAGAAAAGTAAAAAATAGTGAGATATCTTGCAGAGGGAGGCAGCACTCTTAAAATTGCAAAGCTTCTGAAGCGTGATCATCGAACAATCAAGCGTTTCATTCAAAATAGTCAACAGGGTCGCAAGAAGCGTGTGGAAAAACCAAGGCGCAAAATAACTGCCCATGAACTGAGAAAAGTCAAGCGTGCAGCTGCCAAGATGCCACTTGCCACCAGTTTGGCCATATTTCAGAGCTGCAACATCACTGGAGTGCCCAAAAGCACAAGGTGTGCAATACTCAGAGACATGGCCAAGGTAAGAAAGGCTGAAAGACGACCACCACTGAACAAGACACACAAGCTGAAATGTCAAGACTGGGCCAAGAAATATCTCAAGACTGATTTTTCTAAGGTTTTATGGACTGATGAAATGAGAGTGAGTCTTGATGGGCCAGATGGATGGGCCGTGGCTGGATTGGTAAAGGGCAGAGAGCTCCAGTCCGACTCAGATGCCAGCAAGGTGGAGGTGGAGTACTGGTTTGGGCTGGTATCATCAAAGATGAGATTGTGGGGCCTTTTCGGGTTGAGGATGGAGTCAAGCTCAACTCCCAGTCCTACTGCCAGTTTCTGGAAGACACCTTCTTCAAGCAGTGGTACAGGAAGAAGTCGGCATCCTTCAAGAAAAACATGATTTTCATGCAGGACAATGCTCCATCACACGCGTCCAAGTACTCCACAGCGTGGCTGGCAAGAAAGGGTATAAAAGAAGAAAATCTAATGACATGGCCTCCTTGTTCACCTGATCTGAACCCCATTGAGATCCTGTGGTCCATCATCAAATGTGAGATTTACAAGGAGGGAAAACAGTACACCTCTCTGAACAGTGTCTGGGAGGCTGTGGTTGCTGCTGCACGCAATGTTGATGGTGAACAGATCAAAACACTGACAGAATCCATGGATGGCAGGCTTTTGAGTGTCCTTGCAAAGAAAGGTGGCTATATTGGTCACTGATTTGTTTTTGTTTTGTTTTTGAATGTCAGAAATGTATATTTGTGAATGTTGAGATGTTATATTGGTTTCACTGGTAAAAATAAATAATTGAAAATGTTTTTTGTTAAGTTGCCTAATAATTATGCACAGTAATAGTCACCTGCACACACAGATATCCCCCTAAAATAGCTATAACTAAAAACAAACTAAAAACTACTTCCAAAAATATTCAGCTTTGATATTAATGAGTTTTTTGGGTTCATTGAGAACATGGTTGTTGTTCAATAATAAAATTAATCCTCAAAAATACAACTTGCCTATTAATTCTGCACTCCCTGTATAGTATTGTCTGTAATATCAGGGCTATAGTTGTCTTGATTAATTTCTAGATAATGCTAGCAGATTGTAGAAAATATATGCTATGACATAAATGTTTTCTTCTTTGCGATATGGACTATAAAATATTATATATGGATGTGACACAATGATTGTAACATGAGACTGTTATTTTTCTGTATTCATTGTTAAGTTGATTTCTTCCTTATAATTGTAACCAGTTTTTGACTTTCTTGGAATATTTTTCCATACACTTGAGACTTTGGGTCCTATTTATCAAGCTCCGTATGGAGCTTGATGCCCCATGTTTCTAAAGACAGCTGCTCCATAACCTGTCCACCTACGGCGGACAAACATCGCCAAAAATCAACCCAATCCAATACGATCGGGTTGATTGACACCCTCTGCTAGCGGCTGATTGGCTGCGAATCTGCAGGAGGCGGTATTGCACCATCAGTTCACCAGAACTGCTGGTGCAATGATAAATGCCGACAGCATATGCCGCAATATCGGATCATGTCCTCTCGCACCTTCTTAAATATGACCCTCTATCTTTTTCAATTTTTTGTCATATTATTGTGTGATAAACTGGTTACGCTATTTGCATTTATCATTGCACAAGCAGTTCTGGTGAAATGCTTATGCAATGCCGCCCCCTGCACATTTGCGACCAATCGGCCGTTAGCAGGGGGTGTCAATCATCCCGATCGTATATCATCAGGATGGTGGCAGACGAGTTAAGGAGTTAAGGTCTTAAGACTGCTGCATCTTAAATCCTGTTTCCGGCGAGCCAGAAGGCTCGCACAGAATAACCAGCATCTGCTGCATGATAAATCAGCCTCTTAATATCCTTTTCTAATATTACATTCCAAAATGCCTACTCCTGATGTGTGCAAATGATTTTGTTCTTCATTGTTCCCCTAATTATCTGTATTATAGGATATAAAATAGGCCATTGTTTCGGATTTTTCATTGCTGATATGTATACTGTTATATTTAATCTTTTATTGTTTTTGTGCAATTTATGCTAGTTTAATCTAGCTTTTTATATATCTTTGAGGCACTCCCAAAAGGTCGTCTGCAGCCCGTGATAGTTGAGGTAATTTTCCCAAACCCTATAATAGGCAAGCAGATAAAATACAATGTGCTCTATCCAGTACTTACTGCATGCAAATGTCCTATGAGCTCCTACTATGCTCTCATACTCCAGGTTTTTATAATGAATTTAACATATATGCTATGCTATGATTACATGTATCATATGCTTTGTTTCTATGTAACAATCCTTATGCAATATTTTCATTCAGCCCTTGTTGTGAAGTACACTAATTGTAGGAAGAGACTTGATCTCGTAAGTGATTGGTTAATTTACATGGACAAGCATTGTTTGGCCCGTTTAAATAGCCGGCTACGTTTTTCGCTATTTGTGCACTTACGTTATATTAAATAATCTACACCTGAGTTGGGCTGTGCCTGTTTTTTATTCATTTCAGATTTTTTTCTATTTTTGCCTTTTACTTTTGCTAATTTCGGCTGGTTTAAGACAAAGGCCTCTATTTAACAAGGTCTGGCGGACCTGATCTTGCTGAATACGGAGAGCAATACGCTCTCCGTATTCAGCATTGCACCAGCAGCTCACAAGAGCTGCTGGTGCAACGCTGTCCCATGCAGACTCGTAGCCAATGGGCCGCCAGCAGGGGGTGTCAATCAACCCGATAGTACTCGATCGGGTTGATTTCCGGCGATGTCTGTCTGCCTGCTCAGAGCAGGCGGACAGGTTATGGAGCAGCGGTCTTTGTGACCGCTGCTTCATAACTGCTGTTTCTGGTGAGTCTAAAGACTCGCCAGAAACACGGGCCGTCAAGCTCCTTTCGGAGCTTTATAGATAGGCCCCAAAGATTGCTAACAGTAAAGATGAATTTTTCACACGAATAACACACCTGATAAAGCCATAGGAACTAATTGGAAGGCGCATAAGGCTGTAATCAGGAGAAGCTCACAAAAATAAGAGGGCACAAATAGGTTCCCATGCATCTCAACTAGGCTCTCCCCTTTCTCCACTTGTAAATAACTCTGATTTTCCTGCAGGAAAATATCTTAAAATGCAACATACCTCAAATATTCACAGATTACTCCCAACAGTTACTCTTATAGAGAATGGTAAGATTAAACCCAATTCCTCGTCAGAACAACTGGATATAGACTTTATCCAGTCCTGGCTGCTGGTTCAACAGGCTAGGCGTTTCATGTCTACAGTGCACACAGGGATGAAAATAAAACAAATGTGGCTCCTCACCAAGATTGAAAAAAAATCTGCTTTTCACAGGCACTTAGTAGTGTTCTTACATTCCTATTATATTTCATGCTTCAAATGGAAGCTATGCTGCAAATTGTCTCATATATAGTTATGGGACATGGATTTTTCAAACGTAATCACTAATAAACAATGGGCAAAGATAGTACTATGGTCAAGTCAGACCATTCTGTGAGCATCCGTGAAACTGATCTCAAGATAATAACCTCTCCAAACTGCATTAAATCTACTTTCAAAGTTCTACGGACAGACTCTGGAGGGGTTGTCAGGTTAAATGAGATATGTTACATATTTGGTGGGTTTGCCCAGGAGTTCGTTCCTTTTTGAATATAATCTTAAAAGATTTTTTCAAAGATTTATTTCATGATTCTGATAGAGTATACAATTTTAAACACCATTCCAATTTACTTGGAATTTCTTCCTATTTCATTCCAATTTACTTTCAATTTAGCTTCATTCTCTTGGTAACCTTTATTAAAGGATTAGCAATGCACTACTGGAAGCTAGCTGATTACATCTGTAAGCCAATCACAAGAGGTGGCATATATGTGCAGCCACCAAGCAGCTAGCTTCAAGGATCTGAGCCTACCGATACCAATATAATAAAACACATTAGAATTATATACTCTATCAGAATCATGAAAGAAAATGATTGGGTTTCATGTTCCTTTAACTACCCTGCTTCTATTAAAAATAGGATTAAAGAGAGTTTAGGACAAAAACTCCTAAATTCTGCTCATCAAGTCATTTCTGAAAGCTTCTTATTCTCCCAACTAAAGCTGATTGTCAGGAGAGAGTAAACAAAAGTATTTTGCTGGAGAGATAACATTATTTCAAATTGATCAACTAGACAGGTATTATGACAAAATTATTTAGTGGGAGGGTTATTATAAGAATAAATGCTAACTAATCTGGTATAAACCTAAATCTAATAAAATTGTATAGCAGGTGTTAACTATTTATTCCTGTGTCATGCACTTCTAAACCTCTTTCACCCTTACCCCACATTTTGTCACTCAATGTCTATATGTTTACTATGGCTTGTTTGAAATAACTGTGAGCTTTTATATATATTTTATATATATGATTCTATTTGATTGATGCTTACTTTAGAACTTTTGTTTCAATATCCAATCACTTTCCTTTAAGACATCCGGAGCTGTCCATTATTATAACTCCTCTCGTAGGGCCCCATTACATATACAGCGTCGCCCGCAAAAGCCAGTAACGCCGTTTTTTATGCGATTTTGGTATTACATATATGGCATAGCATACAAGTTGCGCACGTATATTTCACCCATCAGACCGCATTTTTTACTCCCATAAGCTAACATGGGACCACGTCGCAAATCGGTAACCAATATTCAGTGCAAGGACTTATGTGGCGAAAATAGGTTAGGGAGTGTTAGGTTAGGGGTGTAAGGTTAGGGGGCTTAGTAATTTAATTATTTCTTTGCGTTGTGTGCTTTGGCGGTTTAGGGGTTAACACTTTAATAGGTTTATTGCGTTGTGGGCAGATTTAGGGGTTAATAGTTTAATTAGGCATATTGCGTTGTGGGGGGTTGTCGGTTTAGGGGTTAATACTATTATTAGTTCCGATGTGGGTTTGATGGCGGATATAGGGGTTTTACGTGTCGGGCTTATTTTTGGGAGGCGTGTTTGGCATATTTTTTTTATTTTTCTTAGGCGCCGGCAGTTTCTAAAGTGCAGTAAGTCACTAGCGACTCCAGAAGTTTGTATTTATGCTCATTTCTGGACATCGCTGGTTTATTTGACTTATGGCACCTTATAACCTGCCGGTGGGGTTTATTAGATACCCCGATGTGAAAGGTAAAATTACGGGCGACACAGGTTGCAGCGCTTGCGCTGAAGCCTGCGCCGTATATGTAATCTCGTCTGTAATGTGAGAACTGCTTGGATTATCTTTGTGGAAGCTAATAATATCACTTAAATTAGTGCTGAGTTTTGTTTCTGTTTAGTCATCCGGTTGTATCCTTTTGGAAAATGAAAAAAAAGATAATAAATAAATTTAAAAAAAAAAATGCCCTTTAGGTATATGTATATAACTTTGGTGTGCACATAGGGACCCCCAATTAGCCTCTAATCAAATAAATTCACATACACACCAGGTGGACATTATTACCACATTTATCACCTGGGTATAAAAACCTATATGGGGCTTTATTTTAAAGAGGGTGTTCTAGTTGTTAAAACAAGGGCCTTTTTGTTAGCCAGTTATAAGTGCCTAGAAACCCCCAACCTGCAAACAGTGTGGTAAAGTGTGAAGATTTTTATTTTGTATAAATGTGTGCTTAAATATTATACCCCCAAGACACCCACCATTTAAAAGTTCTTGAGGGTTTCTAGGATTTAAGGGAGCTGATATTGAGGGGTTTAAATACCTCCATCCAGCTCCCTTAAAACAGTACAGTAAACATTCAGAATAATGTTATATAACATTATTTTAGCGGTACCTTCAAAAATGAAAAGTCTTTCCAGATTTTTAAGTGTAAAGTTGGACTCCGCTCCAGGATCTACTGAGCGGGTCTTGGATATCCAAAGCGTTTAGCGGGCTAGCTGACTAGTCACAGCACACCCGGTCGCACTATTGGACTAAATGTAGCTCACTCCTGCTCTGGTCTAGTAGCGGGAGCGAGCTACATTTAGTCCAATAGGGTGACCTTAAATTAAAGGGACCTTAAAGTCATATACCTGGATTACAAGTTTTGCGCTATAGAGGGTGTGAAACGAACGCAACAAAAGTTGCATTGATTTACCCTCCATAGCACTGCCATTACGAGTTTCTAAAAAGCCGCCTTGTGCGTGTGCAATATGGTGGTGATAAGCTCCATACCGCACAAAATCCAAGGGCTGAATTGACGTGCTTGTGCATGCCTTCCCCATAGACATTAATGGGGAGACAGTGTTAGAAGAAAAACTAACACCTGAAGCGCGGAATGGCGATCGCCATAGCGCAACCCCATTGATGTCTATGGGGAAAAAAAGTTTTAAACCTAACACCCTAATATAAACCCCAAGTCTAAACACTGCTAATCTGCTGCCCCCACATCGCCGACACCTAAATAAAGTTATTAACCCCTATTCTGCCACTCCCCGACATTGCCGCCACTATAATAAAGTTATTAACCCCTATTCCCCTGCACGCCAACATTGCTGACACTATAATAAAGCAATTAACCCCTATTCCGCTGCTCCCCAACACTGCTGCCACTAAATAAAGTTATTAACTCCTAAACCTCTGTCCTCCCATATCACTGCCACTAAATAAACCTATTAACCCCCTAAACCGCCAGCCCCCCACATCGCAAAAAAAACTAAATTACACTATTAACCCCTAAGCCTATCACCCCCTAACTTTATATTAAAATTACAATATCCATATCTTAAAATAAATAAAAACTTACCTGTGAAATTAAAATAAAACTAAATTTAAACTTACAATTAACCTAACATAACTATTATACTAAAATTAAAATAACTACCAAGTAACTACCATAACAGCTATTAGGAATGCAAGAGATGCAATTCTGAAACGTCTCCCTTGCATTGAAGATTCAGTGTACAGCGGCGACCGTATGAAGAGGACGCTCCACACCAGATGTCTTGAAGGATGGACCCACTCCGTGCCGCCGGGATAAAGATCGAAGACGCCATCTGGATGGATGAAGACCTCGAAGCCTGGATTTTAGACCTCTCCGTCTGGATGAAGACTTCTCGCCATCTGGATGTCTGGACTTCTGGGGCGCGATCTGATATACGGCGTAGTTTGCGGCGCAAGCGAGGGAACCCGCGTCGCCCGCAGTTTCAGCTCGCAACTCGAGCTATCCAATATACGGCACCGTCAGATGCTTAAGTGCCGTAAATCTGATAAAGCAGCGATGTCCAGAAATCTGCGTAAGTACAAATTTCTGGAGTCGCCAGTGACTTACGGCACGTTAGAAACTGCCGGCGCCTACAAAACCTGACTAAAGTATTAAATCACCCGCACTGTCTAACACGCCTCCCAAACATAGCCCGACACCTCTAACCCTCTATCCGCTATCCCCCCTCACTATCCTAACAATAAAAAAAGTTATTAACCCCTAAACCGCCGCTCCCGGACCCCGCCGCCACTAATAAAGTTATTAACCCCTAAACCGCCGCTCCCGGACCCCGCCGCCAGCTATATTAAATCTATAACCCCCTAAAGTGAGCCCCTAACACCGCCGCCATCTACCTTACCTACCCCCTAAAGTGAGCCCCTACCCCACCGCCATCTATTTTAAAATTATTAACCCCTAATCTAATCCCCCTATACCGCTGCCAGCTATATTAATATTATTAACCCCTAATCTAATATCCCTAAAGTAATAAGCTCTATTACCAGTCCTTAAAAGGGCCTTTTGCGGGGCTTTGCCCCAAAGTAAACAGCTCTTTTGCCCTATAATCTGCCCTCCCTACAACACCGCCACCTATATTAATAGTATTAACCCCTAATGTAAGCTCCTTACACCGCCGCCATCTATATTAAAATTATTAACCCCTAATTTAATCTACCTACCCCGCCGCCAGCTATATTATCTATATTAACCCTAAGTATATTATAGTTAATATAGTTATTATATTATATATATTAACTATATTAACCCTAATTATATTAGGGTTAATATAGTTAATATAGTTACTATAGTATTTATATTAACTATATTAACTCTATCTAACCCTAACACCCCTAACTAAATTCTTATTAAATAAATCTAATTCATATTATAAACTAAAATATTCCTATTTAAATCTAAATACTTACCTATAAAATAAACCCTAAGATAGCTACAATATAATTAATAATTACATTGTAGCTATGTTAGGGTTTATATTTATTTTACAGATAAATTGTTAATTATTTTAACTAGGTTTAATAGCTATTAAATAGTTATTAACTATTTAATAGCTACCTAGTTAAAATAATTACCCACTTACCTGTAAAATAAATCCTAACCTAATTCCATACTGAGAACTGTGAATGCAGTATACTGGACTTATGTCTGGAACCCATTTGGAAATAGTCAGAATCCTAGATGATGACCATAAATTCTGAGGACTGGGAGTTAGTGATACACTTTACATTTAGAGCCATGTTGTTAGTTGTCCATACCTTTCATATGTAACCCAGTTCTAGACATACAGTATGCTACCTGTCAGTTTGCCTGAACCAACTGTACTTTGTCTATACTATCCAACCATATATCCAACCATATAGGAAGTGGTGTTTTTTAAGTCATACCTCATATATATCTAAACACTGACCAACATCAGGCCATAGAGAGAATTGTATAATCTACATTAAACTAGGATTTATCACTCTCAGTTTAAGGATCGACCACCAGTTATAAAGGCATTTGATTATATATATATATATATATATATATATATATATATATATATATATATATATATATATATATAGACTCTAAATAAGTGCACTCTCACTCGCCAACCTCAACATAGACCAGGGTGCATGGCAGGATATTCAATCAAATTAGGGATAAGCACTCACTGGATTTAAGTACAATAACTATTTATTGGTAGTGACGTTTCGGGGCATTCACCCCGAGGAAGGGGTGAATGCCCCGAAACGTCACTACCAATAAATAGTTATTGTACTTAAATCCAGTGAGTGCTTATCCCTAATTTGATTATATATATATATATATATATATATATATATATATATATATATATATATATATATATATATATATATATATTCAGATATGTGATCAGTTAATTCGGCTGAGCTTAGTAAATATATATACTTAGGTATATATAAAATTGTATATGTGGTCTATAATTGTTGATATGGCAAGTGCTCTTGATGGGCTAACTGCTTATGTGTACCATAATCCTGTTGATTTTACCGCTACAAAAAGGGATTTGCTGGGTCTTGATAATGACAACTATAATACCTAATGATCAGTAACTACCATGTCGGTTAAAGTTATGAAGGAGTTAGCATTAGTGCTATGCTGTTCTAAATATGCTATGTTGCAGTTTGCTGTATAACATATCAATGTCCTCATATGTATGCCATGTCTATATATTACTATCTTGCAAACAATGGTAGTACTAGAACTGCTGCGTCAGACCAGACTAGCAAATCCTATATTTAAGGTTAGGTTCAGATCGTGAGTTATGATTTAGTACCCTACTGTATTATCAGTGTGTCTTTTATAAACTTTCAGGGACTATATCCATTTAAGGCTGTATGGATTTCAATATAGCTCACCCGCTGCCCTGTTATTTGAGTATATGTGAAAACAAAGGGAAAAACCCAATAGGGGGCGCTACCAAGAAATATATGTTTCAAACCATCAATACACAGATAACAAATATGACAAAATATGGTATTGGTGTGTGTATGCACACTACTAGATACCAGAGTCCTAGGTCCTGGATGAAAGACAAGATCAAAGTCCTAGGTGCTCAAATAAGGTAGAAATATCCGTCTTCTCAAAACCAGAGGCAGCACTCGATCTTCACCCTCCAAAGGTTAATATATCTAGAATCAAACACAAGGAAAGAGGCGCCGTATGTGTGAATCTGAAACAGCCAACATCAGATAGAAAACATGTGCAGGGTACTCACAATATGAAAAGGCACTCCAATGTGCCAATAGGAGCAGGCTGGTATTCACAGCAAACCAGCTGGCTGAACAATTGAGTGCCGCTACAGAATGTGAGTACCCTGTACAGATTGTGAATTTATCAGTGTACTCCTACAGATTCACACAGTGGTGTGCCTTTGTTTGCACCTAGCTCCTGTCTCCATATCGTGGGATCCAGATTCTGAGTCTCTCACTTTGGTTATCCTGGATTGCCTGTTCAGCCAGCTGGTTTGCTGTGAATACCAGCCTGCTCCTATTGGCACATTGGAGTGCCTTTTCATATTGTGAGTACCCTGCACATGTTTTCTATCTGATGTTGGCTGTTTCAGATTCACACATACGGCGCCTCTTTCCTTGTGTTTGATTATTTGAGTATATGCTTTACTAACATTTGGACAATTGTTCCTGCATAAACTCTACATAAAGCTCTCCATGAGACGCCTTATTCTCCTCACATGTTTGTTATACCTATATTTTACTAATTGTTTTACTCGTGAGCGTAGCACCAGTCATATTCTGTCTAATTGATAACAGTGCTCACCAAGAGACCGTATCAGGCGCTCTCCTTTAATTATCTATATGGGTTTTAACCTTAGGTACCCTTTATTTTCGTCTGACATGGTGACCCCAGACAAACAATCCAGAGATGTATAAGTCTCATATTGTAGTCTCTAATTGAAAGTAGTCATATGGGACCCCCTTATGACCCCAATAATATTCATAGGTCCCATAGATATAAGGGTTTGCCTTCCTAGTAAGTTGAATTTTTACCCCAGATTTAAACTCCTAATATTTTATATATGACTAAATAGCTTGCTTGGCTCCTATTGATCCCACTGACCTTCAGCATATGCTCTTAATACGACCTATACGTTTATAAATATTACAGCCATCTCTCCCTATACTGCAATCTGATAGCTCTACTACTACCTTCAGTAACTAATTGGAAACTGCAGTAAATATTCCATACTAAATTACAGTAATACCCCCCCCACCATATGCTAACATGGGCTCCCAGAAGGCTACATCCAACTTAAAATTTGATAGTTAGCTATATTTCATTATTAACTATTACACAACTTTTTTTCATAATACATTATTATTATTATTATCATTTATTTGTAAAGCGCTGCCAAATTCCGTAGCGCTGGGTACAATGATAGGGGTATACAATGACAAAGATCTGTGATAAAATACAAAACACAACAAAACTAAACAAATATAGTACAGGAGGAAGAGGGCATTGCTCCGGAGTGCTCAAAGTCTATAGGTTAAGGGTGCAGAGACATAAGGTTGGGGTAGCGTGTTACATTGTTTGTATTTGCAGCAGTGTGTTAGGCAGTTTGTGTACATATATTAGATTGGTTCGGATGAGGGATGGAGGAGAGATGGTAAGCCCCTCTGAATAGGTGAGTTTTCAAGGAGCGTCTGAAGCTATTCAAGGTTGGAGACAGTCTTATGGAGCAGGGTAGAGAGTTCCAGAGGACAGGAGCAGCACGTACGAAGTCTTGGAGGCGTGAATGGGACGTAGAGATAACAGGAGTGTAGAGACATAGGTCAGAGGTTGATCGAAGAGGACGGGATGGGGAATATTTCCCGATGAGAGAGGAAATATAGTTGGGAGTTAGACTGTTGAGTGCTTTGTAAGTTAGGGTTAATACTTTAAATTTTATTCTGGAGTGTATGGGGAGCCAGTGTAGAGACTGGCAGAGCGGAGCAGCTGATGTAGATCAGCGACTTAGGTGGATGAGTCTAGCAGAAGCATTCATAATAGATTGAAGGGAGGAGAGGCGGTGTTTTGGAAGGCCATTTAGGAGTAGATTGCAATAATCAATGCGTGACAAAATAAGGCAATGCATAATTATTTTTGTAGCTTTTTGAGTAAGGAAGGGACAAATTCTGGAAATGTTGCATAGGTGTGAACGGCAGGATTCGGTAAGTGCTTGTATATGTGGTTTGAATTTGAGTTCTGAGTCTAGTGTGATCCCAAGACAGAGGACTTGGGGTGAGGTTTTGAGAATAGAGTCTCCAAACGTCAGAGAAATGTCAGGTGTTGGATGTCTCAAAGAGGGGAGGATAAGAAGCAGCTCAGTTTTGGACAGAGCTGGAGGTAGTGTGAAGACATTCAAGAGGAAATTGAGGAGAGGCAGTCAGAAATTTGGTTGAGTAAAGAGGGAGAGATATCGGGAGAGGAAAGATACATTTGGGTATCATCAGCATACAAGTGGTACTGGAAACCAAAGGAGGCTATAAGTTTTCCAAGGCAGTATGTATAGAGAGAGAAAAGCAAGGGGCCCAAGACAAAGCCTTGCGGTACTCCAACTAAGAGAGAGGCATAGGATCACAAGATATGTTGTTAAAGGAAACTGAAAATGAGCGGTTTGACAGATATGATGCAAACGAGGAGAGGGCTGTGTCTCGGATGCCAAATGAATGTAGTATTAAGTATTTTTAATAAATCAATAGAATTAGTTAAGCCCAGTTAAGATGCAGGGCAAATAATCCCTTAGCGGCTCGTGTCCACTGAATTTAATGTGTCACTTCCTAAAGGCATTCTGAACTCTTGCAGGCCCATTTATCAAGCTCCGTACAGAGCTTGAAGGGCCGTGTTGCTGGCGAGTCTTCAGACTCGCCAGAAACACAACTTATGAAGCAGCGGTCACAAAGACCGCTGCTCCATAACCCTGTCCGCCTGCTCTGAGCAGGCGGACAGGAATCGCCGGAAATCAACCCGATCGAATATGATCGGGTTGATTGACACCTCCCTGCTGGTGGCCGATTGGCCGCGAGTCAGCAGGGGCCGGCGTTACACCAGCAGCTCCTGTGCAATGTTAAATGCGGAGAGCGTATTGCTCTCCGCATTTAGCGAGGTCTTGCGGACCTGATCCGCAGTGTCGGATCAGGTCCGCAAGCCCTTTGATAAATGGGCCTGTCGAAGGTTTCTTTCATAAAGACCATAAATTTATCAGAAATAGAAACAACTGGTGAAAATACAAAGCGTATTTTATTTTTGAGACTCTTCACAATTTTACAGTTGATTGAGAATGAGATATTTTGGTGTGCCGAGGATAAAAATGTGAACCTATGTAATAGGCGTGTTTACTTATGCTTATGTTGGCATAATACAATATATCACACTAACAGGGAGCAAAACATAATTCAGATGCTTCATTGTAATATCAGTTCATAAAGAAAAAACAATTTAAGTTATGGGTATTATATTTATATTGTTCTCATACAGAACATGTGTGAAATTTTCAACTAAACAAATATACTGAGAATATTTCTATGTACGGAAAGGGATGTAATGTAACATTGTATTACTGTGGTCATCATAGTGTTAAATCCTGTTTTGGACTACATACTATTTACCTTAACAACAAAAATGATGTTTAAAAATAAATAAATATATATATATATCAGTTGTCATTGGCTCACTCATGTGTTCACCTAGAAACCAATAGTGTATTGCTGCTCCTTCAACAAATAACACCTAGAGAATGAAGCAAATTTGATAATAGAAGTAAACTAGAAAGTGGTTAAAAATTATATGTTCGGGGCGGGGCCAACTGCCGAAGCAACAAGATTTGCCGTCTCGGAGCTCCTAAAATCTGACTACCAAAATACTCCTCTGTGACACCCTAAGGCTTTATATATTTTTGTATTTGGTTCTTATTATACCCTAGGATATTATTCACAAAGATTGGGACTAAACTACCATAAATTGACAAAATACTGGTACTGAGGCCTATTAGCCAGCTGAGACCGCTACGAAGCTCCCGCCATCATACTTGAAACTACCCACGCACTGCTTCAACGGATGGGAACATACTCATTATACTTGCACCTTTAGTATAACCATGGAGCAAAAATTTCTTCTAGCGATCCACGCTCTAATGCGCTCCATGGACTTACATCAGCAAGCTCTGGTTGCTGAATTGAGAGCTGTGACAGACTCATCGCAAAGCGCAATAATGGCTGGAGAAGTGAGGGTGGAGGTAGACCGGCTGGAACCACACCTGATGCAATACAACATAGATTTGACCCAAGACACTGCCGACTTGTGTACAGCAAATAAGGGAGAGCTAGATCCGAGGTCAATGATACTGCCTAAAATACCTTCAACCCCGCAGCACTCCCCGGTCCTCACAGGGCTGGGGCGACAGAACGCTCCATACTTTGTGACGCTGCAGACTCCGCCGCTCGGTGTGACCAGAGTATGCAGTTCCCAGCTGACACTTTATAACTCCTATGGGCCTGAGACAGCTGATTTATCTGGAGGTCCTGCTGTAGACGATTGGAAGCAGTGTGGTCCATGGAGCTCTCCCTCACAGGCGACCCGATCTTCTGGGGAGGATTGCTCAGAAGCCCTTAACTGCTCCACCTATTTTAAAGGTCTCACCCAGGGAGATCGCGGACTGTCTGCTCGTCTGATTCCACGTAAGGATAATTCAGGGCTTCTCTTCTTCACGCCTGTACTGTTTACTCAAAGTACATTCCCATCTAGGGTACACAGAGTGGATGCCATACATTGCATCAACCTACTGAAAGGCCCTTTTGATCCGGGAGGCCATTTTCATGCCTTGTATGCTTGACCTGCATTGCTCAACGGGAGGACTATAACACAGTCGGACTGTTCCTTTCACTGCAGTCAGCTCTAGTATAGCGATTACATGGAACTCTATGTTTAGCTGCCCATATACTCTTCCCATTTGGTGTATCAGGAGATGGGAATGGGCTATGGCTAAGTGTTCATAATAGCAACTGGGACTTTACCTAGGTTAAAAGTTGTTTGTTTGTTTGTTTATAACATAATGCTCCTACTTTGAGTCTGCAGCTTTGTTTTAATATAAAAAAAAAAAAAAAAAAAAAAAAAATTGTTTTAATATAAATTGTCTTGCTAATATAAGAGCATGGTTTAGTTTGATGCTCCTTTTTACATATTGTCTTAGCTATTGAAGATTGGTCTCTCCCACTATATCTCACATACTAGATGTTTTGCCTGGGGTCATATCCCTGTGAGACTCCACATTGACATTTGATTTTACTATTAGACATCCCCTAAGCCACAAACTCGCATTCTTAGAGTTTTTCTTCATATCTTTTTTTACTAGCAGGTCTACCCGCATAATAATTAAGTTTTTGATGTGGTTTATAATGCATACTGTACTATGTACTTATCCTTTGTTGTTATATGCTACATTGTATTATAGATCTCACTTACATAGGAGATCCATCCTTTCCTAATCCATCCTGCAGTCTGTAGCACCCATATCATGACTGTCTAATATGTCTGCTAGTTATTAATCGAGTTTTGTATTCGCTGAATCTCTATACATATTTAACCTTGCTTTATACAGTGCTTATAATCTGACCTACTGAGACTATTAATGTACACTCGTATCATCACAAACATTAGAATTTGTGATGTCCGTCTCCTTGGACTTCACTTATCACATGGGATATTCACACACAGGAAGGCCCCCTACTTTAGTCTCTCCCTAATAGCACAGGACATCCCCTCAACCAGTATTTTTTTTAAGCATATACTCTTAATAAGAATTCAGTTTAATGTGGGTTCAATCACTGTTATTATTATGTTTGTACTAGACAATAGGCACTCCTATCATTCCTTAAGATCTGTAGCTAGCTAATCCTAATAATTACCTAGGACCATATACCCCTTTTCATTAACTTATGGTCTTGTATTGCCATGATCTATAATCTCCCCAACTGAGACTCTGAAAAGCCCACTCTGGCCTTTATTTAAACCTAGCACGACAGTCTTTGTCCTACGGATGGCGGCCGAGTCTGTGGGATAGGACGAGTCAACTCCTTCACAGGATGAATATGTAAAGGCTAAGGAGTAACTAATATATTTGTCTTATCTCAGTTATATGGAGCTAACCGTACCCATCTTTTAAGATTTTATATTTTACTTAAGTAGTTTCATTGGGTAGTTCTATTAGCAGCACATAATTATTTCTTAGTGATAATTTAAGCTTTATCCCAGTTTAGCTATGATAAGCTTCTATCATATTAGCCCATTGATAACTTTGTGTATGCAATAGCTCCCTACTCCTTTGTAACACTTTTTTTTTTACGTGCCCCTCTGTAGATAGGACCCCTATAGCTACCACATTTAATTATACGCAGTGACTGATAGGCTGTTTTCCTTGACTATACATCATTTGCTGTACACTGATGCCCTCGGTTTAATAGTAGTGTCTACTAATATGCTCGACTTAACTGTGGTTTCTCAATATTTATTTGTTATTGACCCTGGATTGTTTGTTGCACCCTATTCATCTATGTGACTCATAATTTTTGCCCTTATACCGCTTCTCCTTAGTTTCCTAGTAATTTACTGACATACTTTAGCTGGCTCCGCCCCCCCCTCCCCTTTCCCTTTCCCCTCTCTAATACGAGTGGCTCTCACCCGCTGCATTCCCTCCCCCACATGCTATGGTCCAAGAGTGACCGAAACATGAGCCATATCCCCTTGTTACGCTATTATTAACTTAGGCCTAGATTTAGAGTTGTGCGGTAGCAGTGAAAACCAGCGTTAGAGGCTCCTAACGCTTGTTTTTACCTCCCTCCGGTATTTAGAGTTTAGTTACCGACACTCAAAAATCTCCCAACGCACAAATCTCTGCCGACAGCTCAGACCCAGTAGTTAACATCTACCGACAAAATAAACATCCACGAATCACAAAACAAATATTACACAAAGTGCACTTACACTCATACAAACACTACACTATATTTATTTTTCAGATTTAATATTTTTTCATCAAAATAGAAAGGATCAAAGTTGCGAGATCTCGGGTGTTAGAAAAAAAAACAACACAAATCCATTTTGCCATTGACTTACATTGACACACGGGAAAACACACTCATATAGCTTCATATAACTAATAATATTATCACAAACATACACTCATCGATGCATACAAACAATATACACCACATTACATACACAAGCAAGTTATTTATTACAAAATGAACACGATTTAGCTACTTTTTCACACAAGCTCATGACGTCACTCACTTTACGGTCAAAACCAGTCTTGGATTTTATTTACACACAAATTTTGAGCCTCCATTGACTTCTATGGGGAAGATGTGCTCGTGCACGCGACAGACAGATTTCCATAACGCACGCAAAAAGCGTAGACAAAAAAACTCCAAATACCAGCGCTAGAAATCGGAAAAAAAAAACATGCTTTTCTGCGTTAGACCCAGCTATGACAAATAGATCAAGAAATGCCTATTTCCCTATGGTGGACTTATGGATTTTACTTATTGAATATTCACAACAGCATTAAATTGTTTGATACTTTTACATTACATCAACTACAAATTAACATCACTAGTAACAAACATTTTAAAAAAAAAGATCACATTTAAACGGACACAAAAATAATTAAAACATTTCAGGATTCACAAACAGTACACAATGGGAAACACCTCTCATTTACCTTTATTATTGCATTTAATTTATTCAACTCATATGCTTGCAGCAACACCATATCTACATAGGCTTAACACATTATCAGTCATGGATGCACATACATTACTTTTATCATTCACTCATACATGTGCATTCAAATGATGGGGGAAAAACACATTACATTCTCTCTAGGAATCACAAAACAGAACATATGGATTTTAATGTACTTTTAACATCATGATTCCATCACAATAAACCATTAGGAATTACGTACAAGAAGAACATCATTACACCAGATTACAGATGTCACTTTATGGGAAGGAACAACAATGCCAGACCGCTATATAGAAGTCAGCATATGTGGGACACAATCACAATATATACGTATATGTACATAACACGCATCACCCATCACGCAACCACAAAGCACACATTTATATTTTATTCAGCACACAATAACAATGTAGCACAATACAACAACACAATGAGGATTTCAGAACTACATAGGCAGCTTAATAATATGATGACGGCATTAGAAGATTCAACCATACACATTACAGATTCATGACTGTACCGCCCCTTTCAGAAATTTACCACTCAATACTACAATACTACATATACATAAACAACAGTTTGGAACAGCATTATTAGGGCGATTTGAATGGGACAATTAATAAATATTGTCAGCTCGCAAATCACTTATATATATAATACTACAGATGACAGCCGGAAGTTCTTCAGTATTAGTGCCATTTTAATGGGACGCATACAATATTGACATCTCGGCAATCACTTATTTATACAATACTACAGATGACAGCCGGAAGTTATTCAGTATTAGTGCCATTTTAATGGGACGCATACAATATTGACATCTCGGCAATCACTTATATATACAATACTACAGATGACAGCCGGAAGTTATTCAGTATTAGTGCGATTTGAATGGGACGCATACAATATTGACATCTCGGCAATCACTTATATATACAATACTACAGATGACAGCCGGAAGTTCTACAGTATTAGTGCGATTTGAATGGGGCGCATACAATATTGACATCTCGCCAATCACTGATATATACAATACTACAGATGACAGCCGGAAGTTCTTCAGTATTAGTGCGATTTTAATGGGACGCATACAATATTGACAGCTCGGCAATCACTTATATATACAATACTACAGATGACAGCCGGAAGTTATTCCGTATTAGTGCGATTTTAATGGGACGCATACAATATTGACATCTCGGCAATCACTTATATATACAATACTACAGATGACAGCCGGAAGTTCCTCAGTATTAGTGCGATTTTAATGGGACGCATACAATATTGACATCTCAGCAATCACTTATATAAACAATACTACAGATGGCAGACGGGAAGTTCTGAATTATTATTGCAATTTGAAAGGGACGCGTACAATATTGACATCTCGCTAATCACGTATATATACAATACTACAGATGGCAGCTGTTACTTTATCGTTTACAAACAATATTGCAGCAACATTGATCGATCACATTCTATGCACATTATACACAACTATGCACTTTCATTCATGTTAGCCTGGACGTGTGCTTTTTACTATAACATCGCGTTTAATAAATATTTATTACGCATATGAACAAACATTACAAACATGCACTGTATGTGTGATATTTTACACTTTCACATTGAGATTCATTGGGGGAAAACAACATTTCAGCAAACACCTAAAAAAACGCCCACTTTGAAAGCATTCGCGCTGCTCACATACAAACAAGTGAATACAATTAGCAATCATTACAAACTCACTACCATTGGACTAATTGTACTATAAATCCCCCAAACAACATGGCCAAAGCATCCCTTGTGATCCACATCATATCAATTCGCATACCTTGTTACTCCTTGCTCTGCTGTTTGGAAATATGGATGATGATGATATGGTAGACGCTGCTGGTGCTGCTATTGGCAAACTAGCGGTTGATAGAATCAGGCAGCCTCGGTGACTCAGACTGAGATGAAGGGGTCGTCTGGTTCGAGGTCCTCGTGTCTACAGCGTGAGACCCACCTTGGAAAACATGAGCGACTTTTATGATAAGTATCGGCTCAATCGCGAACAGCTCATTGGCCTTTACGATCTTCTTAAACCTCATTTGGAGCCACGTATAAGAATAAGGACTGCTGTCCTTGGCATGACTAAGATGCTAAGTTGTCTATACGTCCTGGCCTCCGGGAGTTTTCAATCCGGAGAAATGTACATGCATGGCCTGTCTCAAGGTACATTCTCTGTGGTGTTTGATAACTTTCTGGACGCCATGGTACGTATCAGTAAGCATTACATAGGATTCCCACAGAATGATGGTGATTGGAGGCGCCTGAAGCGGGAATTCTTTGATATTGCTGAATTGCCCAATGTCTTGGGAGCCATTGATTGTACCCACATTGCGCTGCGTGCTCCAATTGATGACTTGCCCTTCAGAAATCGCAAACATTTCCATAGCCTCAACGTGCAGTATGTTTGTGACGCACGGATGAGGATTATGCATGTGTGTGCGAATTTTGGAGGGGCTAGTCATGATGCCCGCATCCTCTCTCTGTCCACCCTGTGGCGGCAGTTTGAGGAAAGACAAATGCCCCCTGGTTATCTCGTTGGTGAGTATTTGTGCACAACATGGTTAATTAGTTAGACAATTGCCACTGTAGTCTTAAAATGTTAGCGTAATGTTCAGCTATAGGATGCAATTTAACCATTTATGTATATTTCCGCAAATGTCTACTTTTAGTTCAATGCAGATATGTAGCATGTCTTACCTTAAATGCTCAGATAGAGAATGCAATGTAACCATTTAGTTGGTATTTTACACAAGGTCTGGTTTAGGAGAAATACGCATATGTAGCATGTCTTAGCTGAAATGGGAAGACAGCAGCAAATGCAATTTAACCATGTCATTGTCTCTTTCCGCTAATGTCTACTTTTAGTTCAATGCAGATATGTAGCATGTCTTACCTTAAATGCTCAGATAGAGAATGCAATGTAACCATTTAGTTTGTATTTTACACAAGGTCTGGTTTAGGAGAAATACGCATATGTAGCATGTCTTAGCTGAAATGGGAAGATAGCAGCAAATGCAATTTAACCATGTCATTGTCTCTTTCCGCTAATGTCTATTTTTAGTTCAATGCAGATTTGTAGCATGTCTTACCTTAAATGCTCAGATAGAGAATGCAATGTAACCATTTAGTTGGTATTTTACACAAGGTCTGGTTTAGGAGAAATACGCATATGTAGCATGTCTTAGCTGAAATGGGAAGATAGCAGCAAATGCAATTTAACCATGTCATTGTCTCTTTCCGCTAATGTCTACTTTTAGTTGAATGCAGATATGTAGAATGTCTTACCTTAAATGCTCAGATAGAGAATGCAACGTAACCATTTAGTTGGTATTTTACACAAGGTCTGGTTTAGGAGAAATACGCATATGTAGCATGTCTTAGCTGAAATGGGAAGATAGAGAATAAGATTGAACTAGATTATTCTTTAAAAAAATAAACATTTGTTAGTGGATTATCGTGTACACAAACATTTTTTGGAATCAAAATACAATTTTGAGGATTCAGTTTGAATTATGTTCTGTTCATAATTTATAGGTGATTCTGGGTACATGAGCCGGCCTTGGCTTATTACTCCCTTGCGTAGCCCGACTGATGTGGCTCAGGAGCGCTACAATAGGGCACATAAGAGAACCAGGGCTGTGGTTGAAAGAATGTTCGGGCTCCTGAAAATGAGATTCAGGTGCCTTGACAGGTCGGGAGGAGCCCTCCAGTACAACCCAAAGAAGGTGGCTAAGATCGTCATAGCCTGTAGTGTCCTGCATAATATTGCACAGCGGGCTGGGATGCTGCAGGCCGTCCAGGCGCCCCGACGCCTCCTCCTTGATGAGATGGACGAGCCTGTTTTAGAGGGGCCATTCCGGGACGAGGGGCTCAATGTCAGAGCAGACATCATCAACCGCCACTTTAGACGGTAAATAATAGAAGTTAGATTGGAGTATTGTCAATAGATGTGAACTCTAGGGAAATGACAAGTAGAGAATTATGCAAACATGTTAGGATTGTTCATCAAATGCTAAAAATGTGTTTCATTTATTAATATAGGTGATGCTTTGGTCATTGGGTCCTGTAGCAAGTCTTTGCCACCTGGTTTTTAAAGAGAACATCAGCTGGTAAGTATAAATGTATGGACTGTTGCTGGCATGAATTGTACACAAATACATCATATGGCATACATTTTCAAAACTAGTATTTAGTTTACACATTACTTAAAATGTAAATACTCAGAAAGGGATACTCTAGCATAACTATCCTCTAGCATGACTATGGTTCAAAGTCACACATTAGAGGTTCGTTCTGCTCAATATGACTCATCTTCACACTTGATTGATAGAACATAACACAAGATGCTACACACGGTTATTAAGCTAGTGACAGAAATTGATTCAGAAATGGGGGGTGGGAGAGGGGTACAGAACTGATTCACACACTTGTAGTAATAAACTTTTTCTATCATTAGGGAGCTGACTTAATCTAAAGACTGAAAGGGAAGAATTCGAAGCCTGACAGGGAAGATTGCCCAGACTGACAGTGGAAAAAGCCAAGATTGAAATTGAAGTATACCAATGGGATCATGTCTGGCATTATCTTTCAAATCTGCTGACCTTGAAAACCATACAAAGACATGTTCACATGGTAAGTGCCAACTATTTGATAGAATAAGGCTGTGGAGGCATCCTATTGGAGACACTTATATTATTTTTAAATTTTTAGATGGTATTTCACAGTCCTCTATTTTTGAAATGATGAATAAGACACCTATTGAAGATCACCTGTTTTCTCCAGAATTGACTTTCAAAGACCATGCATTATCCAGGTTGGTTTACCAATGCATGCTAGTTAAGAATCACAGGAAGAATGTAGAATATTTGTAGCTTACATACATTAGTCATACTTTGTTCATAATTAGATATTTAGGTATCACAATCAGACACTTAGATGATTTTAACTTTTTTAGATGGTATTTCACAGTCCTCTATTTTTGAAATGATGAATAAGACACCTATTGAAGATCACCTGTTTTCTCCAGAATTGACTTTCAAAGACCATGCATTATCCAGGTTGGTTTACCAATGCATGCTAGTTAAGAATCACAGGAAGAATGTAGAATATTTGTAGCTTACATACATTAGTCATACTTTGTTCATAATTAGATATTTAGGTATCACAATAAGACACCTATTGAAGATCACCTGTTTTCTCCAGAATTGACTTTCAAAGACCATGCATTATCCAGGTTGGTTTACCAATGCATGCTAGTTAAGAATCACAGGAATAATGTAGAATATTTGTAGCTTGCATACAGTAGTCATACTTTGTTCATAAATAGATATTTAGGTATCACAATCAGACACTTAGATGATTTTTACTTTTTTAGATGGTATTTCACAGTCCTCTATTTTTGAAATGATGAATAAGACACCTATTGAAGATCACCTGTTTTCTCCAGAATTGACTTTCAAAGACCATGCATTATCCAGGTTGGTTTACCAATGCATGCTAGTTAAGAATCACAGGAAGAATGTAGAATATTTGTAGCTTACATACATTAGTCATACTTTGTTCATAATTAGATATTTAGGTATCACAATCAGACACTTAGAGATGATTTTTACTTTTTTAGATGGTATTTCACAGTCCTCTATTTTTGAAATGATGAATAAGACACCTATTGAAGATCACCTGTTTTCTCCAGAATTGACTTTCAAAGATCATGCATTATCCAGGTTGGTTTACCAATGCATGCTAGTTAAGAATCACAGGAAGAATGTAGAATATTTGTAGCTTACATACATTAGTCATACTTTGTTCATAATTAGATATTTAGGTATCACAATCAGACACTTAGATGATTTTTACTTTTTTAGATGGTATTTCACAGTCCTCTATTTTTGAAATGTTGAATAAGACACCTATTGAAGATCACCTGTTTTCTCCAGAATTGACTTTCAAAGACCATGCATTATCCAGGTTGGTTTACCAATGCATGCTAGTTAAGAATCACAGGAAGAATGTAGAATATTTGTAGCTTACATACATTAGTCATACTTTGTTCATAATTAGATATTTAGGTATCACAATCAGACACTTAGATAATTTTTACTTTTTTATGTTTGAATATTTTTTTTATTTTTCATAAATAATAAACATTTACAGAAACAGAAATACCTTCCTCTGCAGCGATCTCAATGATTATGGGATCCAGAGTGTAGGTTTGTATGTAAACATTTCTAAACAGTATATGCTACAGTTAATAATTATTATAATAACTCAGTCATTGCTACTGAAATTTACACAACTATGGAGGGTTAGCAGTTAGAGATTAAATACCTTATCTTCATACTGTCGTGCAATCCTTGGTAAGAGATAGTATAGTACTTGTGTCTGATAGAAGGCTTGCCCTCCGCTGAACCCCACCAAAACTTTTAAGTCGATCTGAGATAACCCACTCAAGTCACATACTGCTGAACTATTAAAGAATACAACTCTAAGGGGAGGTAAGGTTAGGTAAAATAGGTTATCAAGGGTCAAAGGGGGAAGGGACGGGGAGGGGGGGTGACGACACATTTTGTCTCAGTGTTTGTTATGTATACTGCGATAGATAGAGGAATCGATGTGCAGAATAATCACCTAAGGTTGACTTTTCCATTAGTTTCAGGTGTCTAACCTTCATTTCGCTATCCAATAGTACCATATTGCCTGGACTTCTTCCTTATTGTCTAAGGTGTTGGATGTTAAGTAGTACATGTTATACGTGTACTGAATTTTATTGTATACCTCTTTCCAGGTGGGGCTACCTGTCTTCCAGTACCTGGCTATACATGTCCGGGTGACTGTACATACTATCCTAATAAATGTATTTATGTGCTTCTTAAATCTATTGATAGGGATGTGCAATAAGGCCTGTTGAATTGTGAGATCTATCTTTTCGTTCAGGATCCGACTAAGGAAAGAAGATAGAGTTTTCCATAGACCTGAGATTACTCCGCAGTCCCACCACATATGTCTATATGTTCCTCTTTCTCCGCACCCTCTGTAACACAGTGGGTTTCCCTGTGCATGCATATGGGCCGTTCTAGTGGGTGTCAGGTACCATCGGTGTATAGTCTTAGTAATATTTTCCTTTAGGTCCACACTTAGGAGTCCTTTGTCTGCCCTTTGAAATATTGATTCCCATTCTTTGTTGTCTTTACTAATATGTAGTTCCCTCTCCCATGCCAACATAGTAGTGGTTTTGGTCGTGATCTGTGAATCCTGTATGGCTATATAGAGAATGGATATAGTGTGTCTAGTACGGTCCTTTGTTTTACACATGTCTTCTAATGGTGTTGTGTGGCCATCTCTAGTTTTCCTTATATATGAGTGCATTGTGGATTGTATCTGCAAATATAGATACCAATGAAGTTTAAGGGGGCTCAGTTTTGTCTGCAACTGAATGAAGGATAGTATAGCTCCGTCTTCCAGAAAGTCTGCTACTCTATACAATCCCTTGTTTTCCCATTTCTGTATTTGAGCCCTGAGTTCTTCAGGTAAGATATATCTTATCGGGATGTATAGGGAGTATTGTGGTAGAAGCTTAAATTTATTACTTGTTTTTTTCCAAGTGTTTATAGTGAGATTTGTAGTATAAGGTTTATCTGTCTCACTAGAGGGCTGTGTTTTCTCCGGGTCCCAAAGTATAGCGTCAGTCTCGTCCCATCCTCCTAAAGTCGCTTCTAAAGTGGGCCATATGACCTCTGTGTTCCTTTTCAATAAGAGGCTATCTTGTGCTAATCTGGCAGCATTATAATATTCTAATAGATTAGGGACCCAAATACCTCCTAGATTTTTATGTCTGTATAAAACTGGCCTCGCTATTCTATTTGTTTTGTCTCCTCTGATATAGCCTAGTATGTCTTTTTGTATTGTCTCTAAATCTGTTTTAACCATTTTAACAGGAAGGGTTCTAAATAAATATAGTATCCTTGGCAGGATGTTCATCTTAACCGAGGCCACTCTGCCCAGCCACGAGAACTTGTAAGTTTTCCATTTTGCTATGTCTTTCCTAATCTGCCTGAACAGCGGAGGATAGTTAACTTTATACAGTAGTGTCGGGGAGGAGGGGAGGTGGATCCCTAGGTATTTTAGAGTATGCTTCATCCATTTAAAGTGAAAATTTGTTTCTAGTATCTCCTGTGTCTGTCGAGGGATCGCTATGGGGAGAGCCTCACATTTCTCTGCATTAATCTTAAATCCCGAAATAGATGAGAATGTGTCTAGTGTTTGGTGGAGAATAGGTAATGAGATTAGGGGGTTCGTCAAAGTCAAGAGTATGCCGTCCGCAAATAAGGCCATTTTATATTCCATCTTATTTGTCTTAAGTCCTGTTATATCTGTCTGTGAACGAATTTTAGCAGCTAGGGGCTCTATGCAAAGAGCAAAAAGCAATGGAGACAGAGGGCACCCCTGTCTGGTTCCATTACGAATTGGGAAGTGCTGAGATTTATATCCCGCTGATGAGACCTGAGCTCCCGGCGCGGAATAGATGGCCCTCAATGCTTTCATAATGGCTCCCTCAAACCCCATCTTATGTAACACCGAAAACATATATCCCCAGTCAATGCGATCAAACGCCTTCTCCGCATCCAATGATAGGAGCAGAGAAGGCGTTTTTGATTCTGTCAGGGCCTGTACCAGGTTAATTACTTTGCGTATATTGTCTGGGGCTTCTCGACCTTTGATAAAACCCACCTGATCCGGGTGTACCAGGTGGGGTATGATATGTTTGAGCCGGTTTGCTAATATTTTAGTAAAAATTTTAAGGTCCTGATTAATCAGGGATATTGGGCGGTAGTTTTGGCATTTTTTGTGATCCTTCCCAGGTTTAGGAATTACTACTATCTTTGCAGTCAGGAGCTCTGGTGGAATGACCCCTCCCTCCATAATATAGTTACATATTTTAACTAGATGTGGGATTAGTATGCCTTTAAATAGCTTATAGTATTCGCCGGGGAATCCGTCCGGTCCCGCCGCCTTCCCTGGTTTGAGGTCTCTGATAGCCCCAAGCACCTCCATAGAGGATATGGGGGCATTTAAGGTTTCTCTCTGTTCCTCAGAAAGAGTCTGCAATAGATCTTGACTGAGAAAGGTTGAGGTTAGTTCCTCTGTCTCTTTATCATGTGAGATCTTTTTGCCATCATATAGTTCCCCATAGTAAGTTGCGAAGGTGTCTACTATTTCTTGGGGGTGTGAGGTCACTGAGTCACTAGATGTCTCTATTGAGGAAATAACTGAGGCTTTACATCTTTCTTGGATTTTATGCGCCATGTATCTGTCTGGTTTATTTGCGAATAAAAAGTATTGTGCCTGATAACTTTGACTGGCTCTAATGGCACGAGATTGTAGAAGAGCGGCTAGGGCAGTTCTTTTGGATTGGAGAGTTTTCTGAATGGCCGTTGTTCTAATAAGTCTATGCTTCTTTTCTAAGTCTTCGATTTCTGTATGAAGTTGTTTTAACTGTTGTCTGTACTTTCTAGTTTGTATTGCTTTCTCCTTAATAAGTATCCCCCTTAATACTGCTTTGTGGGCCGCCCACGTGATCCCTGGATTAGTCACTGTATCAGTATTAATACTCCAGTATTCAGTGAGAAGTCTAATTATATTGTCATGTGTCTGGGGGTTTCTGACGCACGACCCATCAAAGGTCCATGTCTTACTTCTGTGTGGGTCACAAAGTCCCTCTAGCTGTAAAGTAATGATCGAGTGATCAGACCACACACAAGCATGGATCTGTGAACCGTGTAACAGAGGTTGCAGTATTTGACTTACATATATGTAATCCAATCTGATGTAGGATTTATGTGGCGCTGAATAAAACGTAGTGTCATTAGTCAGGCCATAAAGTGTGGTCCATGTATCTATCAGGGAGTGAGGTAGTAATGTGTCTTGTATTGCTTTGACAATACGGTTATGTCTGGTTTGTTTGTTGGTTAAGGGTCTTTTTGCTGTGGGTTCGATATTTAGCATTGTGATATTAAAGTCTCCTGCCATAAATATTTTTGTATGGGACCATTGTGTGAGTAGATATGATATATGTTGAAAAAAGTTATGTTGGTTTTTGTTCGGTGCATAAACATTGCATAGAGTAATTTCAGTGTCTAATATTCTCCCTTTAACTATTATATACCTCCCTTCAGTGTCTGCAATTACCTCTTCTTTTATGAAATTAAGTGAGGAGTGGATAAGGATAGATGTGCCTCTTTTTTTAGTTGTTGTTGTGGAGTGGAAGTGGGAATTAAAATGTTTTGCCCAATACTTTGGAATTCTATCGTTAAGTAGGTGGGTCTCTTGGAGAAATAATATATTGGCATGTAGGGAGGTATATTGTGTCATTGCCATGCGTCGTTTTACGTCAGTATTTAGTCCCCTTACATTATGGGACAATATCTTTATCCTAGGGATCATGTTATTGTATCTATTGTGGACTGGTGCAAAAGAAAGATTGTTACCTGTGGATCTCTGGTCTGGAAATCTAATGGTATAGAGTGCAGGTACTTGGAAATGTATATGGTGAACTTTTCTGTGTCGTCACTGGGGATGGGGAGGGAGCTAGAAGAAAAAAACAGTGTTAATAACATAAAAAGCAATTTTTCCGGGTCTCCAACAGTAGGACCCTTTATGGTTGAACTTTGGAATAACATAGGAACAAGTTATAAAATAAATTAACTTATATTATTATACTCTGGGGGAAATCAAAGGCCCCGCAACATCTTATTACATCTATATCAATAGATTAGTGAGAGTCTCTGAGAAGGAATGTCAGTGGAGAGGACCACGCCTCTCGGGGAAGGAAACCTAAAACAGTGATTTCAGATAGTGTAATGGATGTCCAGAATTATCTTCGTTTAGTGTTTCTTTTGTCAGCCTTCCCACCTCTCAGACTCTAAGAAAAGAAAGAAAAGTCTTCAAGAAGGAGATGCTGTCATCTATGATGTTTTCCCTCTTGTTTCTTTAGTTTTTTGTTTTTTATAGTTGATATTCTGCCATTTAGATGAATCTGGTGGTCTGCTTGGGTTTTTATTCTTCTCTGGGTTCAGTTCTGTGGTTGGGGTAATAGGTGTCTCCAAAGCCAAAATCTTGCAAATTTCAGGAATGTCTTCTGGGTCTTTAAGTGAGATTGTTTTAGAGTCTTTTGTAATGTGTAAAGCAAATGGAAATCCCCATCTGTATAAAATCTGGTGTTTCCGGAGTAGAGTAGTGAGAGGACGAAGGGCACTCCTCCTTTGTAATGTCCTGACACTGAGATCCTGGTAGAATTGTATCACGTTGCCTTGATGTTTATATGTGGGATGTTTCCTGGCCGCTTGTAGAATTTTCTCTCTATCTGGGAAGAAGGTTAGTTTGATAATAATGTCTCTTGGGGGAAGACCTGTTTTGGGTTTGGCTTTTAATGCCCTATGTGCTCTCTCAATATGAAAGATATAATCAGCTGGGGAGTTTGTAATCTGCATGAAGAGTTGAGTGAGATAAGCTGGGAGTTCTGTAGGGCTCACTTCTTCTGGAACTCCTTTGAGGCATATATTGTTCCTTCTGCTCCTTTTTTCCAGATCTTCGAATTTATCCTGGAGATCTTCCATCAGTTCTTGTTGAGAGGACACTGATTGGGACATTTCATCCATCTGATCTACCATAGCATCCTTTTGATCTTCTAGTGTCTCAATCCTGTTACCCATCTCCATCAAGTCAGATTTAAAGTCAGAAAGGCTATTGGTGACAGATGTGTGTATAGAATCAATTTTCTCCCATAATTTTTCAAAATTTTCTGTAATGTCTTTCTTGGAAACCAAATTTCTGAGATCAGCTTTCGTTAGTGGGCTTTTGTCTTGTGGAGCTAATTGAGAATCAATGTCAGATTCTCCTTCCATTTCTGCATCTGTTTGCTGTTTATTACTTTGAGAACTCTTAAAGAATGTGGATACAGGTGTAGATTTTATTGTTTTATCCCCCTTAGTGGGTTTTCTAGAGGTCATGGTGCAGGGGGAGGGTCTAGACCGCTGTTGATTGGAGTTGTTCGTTCAGATTGGGTAGCCAGTTGCATAAACAGTGACCTTGTGCAAAAGAAATGACCCTGCAGAGTTGGCTTTATATTAGTTAGTCAGGCAGATAGTTCATTTAGGCATACAAGAGGTTTTGTTTTCCCTCTCAATACATGTTATGATTTATATCGATGTTGCAAGCATTATGGAATAGAATTTTCAGGTCCCCCCACAGTAATCAGGTTGTCATTCACATTATCCTCTCCGATATGATTGTCAGTCTACTATCAGCAGATATAAGCCCGTATGGGTATGAAGGAGATAACTTTGTGGCTCTTATATCCCCAGTGGTTATACTAAAATAACTTTCCAGAAGCAGTTTTTGATGTAGGGTGGGTCCCTGACTCCCCTCTCTCCAGAATGTATAATCTCAGATGTAGTTGATATATTGATATTATATAGAGATATGTTGGTATCTCCCCTCTCCCCAGGGAACTTATCCTCACAGGATGATCATGGCAAAAGGTTTGTGGGGTATGACCTATCAGCACTTCAGTCTGATAGGAAAGGGGGGGGGGAGAGGGTGATTAGAGAGAATCAGGCAAAAAGAAAGGAAGATGAGAGGAAAAAAAGCTGTCTTCCCTTTAAAACTGTCACTTAGATGTGTGCTTCTGCTGATAAAGTATTGCTGCTAGATCTTAATAAATCCAGCAGGGGTCAGTGTTGTAATGCAGCCATATGGAAAAGTTCTTAAGATGTCTGCACTGTATTATGGAGATGGAACAGTGAACGGGGTGTAGCATAAATTTAACCCTTTTCCTTTTTATTATTAAACTTGTGTGTTTAGTGTAACTGTGGGGGTTGGCTATCAGGTGGTTGTTCCTCCGCTTTTCACTTATTTTAGTTATCCAGTAGCGGTGCGGTTATTTTGCCTTCTAGCTATTCTCTAATACTTCAGAGCCGTCAAAGTAGCTGTGTAAGAGGCAAGAATCACTAAGGCAGCTCAATGTGCACACTTATATCCGCTGCTAGCTTGCACTATGCTTTCAAATGTGAGCCCCTGTGTTCCGCTTCTCCTCCCACCTCACGCTAGCCCACAGCTTTTCCAGTTAGGCGTCCGCCACAGAACTCACCCCCACCTTCTCTTCTGGTTTCTGTATGTGATGGCTCCAGGCAATGGCGCTATTTCGCGCCCTTTTACCGCTTTCCAGCTGCACTTCTCCCAGGTGAGCCCCTCAGTGTTTCTGGAACTCACCGGGGTTTTCTTGAGTGTCCGCTCTGTTAAGTTGTATCGCAGGTAGGAAGGAGTGAAGAATCTCCGGTCCCCGGAGCAATATGTAGACAGCTGGAGGATCCGTTAAGGTAGTTCTTATTATTTGTATGCTGAGGCAGAAGTCTCTTATACGCTCGGTTCCTCAGGTCTCCCCTCGCTCAATAATGTCGATAGTTGTTCCAAATATGTGCAATAAAGCACTTTTATTGTGTAAAAAGGATCAACTTTAGCGAGAGCTCAGACACAGCACGTCTGCTTCCTTTGCTAGGCTAGCTCCGCCCCCCAATTTTTACTTTTTTAGATGGTATTTCACAGTCCTCTATTTTTGAAATGATGAATAAGACACCTATTGAAGATCACCTGTTTTCTCCAGAATTGACTTTCAAAGACCATGCATTATCCAGGTTGGTTTACCAATGCATGCTAGTTAAGAATCACAGGAAGAATGTAGAATATTTGTAGCTTACATACATTAGTCATACTTTGTTCATAATTAGATATTTAGGTATCACAATCAGACAAAGGAATACATATTATAGTTGATATAGAGGTATTTAAATGGACATTAAATATTACATTTATGTTCAGCATACATATGTATTTTTGATTATTTAAATGTGATATACATTATTATGTATAATTAGAAATGCTGATATTTAAATGTAATTTTTATTACACAATATAATGGTGTATGTTTTTTTTGGTTTTAATCCAATAATTTAAGTCATAAATATCTTGATAAAATGTTGCACAAAGTTAGAGCATAGACACAAGATGATTGTAAATGTATCTTATGAATATTTTACAACGTGTGTATTAACTTTGTAAAATATTTTTTTATTTTTTTCAGATTTTCATCTGATTACTTTTTTTTATTTTTTTTTAGTTAAAAGAATTTTTTTTTTTTTAAATGGTAATAATCAACATTTTATTATTAAATACCCTCTTTTGAACAGATTATAATAAATATCCATATAATCTGTCAATAAAAAACAATTTGACTCCCATGACTGGTAGTTGTCTATTTGACAAGCACATGCATAAGATCAAATTAGGCATCATGTATAACATTAATTTTAGAAAATCCACTGATTCAGAGAATATTAAAGTCAACTATCTTTTTTAAATTAATTGGGGAGTGAAATCCATCGATGCTTTTATTGTGTAATTTTTAGATTTTAATTTTTTAAAATATTTTCGGATATGTAGTCAGAATTTGACATAATTTTTTTTTTTTTTCACTTTTAAGAAGGGGAAGTGGTTCACTTACATTAAAGTGACAGTGTTGTTGAATGTAAAATTTCTTTTATAAGATCTTGTATCTTCCTTAGGTATCTAAAAACATTATTTTAATAAATTTATATTTTTTAAATTTAAAAATGGTAGGTCAGTTAACTTCATATTTTGCACAAGCTAGTTATTGGATGCCATGTTAATTGATTTTATGTTCTAGTGTAGTCATTTAAAGGGTCATTTAACTATAGTTATTAATATTACGTAATATTTAAAATCTTACCTCTTGGGTTAGACATCACATATCTATATATAATTTTCATTCCCCTTTAGTTTCTTTTGACAATGTTAAATCAACATTCCGAATGTTTTTGTCCTTAAAGGGACATTCACAAAATATATTGTGTATTGAATTTTAAACAATCATAAAAGAATTTTAACATATTTATAAAGTACTATTGAATTACATTCAGTCTTTAAATATACTTAGAAAAAGATACATCAATGCACATATCTTAGCCAATTACATAAGGCATCTATGTGCAACCAACAATCAGCATCAAAATAGCCTATGTAGATATGTATTTAATCCAAGAATATATATAATTAAAATCTAATGATCGAATAACAAAACATATTAAGTTGTTCAAATATTATAATCTTCTCCAAAATGCATAAATAACATATAGCTTAATGTCCCTCTAAGCTGAAGACTGCGAAATACATCCATTACAATATATATTTCATTCAGTGTGTAAAACAATCCAGAAGTTAATATAAATATGCTTTACTCATATGTTATACTAATGTTGCCAAAGGAAGGTGCCTAGGTTTATGATATTTCAAGCATTATTGTGAAATGTCTCCTTAAAGGGACATGAACTCAAAATATACTTAAAGGGAGACTGTAAAAAAATTAATTATTTATACATTCAGAACGAGTATTCAATTTTAAGCAACTTTATAAATTGACTCATATTATCAATGTTCCTCGTGATGTTGCTATCATTACTGTAAAAATAAGGCATTAAATTGATAATTTATTTGCTTCAGTACTCTGGACAGAACTTTTTTTTTTGGCTGGATTAATTTATCCAACAATCATCAAGGACAACCCAGGTTTTTCGCAAATAATTGTCCGTAATATAAAATATCATTTTTGATTTGCAAAGAAAGATAACAAGATAATTATTAACATTTGAGAATCGGATTAAATTATAAAGTTGCTTAACATTTCATGCTCAATATGAATCACGAACGCTAAATTTTTTTGGACAGTGTCCCTTTAAGAGATTTAAAGAGTATATTTACTTCTCTTCTTATCTTGACATACTTTGCTTGAAAAGCATATCGAGATAGGCTCAGTAGATGAAGATTGGTGGATGCACAGAGATGCCTTATGTGATTGGCTCAACCATGTGCATTTAATTTTCTTCTGTTGAGGATATCTAAATACAAAGATAAATTGAGTTACATTTTAAAGTCTAAACATTTTTGATCTCTACAGATCATTTGATACAATTGTTTGGTTGTAATGTCTATTTAAAAATAAAGACGCCATTGCACAATAACATATATGAGCAGTTCAGACAAATACAAGCTCAAGGTTTATTTACTAATAACAAACAAACCTGTAGTTTAACATCTATAAACAGATTATCTAAGTTACTGACATTATAACCTGAAATTGAACATTCAGAAATGTTGCGTGGGAAACGTATCTTGAAACACCAGATTTGCATCTTTAAACATTAGAGTCTAATGTCATGCAATAGCACACAATCAATGTGCATTATAAATACATTTAATAGAGCAATGTCAATACTTCACAATAAGTCACGAAATTGATTTTATGAACAATAAAGACATACAATGTTAAATGTGTATTAATCCAACGTATTTGTATTAAAGAAACAGACCGTTATTAAACCGAGAAATGTCTACAACATTTAATAATGTGACAGTATTAGATTTTAAAGAGAATTTAAACATTAATATTTAACGGATCACGGATATTAAATCTGCGTCACACATATCCGCATGACAGGCCCATGAGTTACAAATAAGTCTACATGAAAAATGAAGTAACAGCACCACCAGGAGGTATGTGTATGGAAGTTGCTAAGATATGAAACATTAAGGAACGGCCAATCAGAGTTCATCACACAAACACAACTTGAGTCAGGATGGACTCACAGACATTCTAACAATATTTTAAACTTTTATCCAATCAGATGTACAGATAACTTGTCCCATGGTGCATCTCATGTTTACTTCACCATATAAAAGTCCATTACACGTTGCCATCTTTGTCAGTTCTCTAATGCCTGCTGGTATATTATTATATTATTCTCTCTCTCTATATATATATATATATATACACACATCTCGGCAGGCATGAAACCTCCCAGGTTTACCAAGCAGGAGAGCGCTGCACTGGTCAACGCCGTCAAGGACTTTTATCCCCAGCTGTTTGGGAACAAGAGGAGGTCGACAGATGCGCCTGTTAAGAAGGCCCTCTGGGAGTCTATCACCAATGAGCTTAAATTGGTGTGTGGCATCCAGAGGAGCCAGGATCAGATCATGCAGAGATTCGGAGATATGAGGTTGCGCTTGACAAAAAAAGTCGACCTCATAAGGGAGTGGGTACAAGCCCGTAAAAGAGGGGGCCAAAGAAAGGCCCCACGGAAACTCTACCTACTCCCTTATGAGGTGACTTTATGCGAGCTCCTCACTCTCCGGGTCCCCAAAAGATTTAGATCCTCGCCATCCTCGGCCTCCTCTTCTTCCCTCCGAGCTGCTGGATCTGAAAGTCCTGACGCGGGGGCCAGGGCAGCTGCTTCTCCGTCAGGTGGCCTGGGAGGAGCCGAAGGAGAATCTGAACCAGGTAACTATACAACTTCATATAATATATTAATATTTGATTAGATTTTTAAGAAATGTGTATATAGTCAGATACTAAACCTATATAGATCTCACAACATACGCTACATATGATGTTTAGATATCTGATTTTAGATTAGTGACACATGAAATAGGAATGATGTTTCTTGCACTCTACAGAATATGCATCACAGAGCGAAAATGGAATTGCGCATACACGTTAACATGGGTTTGCTGTAAGTGGCATTGCTTTACACATGTTGGTCAAATGACGGATGCGTAATTCCGCTTGGAATCATTGCGCAATGATCCCGAAAATTAGAATTGCGCATACACGTTAACATGGGTTTGCTGAAAGTGGTATTGCTTTACACATGTTGGTCAAATGACGGATGCGCAATTCCGCTTGGAATCATTGCGCAATGATCCCGAAAATTAGAATTGCGCATACACGTTAACATGGGTTTGCTGTAAGTGGCATTGCTTTACACATGTTGGTCAAATGACGGATGCGTAATTCCGCTTGGAATCATTGCGCAATGATCCGAAAATTAGATTTCCGCATACACGTTAACATGGGTTTGCTGTAAGTGGCATTGCTTTACACATGTTGGTCAAATGACGGATGCGTAATTCCGCTTGGAATCATTGCGCAATGATCCCGAAAATTAGAATTGCGCATACACGTTAACATGGGTTTGTTGTAAGTGGCATTGCTTTACACATGTTGGTCAAATGACGGATGCGTAATTCCGCTTGGAATCATTGCGCAATGATCCCGAAAATTAGATTTGTGCATACACGTTAACATGGGTTTGCTGTAAGAGGCATTGCTTTACACATGTTGGTCAAATGACGGATGCGTAATTCCGCTTGGAATCATTGCGCAATGATCCCGAAAATTAGAATTGCGCATACACGTTAACATGGGTTTGCTGTAAGTGGCATTGCTTTACAAATGTTGGTCAAAATGAAATGTGAATTATTATATATGTGAAGAATACAGTATTCTTATTTTTTTTTTTTTTTTTATAATTTTTATTTTTGTTGAGGGAGAAAAACAAACAAAATTTTGCTCACATGAAAATTACAGAAAATTCACATATAACAGGTTCAACAACTAGTTGCAAGGTGCTATGCTAGAAGAGCAAACCCAAAACTTCCCTCATTTTTGTCCCAGACTTCAAACATAACAGTAGAGGCCACTTTTGGGCCTTAATGGAGTCAAATAGGCTGGGGGTTGTAGTAACTACTCGCACATCCTCCTATGCCGCAGGGACCGCGTGGGCCCAACTATATATACAACAAGGTAGGGGGATGACATAGAGAGATATAAAATTACCATAAACTGTAGTGTGGCTCAGAGAGCTATTTAAGGCTCCCTGAGCAGGGCAGAGACTACTAAACTCTGCCAAATAAACAGAGGCTAATAAGGGAGATAGAAGCAAAATATATTAAATAAAGAGGGCAACTGTACCTCTATGATCCCATGTGAGACAGGCTTAGTATAGGAACTATTGCTATGTGGCTATAAGCCCGGGAGATCTATTAGTCTGCCATAGTTACTCCAGGGCTTTTAATGTAAAAAATAACGTGCTATAGAGGTTTACCCAGGACCTTCACCTCTACCTTCAGTAGTTCAAATGTAAAGCTGTCTACTACAGTCTCTAAAAAAAAAAACTCATGCTACTCTCTTCAATGCTATGAGTAAATCTCGCTAGCACTTTAAGACTATGGCAAGCCCTCTCGTCACTATATATAATTAGAAATCACCAAAACATTCAGATCAGCATGTAGTTATGAGGACTTACAATCTACTAAGGTTTGCCCTATAAAATACTAGGATAACTTATTGTACATTAATCAATTGAGTAACCCATGTGTCAACCCCCCCACTCAAGGGGTTTTCTTGCATAAGGTACCTAGGAGACTGCAGTAATCAGTAAACGTGGCTAATAAAATTGAGAAGAAATTAAAAAAAAAGAAAAAGAATTTTAAAGGAAAGAAAAGAAAACATAGGTGACAAGGCTGTTGCAAAGAGTCGGTGAAATCGAGTCCACATTAAAGTTCAATGCATAGGCCCTCACGAAATTTTCAAGGCTAACCCACTCCGGTTTTTCCTATGGCTGCAGCACATAAGACAGTCCAGACAGCATTTTGGAGTAGGGCAGCTATACAGTTTAACGCTAGAAGTGAGTCAATGAGGGTAGACCAGGGCAACAAACCCAGCCGCCATACAGATATGAGTGTAAGTGCTCCCTGAAATCTTTTCTCACTGATAGGTAACTGAGAGATCCCCTGAACCGACCTCTTCATGGTCCCATGGTAGTCCGGTTGCTGAGCGGACCTATCTACAGCTGCGGCACCAGTTACCTCACCCACGAGAAAGATCGCCTCCGGATACACACTTCTAATGCCTGTCACAGTCGGAACACTCTGCCGCTCCGCTGTGACTTTTGGTTGGTTGCGCTGCCTCTGGGTAATGCGGCTTTCCAGAAATGAATCCATGCGCTGCTCCAGCTGGCCGTAGTGATCGCTCAAAAGGTTTACTAGAGACCCCCACGTCAACTTTAGGGGTCGGTCCATGGCTGGTAGGCAGAGCAAGGAGACAGTTTACAGCAGTATGATATCCGACGGTGCTATAGAGGCCTCCCTTATGGCTCTGTATACGGCCCCTTAACCCAGGCGGCCAGGGGGGGGGGAGCGCCAGGCTCATGCGAGTAGGCCTCAGCCCTTCAAATGTAAAGTTAGAGACTGGCGATGTAGTTTAAAATAAGTTCCTGCAGATCTCCCTGAGCTCGTACATTCATCAGCAGGAATCCCCTGCTGTAAATTCTGTCCATAGATAGTGAAATTCGGCAAATTAGGTAGATTTTTTTGGCAAGCTGCAGATAATGCGTCCAGCCATGTTAGCTGCGTGGCCACGCCCCCCAGTATTCTTATTTTCTATATTATACATAATTAAAAAAGACTAGCAGAATCAAAATAAATAATAACATATGTCCATCAATTGATGAGAATGAAATAACACAAAATATTAATTAAAGCTACAGTAAACAACACAACTGATTGAAAATAAGAGTACAGGATATATTTATGATGAATTTAATTGAGGAAACAATTAACTCATGGGACTACCAAAAGATTAATATTTTTTTATTGATTTGGTAATAATGTAAAGATTTTAAACATGGCATGATTTGTATTAATGATATCCAATCCTCATTTAATATATTACAGATCGTGATGTTGGTGCTGGAACCTCAAGCCAGGGCTTGTCACAGTATGGTATGTCTCATTTTAATTGACATTTGTCTTAGAAACATGGACAGAACATTACATACAAAATCCACATTGTTCAATATTTATATGTATCCGCAAAATGGATTTGTAAAATATTTACAAATAAGAATAAAAAACAAACAAACATACGATTACATTGTAATACTAATCTGAATTTTTATCGAATTTAAGATATCCCATCTATTCTTGATATCTTCATTTTAATGTAAGATTCTTTGAATGTCCAATTTATATTCTTCCCCTGTGTTTTGCTTAATCTTATTTGGATACATTTTGACAAAATTCACACACTTTTGCATATGTTTTGATTTTAAAAATATAGATTCAATTTTTGAAATTGATCACGTCATTTAAGGGACATGCCAACTAAATTTTACATTGAATGATTTTGAAACGTGATTTTATTGTTTTGTATAAACATTTTATGAGCTAAATTGGTTCAGTCTATTGTTTTAGTTCTTCTAAAAACATATTGATTTTGGTTTAGGTTAAACAATGCATTACTGGTATTATCCGGCTGTTTTTTTATGCATAAATTGGCATTTTGTCAAAAGTTAAAATCATGTGTTCAGATAACAGTAGTACATAGTTTCAAAAAGTATACAATTACACATTTTGAGCTTCATGTCCCTTTAAGAGAGGATAATTAAATAATTTTTAGGATATCCTTAACTAACATATTAGATTGTAATTGCATACTCCATTCCATTCATTACATCAACATATGGAGTAGAGAATTAATTAACAGCAACATTGTCAAATCAATATATTTTTATATTAAAGGGACACTGAGCTAAAATTATTACTGTTGTCATTCAGATAGAGCATGCAATATTAATCAACATTTAAATATAATACTATAATAATATTTTAAATATTCTATTGCTAAATGTATTTTAAAATCAAGAATGTACGTTTATCTGCAGCTCCATTTTGGTTGACCAACCTGGGTTTTTATTGATGATTGGTGGATACCTTCAACAAACAATATTTATTGAATCCAATATTGCTTATCTGCCTTTAAGATTAAAATGTAGCAAAATTAAAAATATAATAGGAGTCAATGTTAAATAATTTGGAACACTTTGAACAGTGAAATCACTGATTGAAATAAATCATGTCAGTGTCCCTTTGATAAACAATAGATTAATTAATCCTTACATTCTTTGGATTAAACAATATTGATATATAATTCACATATTCACTGTTTGAGTTACTTTCTAGATATAAGCATACTCTAACAGCACCATGATTACATATTTGTACAAATCAATTTGGTTTGGTATTGTGATCAATATGTGTTGTGTCCTAAACAAGATTACTGTACATTGCACAAATGGCTCGATGTGCCACATGTCTTTGTTTATATTTGTCAACAGCTGTTATTCAAAATGTGGTTTGTGTGTATTCTTTTAAGAACATTGATCAATGGGTATATTTAGATATGCAATAGCATCGTATGAGATGAGTTTGATGTCTAATATAGTCAGAAATTAAACATATGTTAAATACATCATTTTTTACAGAATCCCCTTGATTCAATCAAGCATTTTTTATTTTAATGACTGCTCTATTAATCACATTTTCAAGTTAATTATTCTTATAAATCGATACAGATGTGATTTAGTGCTATCCCAAATGTGTTCACTAATATATATCTATATCATTCATAGAGAGAGTTGTTGTGGGGAGCCCAGAGGGATCCAGCACCGACACAGAGCTGCCTTTGCAGTCTTCTGGTAAGTCCATTGACTCATTTATATGTCATTGAAGGTGTATTGGTAATCAATATTATGAGAATGATTCTGATGAAGCATAACATTTGAAACAAACATATAATTTACTCCTCTGATTATATATTATTTTTATTTTAATATTGAAAGATTAAGAATTAAAATTTTCTTAGTCTACACCTTTGTTATTCCGAAGATGTATAGCATATGCTTGTTTCCATGTTCAATTTTGACAACAATCATCAAGTGATACACACATGAGAAATCTTAAATGTTCAATGTACTATGCTTTTATTATTTTTAAATTAATACAAACAATAGATCGAAAATCTGAATCATTGAGAATAACAAATCTAATGTCATTTGTATGCTCCATCAAAATGATGTAAATCATAACTTTGGGTGTGTATATCTTTAATGCAACATTGATGTGTGTCTTTGAGCAACAGTAACATATGTTATAATATCTGATCTTAACGTGTACACAACATGTTATGTTTTACAGAGATTGATTTAACATGTGGGACGGAGGAGGAAGAGGCTCCCTTGAAGTCTGATGGTATGTGAAATATATCTAACATGTATCCAACATGTTTCTTTATTGGAAATCATTTTATTGAAGACATTCAAAGTCTACATCTTTTGCACTTTAAAAAGGAATATTATTTGTCTGTTCAAATACACTACTGCCCCCTTTATATATCAGGCAGCATGAAAATATGCTTGGATTTTTTTAAATTTTTGGATTTCTAATTCATCCCATCATGATGTCACATGCATATTCCAGGCCAAACCACAATAATAATTTTATAATTGTATAGACAGTCATTGCTATTCATCTGAGTGCCTATATGCATACCATATCCTCATGTCATCATTGTTTAGAAATTCAAACACACTTCTAAGTATATTGCAAACATAATCAAGTTGAAATGCATTGATTTGATTTCATGATGTATGAGATGTTAATATATTTTTATTATTTATTTCAGATGGATCCTCCTCTTCTGGTCATCAGTTTTCCGCCCCTGCCCAATCCCCTGCCCAATCCCCTGCCCAGGCCCAGGCCCCTGTCCAGTCCCCTACCCAGCCCCCTGCCCCTCCACAGACCACAGACCCTCCCGGCCCTTCCCATTTTTCCTATCCTGTCCCTCCAAAAAAACGCCCCTTCGTCCACCTTCACCGTTCTCCCCGTCTTTTGGCCCGTACAGCTACCCCAGCTGCCCAGACCCCAACTCACCACTCCCCAGCTGTACGGGCTACCCCAGAGCAGCAGCCCATCCCTCCCCAACCCAATCCCATCCCTCCCCCCTGTCTCAACCTTCATTGTCCTGGGTGTCGGATTGTCCTTCCCAGGCACAGCTGTAAGTATCATTCAAAATCAACATTATAAGATACTTAAAAGTACACTGAAGGAAAATTGTTTCTATTGTGATTCAAATAGAGCATGCAATGTTAATCAAATTTATAATTTACTACTCTTATCAATTATTCTTCATTCTCTTGCTATCTTTATTGAAACAAAGAAATGCCTCTAATTATTTTATATTAAAACAAAATCTGGACATCATTTCTTTATTGTTGGATGAATGTATCCATCAATCAGCAGGGACAACCAAAGTTGTTAACCAAAAATGGCCTGCCCTATAAACTTACATTCTTGCATTTAAAATATAGCTAGAGAATTCTAACATTTAAAGAATAGGAGTAAATGAATAATTCTTTTTAATGTCATGCTCTATCTGAATCAGTAACTAAAATATTTTGGTTTAGTGTCCCTTTAATTTGATATCACTACATATACCAATCACCACTACTTGGATCCAACAATTTATGTACAAATGTTCATACATTATCTCTTGTATAACCCAGTGGGAATGTAATTTCTTCTGGTTGCTATGTTTACACAGCTTGTCCTCAACGCCAAAATGTTTAAGGATAGGTGTGCCTACCACAGTATAACTAAAATATTTAAATTGCTAATGTTAGTACAATGTAAATCCTTTTACAAGATTTTAGACACTCAAGCTGTAAAAGTGGATCATCAAAAACCAATTAAAGGGGACAACATGTTGAAGTAAAATGTCCCTTTAATGGCCCAGGAGCAGGAGGCCCAGCAGATGGCGGCCCAGGAGCAGGAGGCCCAGCAGATGGCGGCCCAGGAGCAGGAGGCCCAGCAGATGGCGGCCCAGGAGCAGGAGGCCCAGCAGATGGCGGCTCAGGAGCAGGAGGCCCAGCAGATGGCGGCCCAGGAGCAGGAGGCCCAGCAGATGGCGGCCCAGGAGCAGGAGGCCCAGCAGATGGCGGCCCAGGAGCAGGAGGCCCAGCAGATGGCGGCCCAGGAGCAGGAGGCCCAGCAGATGGCGGCCCAGGAGCAGGAGGCCCAGCAGATGGCGGCCCAGGAGCAGGAGGCCCAGCAGATGGCAGCCCAGGAGCAGGAGGCCCAGCAGGAGGCCCAGCAGGAGGCAGACCAGCATGCGCCTCCCGGAAGAAATTAAACATCTCTTGTTGGAGTCGAAAGGTTCTGTTTTGGCCTTCTTCTATTCGAGTAAGGAGGTGTATGATTTGGGTTTGGCCTTCAATGATTTTGTTTTGGCCTTCAATAATTCTATTTCTGGGACATATTTACCATGTATTGATCATTGATTGTCTAAAATGTTGTTAGGTCAGAACAACAAATAAGTGGTCATTTTTCATAGGCATAGATACAAGGGTAAGCACATAAGTTTGTGATTCGGGAAACAGTTTGGACATCACATCACAGAAACCAATCAATATCATGAACAAGGATAGGTATGTGATGATGTGGTTTTCACACACTTATAACCCACACTCTGCAAACAATCTGCCTCCATGGACCGGGTCCCATAGAAGTAGATTATATACAGAGTGTGGTCCACAAGTGTATGAAAACCACATCATCACATACCTATCCATTACACATTAAATAAAAAATAATTAAACATGAAAACAAATACTTCCTCTTCCTTCCCCTCTTCCCACGGGGCTGAGGCTCTGGGAGGGGCAACTGCTGACTCCGACGAGTTCTCATTGGAGATGTTGTTGGAAGAGTGGAAGGAAGAGTACTGGGACGACCAAAGTGAGGAGGAGGAGATGGCCCGGCAGGAGGAGATGGCCCGGCAGGAGCAGATGGCCCGGCATGAGCAGATGGACCGGCAGGAGCAGATGGACCGGCAGGAGCAGATGGACCGGCAGGAGGCCCAGCAGCAGGAGACCCAGCAGATGGCGGCCCAGCAGCAGGAGGCCCAGCAGATGGTGGCCCAGCAGCAGGAGGCCCAGCAGATGGCGGCCCAGGAGCAGGAGGCCCAGCAGATGGCGGCCCAGGAGCAGGAGGCCCAGCAGATGGTGGCCCAGGAGCAGGAGGCCCAGCAGATGGCGGCCCAGGAGCAGGAGGCCCAGCAGATGGCGGCCCAGGAGCAGGAGGCCCAGCAGATGGCGGCCCAGGAGCAGGAGGCCCAGCAGATGGCGGCTCAGGAGCAGGAGGCCCAGCAGATGGCGGCCCAGGAGCAGGAGGCCCAGCAGATGGCGGCCCAGGAGCAGGAGGCCCAGCAGATGGCGGCCCAGGAGCAGGAGGCCCAGCAGATGGCGGCCCAGGAGCAGGAGGCCCAGCAGATGGCGGCCCAGGAGCAGGAGGCCCAGCAGATGGCGGCCCAGGAGCAGGAGGCCCAGCAGATGGCGGCCCAGGAGCAGGAGGCCCAGCAGATGGCGGCTCAGGAGCAGGAGGCCCAGCAGATGGCGGCCCAGGAGCAGGAGGCCCAGCAGATGGCGGCCCAGGAGCAGGAGGCCCAGCAGATGGCGGCCCAGGAGCAGGAGGCCCAGCAGATGGCGGCCCAGGAGCAGGAGGCCCAGCAGATGGCGGCCCAGGAGCAGGAGGCCCAGCAGATGGCGGCCCAGGAGCAGGAGGCCCAGCAGATGGCAGCCCAGGAGCAGGAGGCCCAGCAGGAGGCAGACCAGCATGCGCCTCCCGGAAGAAATTAAACATCTCTTGTTGGAGTCGAAAGGTTCTGTTTTGGCCTTCTTCTATTCGAGTAAGGAGGTGTATGATTTGGGTTTGGCCTTCAATGATTTTGTTTTGGCCTTCAATAATTCTATTTCTGCCATCTATATTTTGGATCCGGGAGTTACGCATCTGGTCAATGTAGTCTAGTAGAACCCGCACCTCCGCTATTTCCTCTTGTTGTGCACGGCGGGGTGCCCGTGCACGGCGGACTGCTGGTGCACGGCGGCCTGCTGGTCCTTGAGGGGCCTCTGCTTCCACGGCCTCTTCCTCTGCTTCCGGGGCCTCTTCGTCAAGGGGGGCCTCTTCGTCAAGGGGGGCCTCTTCCCTCTGAGGTGGAGATTCATCCACACCACTCTCATCCCGGGGAAAAGGAGGAGCCGATAGTTGCTGTGCTGCCTCCTCCCCAGACTCTGTATATTTGAAAAAGAAAGAAATGTATATATTAGCATATTTCAAAATAAAGCTTTAAATTACTTAGCTTATGATACAATTACAAATGCAGCCTCATTAATCCACTTTGAAATATAACAATCAATACGATTTCCGCATTTTCTAAACCGTGTTTGTGATATCTCTGGTCAATCTGAATGTTTTAGCGTTTGTTTTCAGTCTGTTTAAATGCACACCTAACCTATAGCCTAGATACTAATGTAACCGCAAAGTAATTGGGAATGCGTGTAAACAACGTAATAGCATTAATCTGATCCTTAAAGGGACATGAAACCCAATGTTTTATCTTTCATGATTTAGAAGCATACAATTATAATCAACTTTATAATTTACTTTTCTTATCTAATTTGCTTCATTCTCTGGATATTCTTTGCTGAAAAGCATATCTAGATATGCTTAGAAGCTGCTGATTGGTAGCTGCATATAGCTGCCTCCTGTGATTGGTTCACCGTGTGCAGGGATATTTCTTCATTAAAGTATATCTAAATAATGAAGCAACTTAGGTAATATAAGTAAATTGGAATGTTGTTTAAAATTGTATTCTCTACCTTAATCATGAAAGGAAATGTTTGCGTATAGTTTTCCTTGAAATACATTCGTATGTTAATTCATTCTTAAATGAGCTTACCGTCAGATGAGAATGGCAGGTTCCCGGTATCAATTCCTCCGATACCGACTATATCCACCTCGGAGATGCTGGGACGCAACATTTCCTCCCATCGGCAGTAATCGATTTCCAGTGCAGGGCCGCCACCGGTTCCTGCGGCATGTTGGGACTCCCGGCTTAACTTTTTCTTAAGATCCATCTTGCAGTCCCAGTATCGATGTTTAATAGAGTCCATATCTCTGTTCCGGCCACCCACTGCATTGACTGCATTCCTTATCTCCTGCCAGAGCCTCCTCTTCTCAGTCGGGCTGGTCTTCTGATGCTGCAGCCTCCTATGCCTGGCCATATAGGCTTCTACGAGGGCCTCCTTCTCCTCCATAGAAAACTTCGCATCCCTAGTCGCCTTGGCCTTCCCTTGTGACGATGCCCTCTGTTTCCCGGACTGTTAAGCCCTACTCTGTCCGCCACTGGGCCCAGCCACTTGTTCATCTTGACCCAAGTGGCTGGGTCCACCCACCGCTTCCACCCCCGCTTCCTGCCCCCCTTCCTGCCCTGTTCCTCTCCCCCTCCCTCTCCTCCCCCCTCTACCTCTCCCCTGCCTGCCCTCCATCTCTTCCCTAAACTAAACCCCAACTAAGCAAACAAAAAGTGAGTGTGATCAAATGAAAGGGGGTCAAAATAAAGAACTAAAAAGACGAAAAAAGTGCTGAAAGTGTGAAAGGGATATAAATAAAAGAGGGTAAGGAGTATTTAAATAAACAAAATGAAGAAGAAGACTAAAAGGAGGATATGTAAACTAAATGTAACTAGGGGATGGGATGGGGTATGGGATAAGAGTAAATGGGATGAAAGGGAATGGGACTACAGGGAATGGGGTATGGAGTGTAGTATGAGAGGGTATGGGGTATGGAGTGTATGTAGTGTTATTGATAAGTGTATGTATGTATTGAATGTGTTTGCGTGTAAATGTGTTAAGTGTACAGAAAAAGCACTCGCACACTCACCCAAACCAACTGTCGCTCACTAACTCACACTACCACTAACTGACTCTCTCACACTACCACTAACTCTCAATAACTCACACTACCACTAACTCTCTAACTCACACTACCACTAAATCTCAATAACTCACACTACCACTAACTGACTCTCTCACACTACCACTAACTCTCAATAACTCACACTACCACTAACTCTCTAACTCACGCTACCACTAACTGACTCTCTCACACTAACACTAACTCACTCACAATAATGCACCAAATCTCTAAGCTCCAATCTCCAAAAACCCACCAGCAACACAGTCAAAGAAGCCATGCTTGTGTGGTGCTTATATAGCCTGTGTAAATGTTTAATGATGTACCGGTTTGCGTTGTAAATTGTGTTCAGGTGTGCTTTATTAGTAATTAGTATGTGTGCAATGTGTATTAGTTGTGTGAATTTGCGCATGCTCATTTGGAGTTAGTATTTGTGGAATGTGTAGAATGCGATGATGTCATAGTGCTCGTTTTCTATAACATTGTCCCATAGTATTATGTTTAAATGTTAATTTGCGATGGTTTGGTATTAGTGAAGTGTTGTATATGTATGTTTGTCCTAATATATATTAAGATTGAATGCGAGTATTTTGCTAGTGTATGATTGTGATTTTTTTTTTCCTTGTTGTTATTTTCCGTATTTCTGCATCTTAAATAATATGCGTATTCCCTGTATTTTATTTTATTAAATTTCCCCCCGCTTCTGAACGTGTAATGCTTATGTGCTTTGTTTAGTGATTGTTTTTGTGACATTTGCGGCGTGTTGTTTTTGTGCATTATGTGGTATGCGTCATATGACCGAGCTGTGCGTATTTCTCGCGAGATCGAGTGTTAGGTGAAAAAAGCGTGTTTGTTTGTTTTTCCATTGATCTCTATGGGAGACTGTCTAACGCGGGCGGAATTCCGCGTGTGAAATACACGCGTTAGGAGTATCGTTAGATGGTTATTTTTCAACTCTAAATACCCGCGTTAAAAAACTCTGTGCATTAGATATAAACCATGCGTAGCTAACGCACCCCATCTACCGCAAAACTGTAAATCTAGGCGTTAGTTTGTACAGAGGTTTTCTTCTGTTGCTTTGGGATACGAATTCTATATACTAAACTATAAAAGTGAAGTTCAATTTTGATTCGTCCATGCCTTCGCTTACGCTTTATTGGAATAAGATATGATTTTGTAACCTATACTTACCTTGGATGTAATTACTTGCTTCTGGACGAATTATGTTTGTTTCTCTCTTGTTTGTTAATCTCACAACTTCAATAAAAAAAAAAATTACAAAAAAAAAATTATATGTTCTACCTAAATCACGAAGTTAAATTTTTGGATTTCATGTCCTTTTAAGTGTACATTTGGTGACCGTTTTAATGAAGAAAAGAAAGAAAAAAAAAGACCATTTTAAGTTCACTTTGAAATATGCAATATGTCTTGAAATAGTATACTCTGGACTGTAGATTGTATACTCCTTTCTACGGTCTAGCTAACTACATTTTCTAGTATTTGATAACACAGTTTAAGGTTAAAAGCAATTCAAATGCAAATGGTAAAGCCATTTCTGTACTGGGAAAACATGAACATTAATTTAATGAAAACTAATGTAAATGTTCCACAAATGGTTGGTATTCATTTAATTTAAAATTAAACAAATACCGAATAGCACACGCATTTTTCATAGATGGGAGGACACCTAAAAAACTATTTAAAAGGCACACTCTTATTAGGGGGCTCAGGAACAGTGGGAATTTTTGAAGGGTGCCGTTTTAGATGCAAACGCACACTGTATTAGACATGTCTGTAAAAGTAAAAGAAAGTGGAAACCAATTTGGTTTTCCAAAGAAGTAGCACATGCTGTAAAGAAAAAAAAGATAGCTTATACAAATTATAAACACACACAATCAGATGATGATATGAAAATATGGAGACTCCAACAAAAAAAGACTAAGCAGTTAATTTGGAAGGTTTAAGCTCATGCGGAAGAGAAGATAGCACAGCCAGTAAAACATGGCAGTCAGTAAACCTTATTTAGATATATCAGTGAGAGAAGAAAAACTAAGGTTGGAATAATAAAATGAAAAACAGTTCATGGTAGATTAGTAGCAGGAGATAATCAAATTGCAGACTCAGTGATTACTTCAAAAAGATTTTGAAGATAGAATGTCAAAATAAAGGGACAGTCTAATCAAAATCAAATTTTCATGATTGTGATTCACTTTAATCATCAAATTTGGTTTGTTCTCTTGGTATTCTTTGTTGAAAGCTAAACATAGGAAGGCTCATATGCTAATTTCTCCCTTGAAGGCCGCCCCTTATTTCAATGTATTTGGCAGTTTTTCACAGCTAGATGGTGTAAGTATGCCATACACATAACATAGTGACAACGCCCATGGTATTACAAATGAGAGGGCACTGATTGGCTAAATGCATGTCTGTAAAAATAACTGAAATAAGGGGGCAGTCTGCAAAGGCTTAGATAAAAGGTAATCACAGATGTCTAGATTACTAGTTTTGCATTATGAGGGTGCGGTGCTAACAAGCAGTTTATGCTCATCACTCACTTACAGACAGCGCTGGTATTACGGGTTTTTACAAACCCGGCGTTAAAAGACAAGAAGTGAGCGTTGAGCAAAATTTTGCTCTACATCTCACTTCATTACCAGTGCTGCTGAAGTCAGTGGTGAGCTGGTGTAACGTGCTTGTGCACGATTTCCCCATAGGAATCAACGGTGAGAGCTGGCTGAAAAAAATTCTAACACCTGCAAAAAACCAGCGTTTAGCTCTTAACGCAGCCCCGTTGATTCCTATGGGGAAATAAAATGTATGTCTACACCTAACACCCTAACATGAACCCCGAGTCTAAACACCCCTAATCTTACACTTATTAACCCCTAATCCGCCCACCCCCGACATCGCTGACACCTACATTATATTATAAACCCCTAATCTGTCGCTCCGGACACCGCCGCCATTATAATAAACATATTAAACCCTAAACTGCCGCACTCCCGCATCGCAAACACTAATTAAATATCATTAACCCCTAATCTGCCGTCCCTAACATCGCCGACACCTACCTACATTTATTAACCCCTAATCTGCCACCCCCAACATCGCCGCCACTATACTAAATTTATTAACCCCTAAACCTAAAAGTCTAACCCTAACACCCCTAACAAATATAATTTAAATAAATCTAAATAAATGTAACTATCATTAACTTAATTATTTCTATTTAAAACTAAATACTTACCTATAAAATAAACCCTAAGCTAGCTACAATATAACTAATAGTTACATTGTATCTAGCTTAGGGTTTATTTTTTATTTTACAGGCAAGTTTGTATTTATTTTAACTAGGTAGAATAGTTATTAAATAGTTATTAACTATTTAATAACTTCCTAGTTAAAATAAATACAAAAGTACCTGTGAAATAAAACCTAACCTAAGTTACAATTACACCTAACACTACACTATAATTAAATTAATTCCCTAAATTAAATACAATTAAATACAATTATCTAAAGTACAAAAAAAACACTAAATTACAGAAAATAATAAATTCCCTTCAATTCCGATCAGCCAATCGGAATTAAGGTAGAAAAAATCCTATTGGCTGATGCAATCGGCCAATAGGATTGAGCTGGCATTCTATTGGCTGATTGGAACAGACAATAGAATGCCAGCTCAATCCTATTGGCTGATTGCATAAGCCAATAGGATTGAACTTCAATCTTATTGGCTGATTGCATCAGCCAATAGTATTTTACCTACCTTAATTCCGATTGGCGGATAGAACCTTCAATCATTCTTAGCCGTCGGATGAAGAGGATGCTCCGCGTCGGATGTCTTGAAGATGGACCTTCTCCGTGCTGGATGGATGAAGATAGAAGATGCCGTCTGGATGAAGACTTCTGCCCATCTGGAGGACCACTTCTGCCCATCTGGAGGACCACTTCTGCCGGATTTGTTGAGGACTTCGGCCCGGTTGGATGAAGACTTCTCCCGGTAAGGTGATCTTCAAGGGGTTAGTGTTAGGTTTTTTTTAAGGGGGTATTGGGTGGGTTTTAGAGTAGGGTTGGTTGTGTTGGTGGTGGATTTTAATGTTGGGAGGGTTTCTAATTTTTTTTACAGGTAAAAGAGCTGATTACTTTGGGGCAATGCCCCGCAAAAGGCCCTTTTAAAGGCTATTTGTAATTTAGTGTAGGGTGGGGCTTTTTTTTCTTTTTTTTTTCTTTTTTTTTTCTTAGGGGGATTAGATTAGGTGTAATTAGTTTAAAAATCTTGAAATTTGTTTATTATTTCTGTAATTTAGTGTTGTTGTTTTTTGTACTTTAGATAATTTTATTTAATTGTATTTAATTGTATTTAATTTAGGGAATTAATTTAATTATAGTGTAGTGTTGGGTGTAATTGTAACTTACGTTAGGTTTTATTTTACAGGTACTTTTGTATTTATTTTAACTAGGAAGTTATTAAATAGTTAATAACTATTTAATAACTATTCTACCTAGTTAAAATAAATACAAACTTGCCTGTAAAATAAAAATAAACCCTAAGCTAGATACAATGTAACTATTAGTTATATTGTAGCTAGCTTAGGGTTTATTTTATAGGTAAGTATTGTTTTAAATAGGAATAATTTAGTTAATGATAGTTATATTTATTTAGATTTATTTAAATTATATTTAAGTTAGGGGGTGTTAGGGTTAGACTTTAGGGGTTTTAGGGGTGAATAAATTTAGTATAGTAGCGGCGACGTTGGGGGTGGCAGATTAGGGGTTAATAAATGTAGGTAGATGTCGGCGATGTTAGGGACGGCAGATTAGGGGTTAATAATATTTAACTAGTGTTTGCGTTGCGGGAGTGCAGTGGTTTAGGGGTTAATATGTTTATTATAGTGTCGGCGGTGTCCGGTTCCTCAGATTAGGGGTTACATTTTTTTTTCGTGTTTGCAATGCGGGAGGGCCTCGGTTTAGTGGTTAATAGGTAGTTTATGGGTGTTAGTGTACTTTTTAGCACTTTAGTTAAGAGTTTTATGCTACAGCGTTGTAGTGTAAAACTCTTAACTACTGACTTTAAGATGCGGTACCAGTCTTGACAGGAGAGGGTCTACCGCTCACTTTTTGTCAGACTTGTAATACCGGCGCTATGCAAGTCCCATTGAAAAAGAGGATACGCAATTTCCGTAAGTGGATTTGCGGTATTTCCAAGTCTGGCCAAAAAAAGTTAGCGGTACACCTGTACCTGCAGGATTCATAATACCAGCGGGCGTTAAAAAGCAGCATTAGGACCGGCTAACGCTGCTTTTTAAGCATAACGCACAACTCGTAATCTAGCCGAGAGGTAAAAAGTATATTTATATATGTTTTGGTTGTGCAAAACAGGGGAATGGGTAATAAAGGGATTGTCTCTATTTTTAAACAATTATGTAAAAAATGTATTAGACCAGGGTGGAGCAGTGGATGTATCATATCTAGAATTCAACAAAGCATTTGACACTGTCCCACACAACAAACTAATTCACAAACTGTATCTCCTTGGTCTAGATTAAAAAAATTGTACACTGGGTAGAATGCTGGCTAATAGAGTGTCTTAGTAAATGGAGTACATTCAGCATAGGGGGGCTCTTACTAGTGGTGTTTTTCAGGGGCCAGTTCTGGGCATGTTTTGTTTAACATATTTATCAGAGATATTAGCAAAGGGCTACAGGGGAAAGTATGTCTATTTGCAGATTATACAAAAATTTGTTCTAGAGTAGATGCTTCAGGGGACTAAACAAAATGAGAAGTGATATATAGTGATGTCGCAAACCTAAAAACCGCCATTGACTTCAATAGGCAGGCGAACTTTAAAACCCACACGGACTCTTTCTGGCCACAATAGTGATGGAAAAGTTGTTTCAAGGGGACTAACACCTGGACTGTGGCATGCCGGATTAGGATCCATGGCAAAACTCCCACGGAAAATTACATAGTTGATGCAGAGTCTGGTTTTAAGCCATAAAGTGCCTTAAAGGGACAGTATACACTCATTTTCATATAACTGAATGTAATAGACACTACTATAAAGAATAAGATGCACAGATACTGATATAAAAATCCAGTATAAAACTGTTTTAAAACTTACTTAGAAGTTCTAAGTTTAGCTCTGTTGAAAAGGTGGCTGGAAAGCCCACTGCAAGTGGGAGATAAGACACTCCCCCCCCTCCCCCTTCTTTTGCATATGAAAAGACCCTTTACACAAACAGGAGCAAGCTGGAGAAGGTAGCTGACGGTATTCAAATAAAACTTTGGGGCTTGGTTAGGAGTCTGAAAATCAGAGCAATGTTATTTAAAAATAAGGAAAACAATACATTTTTTATAAAAGAAAACTTTATGGGCTATATAAATAGATCATCTACAAAACATTTATGCAAAGAAAAAATGAGTGTATAATGTCCCTTTAATCACCTAACATTCCTAATTTTTTTTTTAATAACGTGCTTTAAAACATCAGGTATGATGTAGTATCGATCAGGTAGTATAAGGGTTACGCCCGCTTCACAGTGACAGACCAAACTCCCCGTGTAACACACCGCAAACAACTGCAAACAGTCCATTTGCACAACCACGAGTTAGATAGATTTGATAGTTAGATACATACATTACATAGATCAATAGATGCAATATACATGTGATAGATACAAATTACATAGATCAATAGATGCAATATACATTTGATGATAGATACGAATTACATAGATCAATCGATGCAATATACATTTGATAGATACGAATTACATAGATCAAAAGATGCAATATACATTTGATAGATACGAATTACATCGATCAATAGATGCAATTTATATTTGATACATACTATTGAAAGTTAGATAGATTTGATAGATAAATAGATAGATTTGATAGATATATGATTTCCCTGACAGAGTATAACAATAAGACATGCGGCCTTGGACCCGTGGTGTGTTAAGTAGTATTATTCTTAGTAGTTTACTACCTGTTACTCCCCCTGTCGGGGGAGGTCTATATGGGCTGCATTTTTGGAACAGGGAGATGGAAGAAGATGATTGGTCTTTCCTCCTACTTCAAATTTGGCCTAAACACAAGTGGCTGTCTCAAATCAGTCCGGCCACGAGATAGATAGATTTGATAGATAGATATACATAGATTGATAGTTAGAATCAATAGAAGATAAATAGATCGATTTGATAGATATATAATTACCCTTACAAAGTATAATAATAAAACATGCGTTCTGGGAGCCATGGTAACTAGGTTGTGTTAAGTAGTACTATTCTTAGCAGTTTAATCCCTGTAACTCCCCCTATCGGGATGAGGTCTATATGGCCTGCATGATCACCCTGACAAATTATAACAACAAGACATGCGGTCTGTGACCCATGGTAACTAGGTTTTGTTTATATTAGTACTATTCTTAGCACTTTAATCCATGTTACTCCCCCTATCTGTGTAGGTCTATATGGCCTGCATGATTACCCTGAGAAAGTATAACAACAAAACATGTTGTCTGGGACCCATGGTAACTAGGTTGTGTTAAGTTGTACTGTTCTTAGCACTTTAATACCTGTTAGTCCCGATAACGGGGGAGGTCTATATGGGCTGCATGATTACCCTGACAAAGTATAATAATAAAACATGCGGTCTGGGAGCCATGGTAACTATGTTGTGTTAAGTAGTACTATTCTTAGCACTTTAATCCCTGTAACTCCCCCGATCGGGGGAGGTCTATACGGCCTGCCTGATTACCCTCACCAAATATAACAACAAGACATGCGGCCTGGGACCCATGGTAACTAGGTTGTTTTTATATTAGTACTATTCTTAGCACTTTAATCCCTTTTACTCCCCCTATAGGAGGAGGTCTATACGGCCTGCCTGATTAGCCTCACCAAATATAACAAGACATGCTGTCTGGGACCCATGGTAACTAGGTTGTGTTAAGTTGTACTATTCTTAGCACTTTAATCCCTTTTACTCCCCCTATCGGGGGAGGTCCTTACGGCCTGCCTGATTACCCTCACCAAATTTAACAACAAGACATGCGGTCTGGGACCCATGGTAACTAGGTTGTGTTAAGTAGTACTGTTCTTATTAGTTTAATACCTGTTACTCACCCTATCGGGGGAGGTCTATATGGCCTGCATGATTACCCTGACAAAATATAATAATAAGACATGCGGTCTGGGACCCATGGTAACTAGGTTGTGTTTTAAGTAGTACTATTCTTAGCACTTTAATCCCTGTTACTACCCCTATCGGGGGAGGTCTATATGGCCTGCATGATTACCCTGACAAAATATAATAATAAGACATGCGGTCAGGGACCCATGGTAACTAGGTTGTGTTTTAAGTAGTACTATTCTTAGCACTTTAATCCCTGTAACTCCCCCTATCAGGGGAGGTCTATACGGCCTGCCTGATTACCCTGACCAAATATAAAAACAAGACATTCGGTCTGGGACCCATAGTAACTAGGTTGTGTTAAGTTGTACTATTCTTAGCACTTTAATCCCTGTAACTCCCCCTATCGGGGGAGGTCTATACGGCCTGCCTGATTACCCTCACCAAATATAACAACAAGACATGCGGTCTGGGACCCATCGTAACTAGGTTGTGTTTATATTAGTACTATTCTTAGCACTTTAATCCCTTTTACTTCCCCAATCGGGGGAGGTCTATACGGCCTGCCTGATTACCCTCACCAAATATAACAACAAGATGTGCGGTCAGGGAACCATGGTAAGGTTACTTCCTTTTGCACAATCAAGTATACCAGTTGGAGATTTTCTGACCCTGCATTATGGCTGCACCTCTCCCTAAAAGAGGGATCTGTTACAGAGTCTGTGGGCCTGTATGCAAAGAGCTGGCCTGCCTGAAAGGAGCAGCAAGGCAGATCAAAAGATGCAATATACATAGATAAGAAATACAGAGATCGATAGATGCAATATATATTTGATAGATACGATTGATAGTTAGATAGATTAGATAGATTGATAGATTAGATAGATAAATAGATAGATAGATTTGATAGATATATAATTTCAATGACAGAGTATTACAAGACGTGCGGTCAGGGAACCATGGTAATATTACTTCCTTTTGCATAATGGAGTACAGGTAGGGGTCCGGGATTGCCTTTTTGTGCTGTTTGATTATTTCAGGTATACCAGTTGCCGAGGTTCTGACCCTGCATTCTGGCTGCACCTCTCCCTGCAAGAGAGATCTGTTACAGAGTCTGTGGGCCTGTATGCAAAGAGCTGGCCTGCCTGAAAGGAGCAGCAAGGCAGAGGGATCGATTCATGCCTATAAGAAACCAGAGGGCATGATACCTGCTGGAAGTGTGCAGTGAGGCAGAGGGATCTATTCCTGCCTAGAAGCAGACAGGCAGAGGGTATGCTACCTGCCTGGGAGCCCACTGAGACCAGCCCAGAAGCAGCCTGGCAGGTGGATTTATTCCTGCATAGAAGCAGACAGGCAGAGGGGACGATACCTGCCAAGAAAGAGCTGCAGTGCAGAGAGGATGCTACCTGACTGGGAGTCCACTGAGACCAGCCCAGCTGCGGGAGATACACCCGCTGGCTTGACCCCGGTGTCAGCAACTATATCTCTGGTCCCACTGTACGGTGGCCACCCCTGGGTTTGGACAGAGGAAGGGAGACCCCTAGTGGAGTAACGCTACATCCGGGAGATGCAAAAAGATGTTTGGACACCCAGTACAGGTTGTTCTTCTTCAGCCTTTTTATACGAGGGTCCATGACCCCCAACAGGCACAACAGCATGAAACACCACATATGCCATCCTTTTGCACAATAGATTACAGATATGGCATTGATTTTAGGAACCCGGAGATAATTTTTAGGAACAGGGAGATGGAAAAAGATGCTTGGACCCCCAGTACAGGTCTTTCTCCTTCAGCCTTTTTAGACGAGGGTCCCCGACCCTCAACAGAAAAAACAGCATGAAACACCACGTATGCCATCCTTTAGCACAATAGAGTACAGGGATGGCATCGATTTTAGGAACCCGGACATCATTTTTAGGAACCGGGAGATGGAAAAAGATGCTTGGACACCCAGTACAGGTCGTTCTCCTTCAGCCTTTTTAGACAAGGGTCTAGGACCCTCAAAAGAAACAACAGCATGAAACACCACATATGCCATCCTTTTTAACAATAGAGTACAGGTATGGCATCCATTTTAGGAACCCGGAGATAATTTTTAGGAACCAGGAAATTGAACAAAAAAACATGCTTGGACACCCAGTACAGGTCGTTCTCCTTCAGCCTTTTTAGACGAGGGTCCAGGACCCTCAACAGAAACAACAGCATGAAACACCACATATGCCATCCTTTTTCACAATAGATTACAGATATGGCATTGATTTTAGGAACCCGGAGATAATTTTTAGGAACCGGGAATATTGAACAAAAAACCTCCTTGGACACCCAGTACAGGTCGTTCTCCTTCAGCCTTTTTATACGATGGCCCACGACCCTCAACAGGCACAAAAGCATGAAACACCACATATGCCATCCTTTTGCACAATAGATTACAGATATGGCATTGATTTTAGGAACCCGGAGATAATTTTTAGGTACCTGGAATATTGAACAAAAAACGTGCTTGGACACCCAATACAGGTCGTTCTCCTTCAGCCTTTTTATACGATGGCCCACGACCCTCAAAAGGCACAACAGCATGAAACACCACATATGCCATCCTTTTGCACAATAGATTACAGATATGGCATTGATTTTAGGAACCCGGAGATAATTTTTAGGAACCGGGAAATTGAACAAAAAACCATGCTTGGACACCCAGTACAGGTCGTTCTCCTTCAGCCTTTTTATACGATGGCCCACGACCCTCAACAGGCACAACAGCATGAAACACCACATATGCCATCCTTTTGCACAATAGATTACAGATATGGCATTGATTTTAGGAACCCGGAGATAATTTTTAGGAACCGGGAAATTGAACAAAAAACATCCTTGGACACCCAGTACAGGTCGTTCTCCTTCAGCCTTTTTATACAATGGTCCATGACCCTCAACAGGCACAACAGCATGAAACACCACATATGACATCCTTTTGCACAATCGAGTACAGGTATGGCATCGTTTTTAGGAACCCATAGATAATTTTTCGGAACCGTGAGATGGAAAAAGATGCTTGGATGGTCCTCCTACTTCAAATTTGGGGCACTGCACGTGCAATCTACTGTGCCACCAGATATGAGTGGTGTGTTAATTACTGAGTACTATTCTTAACAGTTTCATCACTGTTATGTGCCGTTTTTTGGTTTGGGTTTTGTAGCCACAGTGCAGGACCAGAGGCCAGAAAAATTAGGCATGTCCAAATGCCTGAAAAACTTGGTATTGTTGCAGCCGCTGCTGTAGCAGTGGCCAGAAAAATTGATGTTTGTAAAACAGTTAGAAAGTGCCCTAAAACCTTGCGGGTTGAACACTAGTTGTTGGCAGATAAGTCACGCAAGTCATCCTGCATTCTAAGAAAAAATACGCCAGCGTGTGTACCATTTGTAGCCCAAGGCAGCTCATCTCATCATCAGGGATTTTTTACTCAAATGTATTGCCCAATGTCAGTCCCTTCAGGATCCATCCCTCATTCATTTTAATAAAGGTGAGATAATCAAGACTTTTCTTCTAAGTGACAAAACCTCCTTCTGCACTGAAGGTCCTTTCTGACAGGACACTTGAAGCGGGGCAGGCCAGAAGTTCAATTGCAAATTGGGATAGCTCAGGCCACAGGTCAAGCCTGCACACCCAGTAGTCAAGGGGTCCATCGCTTCTCAGAGTGTCGAGATCCGCAGTTAATGCTAGGTAGTCTGCTACCAGTCGGTTGAGTCTTTCTCTGAGGCTGGATCCCGAAAGGCTCTGGCGATGCATAGGAGTTAAAAAGGTCTGCATGTCCTCCATCAACAACACGTCAGGAAAGTGTCCTGTACTTGCTGCCGTGGTTGTGGGAGGAGGAGGATTCATTTCATCTCTTCCCCTGTTAGATTCCCGTTGTGCTGTGACATCACCCTTATACACTGTGTAAAGCATATTTTTTAATTTATTTTTGAACTGCTCCATCCTTTCCGACTTGCGGGAATTTGGTAACATTTCAGTCACTTTATGCTTATACCGGGGGTCTAGTAGCATGGACACCCAGTACAGGTCGTTCTCCTTCAGCTTTTTTATACGAAGGTCCCTCAACGACAGCATGAAAGACCCCATTTGCACATGGTTGGATGCCGAGCTAATCATGTCCCGTTCCTCGTCCTCACTGATGTCACTGAAGGTATCTTCTTCCCCCCAGCCACGTACAACACCACGGTTACCAGATAGGTGACAACAACGAGCACCCTGGGATGCCTGTTGTGCTTGGTCTTCCTCCTCCTCCTCCTCCTCCTCCTCCTCAAAGCCACATTCTGACTCCTCTTGCTCACAATCCTCTTCCTGCGTTGCCGCAGGTCCAGCAAGAGATGCTGATAAGGCTGTTTCTGGTGGTGATGGACACCACAACTCTTCCTCTTCACGCTCATCTACGGCCTGATCCAGCACTCTTCACAGGGCACGCTCCAGGAAGAAAACAAATCGTATGATGTCGCTGATGGTGCCTTTGGTGAGACTGACAAGGTTTGTCACCTCCTCAAAAGGACGCATGAGCCTACAGGCATTGCGCATGAGCGTCCAGTAATTTGGAAAAAAATCCCCAGCTCCCCAGAGGCTGTCCTAGCACCCCGGTCATACAAATACTCGTTAAGAGCTTTTTCTTGTTGGAGCAGGCGGTCGAACATCAGGAGTGTTGAATTCCACCGTGTCGGGCTGTCAGAAATCAAGCGCCTCACTGGCAGGTTGTTTCGACGCTGGATATCGGACAAGTGCACCATGGCCGTGTAGGAACGCCTGAAATGGCCACACACCTTCCTGGCCTGCTTCAGGACGTCCTGTAAGCCTGGGTACTTATGCACAAAGCGTTGTACAATCAGATTACACACATGTGCCATGCACGGCACATGTGTCAACTTGCCCAATTTCAATGCCGCCACCAAATTACTTCCATTGTCAGAAACAACCTTGCCAATCTCCAGTTGGTGTGGAGTCAGCCACTGATCCACCTGTGCGTTCAGGGCAGACAGGAGTGCTGGTGCGGTGTGACTCTCGGCTTTCAGGCAAGTCAACCCCAAGACGGCGTGACACTGCTGTATCTGGGATGTTGAATAGTACCTGGGGAGCTGGGGGGGTGCCGTTGATGTGGAGCAAGACGCAGCGGCAGAAGAGGACTCAGACGAGGAAGAGGTTATGGAAGAGGATGGAGTAGGAGGAGTAGAGGAGGTAGCAGCAGGCCTGCCTGCAAGTCGTGGCGGTGTCACCAACTCCTCTGCAGAGCCACGCATTCCATGCTTGTCAGACGTCAGCAGGTTTACCCAATGCACAGTGTAGGTGATATACCTGCCCTGACCATGCTTTGCAGACCAGCTATCAGTGGTCATATGGACCCTTGCCCCAACGCTGAGTGCCAGACATGCCATTACTTCCTTTCGCACAATCGAGTACAGGTTTGGGATTGCCTTTTGTGAAAAGAAATTTCGGCCAGGTACCTTCCACTGTGGTGTCCCAATAGATACAAATTTTTTGAAAGCCTCAGACTCCACCAGCTTGTATGGTAAAAGCTGGCGGGCTAAGAGTTCAGACAAGCCAGCTGTCAGACGCTGGGCAATGGGGTGACTTTGGGAAATTGGCTTCTTACGCTCAAACATGTCCTTGACAGACACCTGACTGTGGGCAGATGACCAGGAACTGCTACGTAAGAGAGACTGAGTGGAGGATGGTTTAGAGGGGGCAAGGAGGACAGCAGTGGTTGACGTGGCTGAAGATGCTGGACCAGGAGGAGGAGGGCGGCTTTTAGTTTGTGTGCTGCTTCTACTCATGTGTTCTTCCCATCAGCATTTGTGATGTGAGACCATGTGCCTTCGCAAAGCAGTTGTACCTAGGTGGCTGTTGGACTTCCCACTACTCAGTTTCTTTTGGCACAGGTTGCAAATGGCATCGCTGTTGTCAGAGGCAGACACACAAAAAAATGCCACACTGCTGACCTCTGCGATGATGGCATTCTGGTGGTGTCAACAGCATGCGTTGATTGGCGTCGGTGTGCTGTCTGGCTGACCCCGGGTGCCGATGCATGCTGTCTGACTGTGCCACTAGCTCCTTGCGACGACCTCCCCCTGCTTCCAACTCGTCTCCTCCTCCTCTCTGTCTCCCCATCTGAACTTTCCCCCTCTTCTTCTTCTCTTCTAGCAGGCACCCACGTGACATCCACTGACACATCATCATCAACTGCTTCACTTGTATCTGACACATCAACAAAGGAAGCAGCAGCAGGTACAACATCATCATCATCATCATCATCATCACACCGTACCTCCATGTCTGTAATGCTGCCTGACTGAGACATATCACTGTTATCTACATCCTCTGTCAATGATGGTTGCGCATCACTCATTTCTTCCAACTGATGTGTCAATAACTCCTCTGACAGATCAAGTGAAGCAGCTGTGGTGCTAGTGTTGGTGGTGGCGACAGGCGGGCGAGTGGCACTGGTCACTTGAGAAGAGGTGCCCAAAGCACAGCTGGAGGTGGATGGTGCGTCAAGGTTAGGACTAAGAGTGGAAGCTGTAGAAGATTGGGTGTCCTGTGTTAGCCATTCAACTAGGTCCTCCTCAGAACTTTTCACGTCCCTGGCACCTGGCCTCTGAACAATGTGCATAGTTGTAGGGTCTAAAGTAATCACAGCACCAGGACCACGACGGCACCTGTGGGGTGGCCTGCCTCTGCCTGTCATTTTTTTTTAAAATGTACACTTACAATACTATTAAATAAATTATGTGTGGTGGCACTGGGCAAGTGGGAACAGTATACGCTGTGAGCCTGACACAAAAAAACAGACTGATGTTTCAAAGTCAAAAATGTTTATTTTTTAAATAATTAAAGTACTGTGACAACAAATATGATTGGTGGCACTAGTTGGCAAGTGGGCCTGGCACACACGCTGGGAGGAAGGCAACTGCAATTAGATTACACTAGCTGACTGATGCTTCACAGTCAAAACATTTTTTTTTTTTAAATATTTAAAATACTTTTATAACAAATATGATTGTTGGCACTCGTTGGCACTTGGCAAGTGGGCCTGGCACACACGCTGGCATGCAGGAAACTGCAATTCAATTGCACTAGCAGACTGATGATTCACAGTCAAAAAAGTTTTAATTTTAAATATTAACACTACTGTAATAACAAATATGATTGGTGGCACTAGTTGGCAAGTGGGCCTGGCACACACGCTGGCAGGAAGGCAACTGCAATTCAATTGCACTAGCAGACTGATGATTCACAGTCGAAAAAGTTTTTATTGTAAATATTTACAATACTGTTATAACAAATATGATTGGTGGCAGTAGTTGGCAAGTGGGCCTGGCACACACGCTGGCAGGCAGGCAACTGCAATTCAATGGCACTAGCAGACTAATGATTCACAGTCAAAAAAGTTTTTATTTAAAATATTTACAATACTGTTACAACAAATATGATTGGTGGCACTGGTTGGCTAGTGGGCCTGACACACACGCTGGCAGGCAGGAAACTGCAATTCAATTGCACTAGCAGACTGATGATTCATAGTCTAAATTTGTTTTATTTTAAATATTTACAATACTGTTAGAACAAATATGATTGGTGGCACTAGTTGGCAGCAAGTGGGCCTGGCACACATGCTGGCAGGCAGGCAACTTCAATTAGATTACACTAGCAGACTGATCTTTCACAGTCAAAAAATATTTTTTTAAAATATTTACACTACTGTTATAACAAATATGATTGGTGGCACTAGTTGGCAAGTGGGCCTGGCACACACGCTGGGAGGAAGGCAACTGCAATTAGATTACACTAGATGACTGATGTTTCTCAGTCAAAAAAGTTTTTATTTTAAATATTTACAATACTGTTAGAACAAATATGATTGGTGGCACTAGTTGGCAAGTGGGCCTGGCACACATGCTGGCAGGCAGGCAGGCAGGCAACTGCAATTCAATTGCACTAGCAGACTGATGATTCACATGCAAAAAAGTTTTTATTTTAAATATTTACACTACTGTTATAACAAATATGATTCATGGCACTAGTTGGAAAGTGGGCCTGGCACACACGCTGGCAGACAGGCAACTGCAATTAAATAACAATAGCAGACTGATGTAAAAGTTTTTTTTTTTTAAAAGTTACAGTAATGTTACAACAGATAGGAGTGATGGCACTCAGGATAGAAGTAGGCACAGTATGTGCTGGCAGCCTGACACACAGGCTGGCACTAGTGGCAGGCTGGCCTGGCAACTAAAATTAAATAACACTAGAAGACTGATGTAAAAGTTTTTTTTTTACAAAATTTAAACTAATGTTACACCAGATAGGAGTGGTGGACTGGCACTGAGGATGGAAGTAGGCACAGTATATACTGGCAGCCTGACACACAGGCTGGCACTAATGGCAGCCAGGCTGGCCTGGCAACTAAAATTAAATAACACTAGAAGAGGACTGATGTAAAAAAAAAAAATTAAAAAAATTTACACTAATGTTACACCAGATATAAGTGGTGGAAAAAAGAGCTATTAATCACACTATATGATGTGGCCTGATGGAAAATGAAATTAGATTACACTAGCAAAATGATTTAAAAGTTTTTTTTTTAAAATTTACAATAATGTTAAGCAGATATGAGTGGTGGCTGGCACAGCAATTAACCACAGTATATGCTGTGTGAGACTGACACATAGGCCTGATAGAAAATGAAATTAGATTACACTAGCAAAATGATTTAAAAGTTTTGTTGTTTAAATTTACTCTAATGTTAAGCAGATATGAGTGGTGGCTGGCACAGAGCAATTAACCACAGTATATGCTGTGTGAGCCTGAGACACAGGCCTGATAGAAAATTAAATTAGATTACACTGGCAAAATGATTTTAAAGTTTTGTTGTTTAAATTTACACTAATGTTAAGCAGATATGATTGGTGGCTGGCACAGAGCAATTAACCACAGTATATGCTGTGTGAGCCTGAGACACAGGCCTGATAGAAAATGAAATTAGATTACACTATTAAAATGATTTAAATGTTTTTTTTTTTTTAAATTTACAATAATATTAAGCAGATATGATTGGTGGCTGCTGGCACAGCAATTAACCACAGTCTATGCAGGGTAAGCCTGAAACACAGGCCTGATAGAAAATGAAATTAGATTACACTAGCAAAATGATTTAAAAGTTTTGTTGTTTAAATTTACACTAATGTTAAGCAGATATGAGTGGTGGCTGGCACAGAGCAATTAATCACAGTATATGTTGTGTGAGCCTGAGACACAGGCCTGCTAGAAAATGAAATTAGATTACACTAGCAAAATGATTTAAAAGTTTTTTTAAAAAATTTACAATAATGTTAAGCAGATATGAGTGGTGGCTGCTGGCACAGCAATTAACCACAGTTTATGCTGTGTAAGACTGACATACAGGTCGGATAGAAAATTAAATTAGATTACACTAGCAAAATGATTTAAAAGTTTTGTTGTTTAAATTTACACTAATGTTAAGCAGATATGAGTGGTGGCTGGCACAGAGCAATTAACCACAGTATATGCTGTGTGAGCCTGAGACATAGGCCTGATAGAAAATGAAATTAGATTACACTAGCAAAATGATTTAAAAGTTTGCTTTTTTTAAATTTACAATAATGTTGAGCAGATATGAGTGGTGGCTGCTGGCACAGCAATTAACCACAGTATATGCTGTGTAAGCCTGACACACAGGCCCTATAGAAAATGAAATTAGATTACACTAGCAAAATGATTTAAAAGTTTTTTGGTTTAAATTTACACTAATGTTAAGCAGATATGAGTGGTGGCTGGCACAGAGCAATTCACCACAGTATATGCTGTGTGAGCCTGAGACACAGGCCTGATAGAAAATGAAATTAGATTACACTAGCAAAAGGATTTAAAAGTTTTTTTTTAAATTTACAATAATGTTAAGCAGATATGAGTGGTGGCTGCTGGCACAGCAATTAACCACAGTCTATGCTGTGTAAGCCTGACATACAGGCCGGATAGAAAATGAAATTAGATTACACTAGCAAAATGATTTAAAGTTTTTTTGGTTTAAATTTACACTAATGTTAAGCAGATATGAGTGGTGGCTGGCACAGAGCAATTAACCACAGTATATGCTGTGTGAGCCTGATAGAAAATGAAATTAGATTACACTAGCAAAATGATTTAAAAGTTGTTTTTTTTTAATTTAAAATAATGTTAAGCAGATATGAGTGGTGGCTGGCACATCAATTAACAACAGTATATGCTGTGTAAGCCTGACACACAGGCCTGATAGAAAATAAAATTAGATTACACTAGCAAAATGATTTAAAGGTTTTTTTTGGTTTAAATTTACACTAATGTTAAGCAGATATGAGTGGTGGCTGGAACAGAGCAACTAACCACAGTATATGCTGTGTAAGCCTGACACACAGGCCTGATAGAAAATGAAATTAGATTACACTAGCAAAATGATTTAAAGGTTTTTTGGTTTAAATTTACACTAATGTTAAGCAGATATGAGTGGTGGCTGGCACAGAGCAATTCACCACAGTATATGCTGTGAGAGCCTGAGACACAGGCCTGATAGAAAATGAAATTAGATTACACTAGCAAAATGATTTAAAAGTTTTTTTAAAAAATTTACAATAATGTTAAGCAGGTATGAGTGGTGGCTGCTGGCACAGCAATTAACCGCAGTATATGCTGTGTAAGCCTGACACACAGGCCTGATAGAAAATGAAGTTAGATTACACTAGCAAAATGATTTAAAAGTTTTGTTGTTTAAATTTACACTAATGTTAAGCAAATATGAGTGGTGGCTGGCACAGAGCAATTAACCACAGTATTAGCTGTGTGAGCCTGATAGAAAATGAAATTAGATTACACTAGCAAAATGATTTAAAAGTTGTTTTTTTTTAATTTAAAATAATGTTAAGCAGATATGAGTGGTGGCTGGCACATCAATTAACCACAGTATATGCTGTGTAAGCCTGACACACAGGCCTGATAGAAAATAAAATTAGATTACACTAGCAAAATGATTTAAAAGTTTTGTTGTTTAAATTTACAATAATGTTAAGCAGATATCAGTGGTATGATTGGTGGCACTAGTTGGCTAGTGGTCCTGGTACACACGCTGGCAGGCAGGAAACTGCAATTCAATTGCACTAGCAGTCTGATGATTCACAGTCTAAATTTTTTTTATTTTAAATATTTACAATACTGTTAGAACAAATATGATTGTTGGCACTAGTTGGCAAGTGGGCCTGGCACACACGCTGGCAGGCAGGCAACTGCAATTCAATTGCACTAGCAGACTGATGATTCACAGTCAAAAAAGTTTTTATTTTAAATATGTTCAAAACTGTTATAACAAATATGATTGGTGGCAATAGTTGGCAGCAAGTGGGCCTGGCACACATGCTGACAGGCAGGCAACTTCAATTAGATTACACTAGCAGACTGATCTTTCACAGTCAAAAAATATTTTTTTTAAATATTCACACTACTGTTATAACAAATATGATTGGTGACACTAGTTGGCAAGTGGGCCTGGCACACACGCTGGGAGGAAGGCAACTGCAATTAGATTTACACTAGATGACTGATGTTTCTCAGTCAAAAAAGTTTTTATTTTAAATATTTACAATACTGTTAGAACAAATATGATTGCTGGCACTAGTTGGCAAGTGGGCCTGGCACACACGCTGGCAGGCAGGCAACTGCAATTCAATTGCACTAGCAGACTGATGATTCACATGCAAAAAAAGTTTTTATTTTAAATATTTACACTACTGTTATAATAAATATGATTCGTGGCACTAGTTGGAAAGTGGGCCTGGCACACATGCTGGCAGACAGGCAACTGAAATTAAATAACAATAGCAGACTGATGTAAAAGTTTTTTTTAAAAAAAGTTACAGTAATGTTACAACAGATAGGAGTGATGGCACTCAGGATAGAAGTGGCAGGCTGGCCTGGCAACTAAAATTAAATAACACTAGAAGACTGATGTAAAAGTTTTTTTTTATACAAAATTTAAACTAATGTTACACCAGATAGGAGTGGTGGACTGGCACTGAGGATGGAAGTAGGCACAGTATATGCTGGCATCCTGACACACAGGCTGGCACTAATGGCAGCCAGGCTTGCCTGGCAACTAAAATTAAATAACACTAGAAGAGGACTGATGTAAAAAAAAATATTAAAAAAAATTTACACTAATGTTACACCAGATATAAGTGGTGGAAAAAAGAGCTATTAATCACACTATATGATGTGGGCCTGACACACAGGCCTGATGGAAAATGAAATTAGATTACACTAGCAAAATTATTTTAATTTTTTTTTTTTAAATTTACACTAATGATTGTTAAGCAGATATCAGTGGTGGCACAGAGCAATTAACCACAGTCTATGCTGTGTGAGCCTGACACACAGGCCTGATAGAAAATGAAATTAGATTACACTAGCAAAATGATTTTAATTTTTTTTTTTTTTTAAATTTACACTAATGTTAAACAGATATGAGTGGTGGCTGGCACAGAGCAATTAACCACAGTATATGCTGTGTGAGCCTCAGACACAGGCCTGATAGAAAATGAAATTAGATTACACTAACAAAATGATTTAATATTTTTTTTTTTTTTAATTTACAATAATGTTTAGCAGATATGAGTGGTGGCTGCTGGCACAGCAATTAACCACAGTCTATGCTGTGTAAGCCTGACACACAGGCCTGATAGAAAATGAAATTAGATTACACTAGCAAAATGATTTAAAAGTTTTGTTGTTTAAATTTACACTAATGTTAAGCAGATATGAGTGGTGGCTGGCACAGAGCAATTAACCACAGTATATGCTGTGTGAGCCTGAGACACAGGCCTTATAGAAAATGAAATTAGATTACACTAGCAAAATGATTTAAAAGGTTTTTTTAAAAATTTACAATAATGTTAAGCAGATATGAGTGGTGGCTGCTGGCACAGCAATTAACCACAGTCTATGCTGTGTAAGCCTGACACACAGGCCTGATAGAAAATGAAATTAGATTACACTAGCAAAATGATTTAAAAGTTTTTTGGTTTAAATTTACAATAATGTTAAGCAGATATGAGTGGTGTCTGGCACAGAGCAATTCACCACAGTATATGCTGTGTGAGCCTGAGACACAGGCCTGATAGAAAATGAAATTAGATTACACTAGCAAAATGATTTAAAAGTTTTTTTTTTTTTAAATTTACAATAATGTTAAGCAGATATGAGTGGTGGCTGCTGGCACAGCAATTAACCACAGTATATGCTGTGTAAGCCTGACACACAGGCCTGATAGAAAATGAAATTAGATTACACTAGCAAAATGATTTAAAAGTTTTGTTTTTTATATTTACACTAATGTTAAGCAGATATGAGTGGTGGCTGCCTGGCTGGCACAGAGCAATTAACCACAGTATATGCTGTGTGAACCTGAGACACAGGCCTGATAGAAAATGAAATTAGATTACACTAATAAAATGATTTAATAATTTTTTTTTTTTAATTTACAATAATGTTTAGCAGATATGAGTGGTGGCTGCTGGCACAGCAATTAACCACAGTCTATGCTGTGTAAGCCTGACACACAGGCCTGATAGAAAATGAAATTAGATTACACTAGCAAAATGATTTAAAAGTTTTGTTGTTTAAATTTACACTAATGTTAAGCAGATATGAGTGGTGGCTGGCACAGAGCAATTAACCACAGTATATGCTGTGTGAGCCTGAGACACAGGCCTTATAGAAAATGAAATTAGATTACACTAGCAAAATGATTTAAAAGGTTTTTTTTTAAATTTACAATAATGTTAAGCAGATATGAGTGGTGGCTGCTGGCACAGCAATTAACCACAGTCTATGCTGTGTAAGCCTGACACACAGGCCTGATAGAAAATGAAATTAGATTACACTAGCAAAATGATTTAAAAGTTTTTTGGTTTAAATTTACAATAATGTTAAGCAGATATGAGTGGTGTCTGGCACAGAGCAATTCACCACAGTATATGCTGTGTGAGCCTGAGACACAGGCCTGATAGAAAATGAAATTAGATTACACTAGCAAAATGATTTAAGTTTTTTTTTTTAAATTTACAATAATGTTAAGCAGATATGAGTGGTGGCTGCTGGCACAGCAATTAACCACAGTATATGCTGTGTAAGCCTGACACACAGGCCTGATAGAAAATGAAATTAGATTACACTAGCAAAATGATTTAAAAGTTTTGTTGTTTAAATTTACAATAATCTTAAGCAGATATGAGTGGTGGCTGGCACAGAGCAATTAACCACAGTATATGCTGTGTGAGCCTGACACACAGGCCTGATAGAAAATGAAATTAGATTACACTAGCAAAATGATTTAAAAGTTTTTTTTAAAAAATTTAAAATAATGTTAAGCAGATATGAGTGGTGGCTGCTGGCACAGCAATTAACCACAGTATATGCTGTGTAAGCCTGACACACAGGCCTGATAGAAAATGAAATTAGATTACACTAGCAAAATAATTTAAAAGTTTTGTTGTTTAAATTTACAATAATGTTAAGCAGATATGAGTGGTGGCTGGCACAGAGCAATTAACCACAGTATATGCTGTGTGAGCCTGAGACACAGGCCTGATAGAAAATGAAATTAGATTACACTAGCAAAATGATTTAAAAGTTTTTTTTTTTTTAATTTAAAATAATGTTAAGCAGATATGAGTGGTGGCTGCTGGCACAGCAATTAACCACAGTATATGCTGTGTAAGCCTGACACACAGGCCTGATAGAAAATGAAATTAGATTACACTAGCAAAATGATTTAAAAGTTTTTTTTTTTAAAATTTACAATAATGTTAAGCAGATATGAGTGGTGGCTGCTGGCACAGCAATTAACCACAGTATATGCTGTGTAAGCCTGACACACAGGCCTGATAGAAAATGAAATTAGATTACACTAGCAAAATGATTTAAAAGTTTTGTTTTTTATATTTACACTAATGTTAAGCAGATATGAGTGGTGGCTGCCTGGCTGGCACAGAGCAATTAACCACAGTATATGCTGTGTGAACCTGAGACACAGGCCTGATAGAAAATGAAATTAGATTACACTAGCAAAATGATTTAAAAGTTTTTGTTTTTAAATTTAGAATAATGTTAAGCAGATATGAGTGGTGGCTGCTGGCACAGCAATTAACCACAGTATATGCTGTGTTAGCCTGACACACAGGCCTGATAGAAAATGAAATTAGATTACACTAGCAAAATGATTTAAAAGTTTTGTTGTTTAAATTTACAATAATCTTAAGCAGATATGAGTGGTGGCTGGCACAGAGCAATTAACCACAGTATATGCTGTGTGAGCCTGAGACACAGGCCTGATAGAAAATGAAATTAGATTACACTAGCAAAATTATTTAAAAGTTTTTTTAAAAAAATTTAAAATAATGTTAAGCAGATATGAGTGGTGGCTGCTGGCACAGCAATTAACCACAGTATATGCTGTGTAAGCCTGACACACAGGCCTGATAGAAAATGAAATTAGATTACACTAGCAAAATGATTTAAAAGTTTTGTTGTTTAAATTTACACTAATGTTAAGCAGATATGAGTGGTGGCTGCATGGCTGGCACCGAGCAATTAACCACAGTATATGCTGTGTGAGCCTGAGACACAGGCCTGATAGAAAATGAAATTAGATTGCACTAGCAAAATGATTTAAAAGTTTTTGTTTTTAAATTTAAAATAATGTTAAGCAGATATGAGTGGTGGCTGGCACATCAATTATTCACAGTATATGCTGTGTAAGCCTGACACACAGGCCTGATAGAAAATGAAATTAGATTACACTAGCAAAATAATTTAAAAGTTTTGTTGTTTAAATTTACAATAATGTTAAGCAGATATGAGTGGTGGCTGGCACAGAGCAATTAACCACAGTATATGCTGTGTGAGCCTGAGACACAGGCCTGATAGAAAATGAAATTAGATTACACTAGCAAAATGATTTAAAAGTTTTTTTTTTTTAATTTAAAATAATGTTAAGCAGATATGAGTGGTGGCTGCTGGCACAGCAATTAACCACAGTATATGCTGTGTAAGCCTGACACACAGGCCTGATAGAAAATAAAATTAGATTACACTAGCAAAATGATTTAAAAGTTTTGTTGTTTAAATTTACATTAATGTTAAGCAGATATCAGTGGTGGCACTAATCACAGTATATGCTGTGAGCCTCACACACAGGCTGAAAGCCAGGCAAATGCAAATAAAATTACAAATAATAAAAAAAAAACGACTGAAGCTATGAACAAGCTATGTTTGCCAGGAACTGTTCTCCGGCGAACTGTTCGCGACATCACTAGTGACATACAAAAAATGGAGGTTTAGACAAAATGACTGAGATCAAAAGTTTACCACTGCAAAGGACAAATTATGCATTTAGGGAAGAACAATCCAAATGTTAATTTTACTGACTGTTACACATAAGGAACGGGACTTGGAAATTATTATTTCAGATTATTTAAAATTTAGCAAACAATGTAGTATTGCAGCGAGTAAGGCCAACAGGACTCTTAGATGTATTGGTAGAGGTATTTGCAGCATACATAGTAAGGTTCTTATGCCACTTTAAAGATCCTTAGGCCTCATATTGTATGCGTATGCTGTCGGCATTTAGCGATGTCATGTGGACATGATTTGCTACATCGAATTGTGTCCATCCGCCATTTGATAATTCGACACCTATATCTCCAGAAAGATACAAACAAACTGAAATATGTGCAAAGGAGGGCTGCTAATATGGTACATGGTCTAAAAAATAAAACATACCAGAAGATACTCAATGACCTAAATATGTATAGCTTAGGGGAGAGAAGAGAGAGATGTGGTGTTATAGTAACTTTCAATTATATTAAAGGATTTTGTAAAGCTGAGGCTGTGAATATATTTCATAAAAAGAAAAATTTAAGAACAAGGGGGGTAATGATTTCAACCTGAAAGGTAGTATATTCAGGAGTAATTTGAAGAAGCATTTCTTTACAGAAAGGGTGATTGATTCATGGAATAAACTCCCACAAGAGGTAGTAATGATAAACACTGTGGGGGACGTTAAGAATGCCTGGGATAACCATAAGGCTATCCTACAAACTAGATAAGTTTATACTTTTAGGGGGAAAAAAATCTGCTGTCAAAATCTATGCTTCTATGAATGCAAAAAATGTGACTTCTTACCAGTCCCACCCTTTGTCATATACCATATCCCTTTAACAATGCCACACGTCATTCTTTTAATTAATAAACATCTGTTTCATTAGTATTGCGTTTAAATATAGCTTAAATCCTTTATTTCCATTAAATTTTCATGCATTTTGTAAATGTATTTTTCAAAATTATATTAGTTGTTTAAATATTGAAAAAATAAGGGTAAAATGAATGTCCTTAAAGCAGCAGGCGCCACCATATTGTAACCTAGGTTACGTTTTCTGCTGAGGCCAATTAGGAATGCTTAAAAAATGGTATTCTAGACTGTGCAACTGATGACTGTGTGGAATTTAGCTGTGTTTGCACTTCCATGTTTAAATTAATTGGAAAAACCACAATATTCAGAATCAAATTACAGGAAAGGAGAACAAATTAATAATGAAAGTATATTGCAAAGTTATTCTACTACATGTAACTAAACAATTTAAATTAATATATTGAGGTTTTTAATGTCCCTTTAATACAAAGGTAGACAGGGAGCCACAAAACAATCTAAGCAAATAGTAGAAATACAATTACTCATATAAAAATCTAATAACTATCATATGTGTAGGTGCACAAGTATGGGTTCATATTAGACATCAGTATCTTCTAATGCGTAATAAAACCAATAAAAGCAGAGGATCACACTAAATAAAAATCTATTTAGAAAACTAATATCTTAGAGAAAACAAATCGAAGGAATATTGTAGAAAATTTCTGAATTCCTAAAGATTGATACCTGACCCTTGTTACATTCATGAGTTGCAAAATAAGCTATTATAATCAATGGAGCAGCATCTATCTCATAACCGTTTACTTCTCTGCGCATAAAACAAGTTCCACAGTCCCTGAGTCACACTCCCTGAAACAGAGTTAGCAAGTCCAGTAATCCAATTACTGACAATTACTGATCTAATTCAGCTTAATTACATTACATTATCTAAATATGCCCAATCTTTTTATATGCGCACTTTCTAAGGCAACAGCTCTCACTGAGCATGTGCAAGATTCACAGGATATATGTATAGGCAAAATGCAAATAACTGACATTGGTCAGAATTTTTTTTACTTATTATGTGAAACTCAAACTAAGTGCTTTTGCATTGTATATTTATTATGCATTTATTGATTAGACAATTCTACTGTGTTTAGTGATAATTAAATCTATGTATACATATCTTATAATTAAACACTTCTCTCTCAAATGTAGAAGGGAAATATTGATTTGACAGAGCAAATGAGCATTGGTGTTGATTCATTCGGAACTTCAATACTGTATATCTGAACTGAAATTTGATGTCCATTTGGCTCCACCCCCAGCTGTTGTTTTGTTAGATCTCAACCAAACATAAACATAAATGATTTGACATATTTAAGGCCATCCATTTTACAATCTGGAAGATGGGGGATTGTTGCATTTAGGTCACTTTATGGTTCATAATAATTTTAACCCCTTACGGACCAGCAATGTACCCTGTATGTCACTGGACTTTCTATAAGGGGGGATGGGTGTGTCTCAATAGCGGGGTCTTGCTATTTTATCAAGCCTGCAGGAGTGAGAGAGGGTCTAATAGTGTGGTCTTGCGGCTCACGGCAAAGCCTGAGCTATTATGCCTAGACAGACCCTTAAGGACCAGCGATGTACAGGGTATGTCGTGGTCATTAAGGGTTTAAGGAACACAAAGTGCCATGGGAATACAGTTCAGTAACAAAACAGACACTCAATGAGTTTGTTCTAAGTAGTTTATTACAAACAGTGTAGTCATAAAACAACATCTAGTATTACAAATTTCTGCGTAACAAGATCATACAGACTGAGAACTGCATTGTAAATAAACATTCCTATTATTTAAAAAAAGAATAAAAGAAATAAAAGCTTGTAACTCTAAAAATGTGTTCTCAGCGCTAAGTATCTTGCGATCTAATATTAGTGTTCCACACACACACTGGACTTTTTGAATTTTTTTATATTTTTATTGAACTCTGGTTTTCTTTTGTGCTCATGCTAGATTGAAATGTTATATAGAGTTTCTGCAATTATCAAGATGCTTAATTGTGGCATGATATAAGTTTGAAGTAGTTTTATTTATTTTTAATCTAGGTCATGGCATTTAAAATAAATGCATTCACCAATCGGGAGCCTGAACCTGAATAGGACCTGATCAGTGAGCTGCCAATCAACAAACGTTTGCCTAGATTACGAGTTTTGTGGTAACAGGGGTGAGGTATTAACTTGCATGTTATTCTCACCGCTCATTTTCATGCAACGCTGGTATTACGAGTTTTCAGAAACCCGGCGTTAAGACAAAAAGTGAGCGTAGAGCAAAAGTTTGCTCCAAATCTCACTTCAATACCAGCGCTGCTTAAGTCAACGGTGAGCTGGTGTAACGTGCTCGTGCACAATTTCCCCATAGGTGTCAAAAGGGGAGAGCAGGCTGAAAAAAGTCTAACACCTGCAAAAAAAGCAGCGCAAAACTGAGTAACGCAGCCCCATTGATTCCTATGGGGAAAAAAAAATTATGCTTACACCTAACACCCTAACATGAACCCCGAGTCTAAACACCCCTAATCTTACACTTATTAACCTCTTATCTGCCGCCCCCGGCATCGCCGACACCTACATTATAATGATTTACCTCTAATTTTCCGCTCCGGACACCGCCGCCACCTACATTATACTTATTAACCCCTAATCTGCTGCCCCCAACATCGCCGCCACCTACATTATATTTATTAACCCCTAATCTGCCGCCCCCTATGTCGCCGCAACCTACCTACATTTATTAACCCCTAATCTGCCGCCCCAATGTCGCCGCCACTATATTAAATGTATTAACCCCTAAACCTAAGTCTAACCCTAGCCCTAACACCCCCTAACTTAAATTTAATTTAAATAAATCTAATTAAAATTACTATCATTAACTACATTATTACTATTTAAAACTAAATACTTACCTATAAAATAAACCCTAAGCTAGCTACAATATAACTAATAGTTACATTGTATCTATCTTAGGATTTATTTTTATTTTACAGGCAAGTTTGTATTTTTTTTAACTAGGTAGAATAGTTACTAAATAGTTATTAACTATTTACTAACTACCTAGCTAAAATAAATACAAAAGTACCTGTAAAATAAAACCTAACCTAAGTTACACTAACACCTAACACTACACTATAATTAAATAAATTAAATACAGTTACCTAAATTAAATTAAATTAGCTAAAGTACAAAAAAACCCACTAAATTACAGAAAATAAAAACAAATGACAGATATTAAAACTAATTACACCTAATCTAATAGCCCTATTACAATAAAAAAGACCCCCCAAAATAAAAAAAAACCCTAACCTAAACTAACCCACACAACCAACCCCCCAAATAAAAACCTAAATAAAAAACCTAAGCTCCCCATTGCCCTGAAAAGGGCATTTAGATGGGCATTGCCCTTAAAAGGGCAGTTAGCTCTTTTGCCGCCCAAACCCTAACCTAAACCCCCCCCCACCCAATACACCCTTAAAAAAACCTAACACTAACCCCCTGAAGTTCGACTTACCAGGAGACGTCTTCATCCAAGCCGGGCCGAAGTCCTCAATGAAGCCGGGAGAAGTCTTCATCCAAGAGGGTGAAGTGGTCCTCCAGATGGGCAGAAGTCTTGATCCAGACGGCATCTTCTATCTTCATCCATCCGGCACGGAGCCGGTCCATCTTCAAGACATCCGACGCAGAGCATCATCTTCATCCGACGACTAAAGCTGAATGAAGGTACCTTTAAGTGACATCCAAGATGGCGTCCTTTAGATTCCGATTGGCTGATAGAATTCTATCAGCCAATCGGAATTAAGGTAGAAATAATCCTATTGGCTGATGCAATCAGTCAATAGGATTGAACTTCAATCCTACTGGCTGATCCAATCAGCCAACATTATTGAACTTGAATTCTATTGGCTGATTGGAACAGCCAATAGAATGCGAGCTCAATCCTATTAAATAACTTGGAATTTGCAGAGTTCTCCTGGACAGGATGCATTGCTAATATAAAAATGACTCTCCTACCAAATTGACTTACTTGTTCCGTTGTATCCCTCTAACAGTTCCCAGAACTATCCTTAACAAACTACAAGATATGATTTTGAAATACATATGGCAGGGAAAAATACTAAGAACCTCAAAATGAGTAATCCAAAGACCGGTCTGTATTGGAGACCTTGCATACCTGAACGTCTTATTGTATCACGATGCAGCTCTCTTGACCCACATCTCTGAATGGATTTATATAACTCTGCTCCATAGATGAAATTGAACAAACACTACTGCCAACAGATAAACAACTAATGGACTTACTTTGGATCCCGACTTATGCCAGAAAGCCCTTGAAAATAACTCATCCGTACATCTTAGATGCATTAAGGCTCTGGGATAGCAGAAGGCACACTTCTACCATATCCCCTCACCCCTCCCCAATTTAAACTCTTTATATCCTATTTCTCACTCTCCCAGAATCACACTTACCCCTATGGTCAGAAGCTTCGGTCTCTTTTGTCCAAGACTTTTATGACAATGACTCTTTCATAGATTTCTTTGAAGCTCAGGCTATGTTCTTTCTACCGTCCACTCTCTATTTTTTATTTTTCAGATTGCACAGCTGATTAAGGGTGTGGGGATTTCCCAAGACAAATCTTCGTGAAAAGATTGCTTGGGAAAATAAATGGAGTAATGGCTATTTTGCTCAAGGATCCTTATCCTTCCATTACAACCTCCTTATTTTGTCTTCATGCTGCATCACACCCGCTCAATATCTCAGTTCTGGGAGCACCTGCTCAATATCTCACTTGGGAGAGAGACCTGTGTTTTGCAGTGGACGCCAAGGTCTGGTATCATGAAATTACATTAACTAAAAACTCTACACTGCACTATATTATGGGAGTTATATTATAAGTTAACAGTAAGATGGCACCTAGTACCCACCAGACTCTGCAGCATCAACAATTCTGTTTCTCTCCTCTGCCAGGGGTTCAGTGTCCCACATATGGTGGGATTGCTCAAAGATTAGGACCTTATGGAGCTCCACATTTGCAGCTGCTCATACACTGGAAATCCAATTAAGTCTCACTCCGGACGTGAGCCTCCTTCACTTACACATACCTAAAATACCAACATCTAGCAACTATCTTCTATGTTATCTCCTTATGGCAACACAATTGACTATTGCAAGGGCTTGGGAGCAAACTACTTCCCCTTCCTTTAGGAAGGTGATATCTCTCAAGGTATACTTCAAGTGTATGGAACAATACACCGTTCAAACCCTTGATTTTTATATGGCAATTTGGGCTCCCTGGATTGAAGTATACAGAGAATATGGATTATATCAAAAGATCTCTAGAGGCAGTACCTGTATGCATATAAGAAATGGAAATTATGTTTTATTTTTGCTTTTCTTTCCCTTCACTTTTCCCACCCCCCACAAGGTTACACTGATTACCCTTACTTTGGAGACTAATATTACCAGTATACATTAGCCGAGATGCTAGTTATGCCTATCTTAGCTTTATGAAGTCTATTTATTATATGCCAAGTGTTATAATATACCTTGTAAGCTTTCAAAGCCTCAATAAAAAGTTTTTGAAGTAAATGCAAATGATAACACCTATTCCATATTTTAAAAAGATTGTATAAGAACCAAGCAGATGGGGGGCGGAGTTTGGCTGCAGCTAAGATGGCTGCATAAATCCAGAGCTCCAGAGTATCAGGCATTTGAAAAGTATATCACTTCAAGCAGCAGTGTTCCAAAGTGAATACATTGCAGAGGAGGTATTGGCTTAACCACCTGGGAACAAGATGTGATTAAAATTTGATCACCTACGCACATGGCACACGGAGGAAACGGCCCGGTCTCATAAGCACACCCGGTGAGCATATCGCAATTACATCGCAACTACACGAGGTATGAGCCTTGCAGCACTTCTTTAGATACTTGTAAAGCTCGCTAATTTAATTACCTGATCTGACCAGAGGACCGGCTCCTTGCACAATATACGCCGAAAGTTGTTGGCACAAAATGGCGCGGCCCTAATGTATGCAGTGACACTTTATCCAAACAAAATATAAAGCTGATTGCTGGAGTCCGGCGTGAGGAGTCTGCATTGTGGTGAACTGTTTTAAGGCTCCCCTTGTGAGAAGTTAGCACTGACAGTGTATGTATAGCATCCATATAAAATAATCGCATAGGAGTGAGAAAGGGGAATGTGATAAACTTTCTTAAAGGGACAGTGCATTACAACCGGGCAGAAGATTAATAGTAGCTCATCCACATACAATATAAGCACTCACTCTGGGCAAGTTACCAAAGGGGGACAAATAGACAGAGACATTATGGCTGCAAAGAAAAATACTAAGCCAAATAAACAGCTGAAAACAATAGGGAGAGAACACTCTGTGAGTTCCTTTTTCTCTACACCAGACAATAAGAGGAATTCTCCATTAAAGCAGAGAACACTTTTCCAATAGCTCCATGATGGATTATGAAAACTCTCAAGAGCAGGACACATCTACACAGGTGCCCCTTTCCTTGTTATCATCCCTGGCATCCAAACAAGACATAGCTGACATTGTGAGAACGTGTATGAGAGAAGAAATGGCGGAAATTAAACAGGACATTCACACTCTGGGCTTCAGAGTTGAAGCAATAGAAAACCAAACAGATATTGTAAAGGAAGAGATTACTAGTATACAAGACCAAGTGTCTGCTCAGGCATCTGTTATTGAGGATCTCAACGACAAACTTGAAGATCTCGAGAATAGGGGTCGGCGGAAGTATCTCCGCATCAGAGGTATTCCTGAAACAGTACTCCCTAAAGATTTTTACACCTATTTTGGGTCGCTGTTTGCGCACCTGAAGGGATCACAGCAACCAGTGGATATACCATAGGTCAGGGCCCATAGAGCATTGAGACCGAAGCCCCCTGATACAGCACCTCCCAGAGATGTTATAATGAAAGTTAAAAATTTCCTGGAAAAAGAAGAAATTCTCTCTCTGTCGAGGAAACATCAACCAGTAAGGTTCAGAGGGACAGTACTACAATTTTATACTGAGTTGGCTCCAAGGACTTTACAAAGGCTGTGAATTGGCACCATTGACAAAACTGCTAAGAGATAAAATATCTTGTACCGGTGGGGATTCCCTTTCCAACTATACGTGCTACATGACACAAGAAGATTGGTATGCAGAAAGATTTCAGAAGTTCCAGAATTCTGCAGAAGTTTAGATTTGGATCCTCCGGACTTCCCGCCGGCAGATACCCAGCAGGACTCCTCAAAAAGAAAGGAGAAAAGGCCACAATCTGAAAGGTGGCAGCCAACATCCGCAAGAGCTAACAAGAAATCTCCCAGTCAGGGAGCCCCCCCTGAAAAGACAAAGGCAACCAATTCCAATACTGGTGTTGGAACCTGACAGACTGAGATATTACCCTTGAGGAGTGAGATGGACATCCCGTAGATGACGGGTAATTAACCTGTAAGGTATAATTTTCATCCTACTTGCTCATGTACCTGAGACACAAAAGTTTGCTTTGAAATGTTATTGCTTTCTCTCATACTAATAAGCAGGTAATCATACAAGTTCAAATGGTAATGATAATAGTTTTTGCCTAATATAGAATTTGCTGATGTTTCCTTTATACATATTTTATTTTAAAAAAAAAAGAAAAAAAAAAGGGGAGGGACTCCCCTTCACTTTATATTATTTTGCAATGGATACACTGTAAACTGTATTTGTATAGCCTGATCCCCTCTTGAATTTGGATCAGTGGTTAAACATGGTCCATATACCCACCTCCAGATACAGGAGAGGCATTAATTCTTTATTTTTGTTTGTGTTGTATTTCCTATACTCTTGTTTGTTTTTTTGTATTAATTTCCTAAAAGGTTTGTGTGGTTTACAAACAAGCTATCAAGGTATGAAAATAGTACTGTACAGAGCTGGATATTGTATAAACTATCTTTCATGTGAAATTGTTATACTAATTGACAAAGGATACCCCAAATAGAATACTTAGATTTATTACGCAAAATGTCAAAGGTTTTAATTCACCAGTCAAGAGGTCTGTGGCAATGTCTGACTTTCATAAAAGAAAAAGGGATATATTATTCTTGCAGGAGATGCATTTTAGGCGTTCTCATGAGCCACGATATATGAGCTCCCATTATAACAGGCATTTTCACAGCTCTGGCACTTCAAAGCGATGTGGTGTAAGCATTCTTTTACATAGGTCTATCCCATTTCATCATATTCAAACATATAATGACACTGAAGGCCGCTTTCTAGGGGTTTTTGGCCTGCTGTATGGTAGGCCGGTGACTTTAATTAATGTGTATGCACCTAATACCCAACAACTTCCCTTTTACAAGAAAATATTTAGACGTATATTAGACATAGCTAAAGGGTTAGTTTTTATCGGAGGGGACCTCAACATTCCAATACACCCAAAGGTGGACATTTCCAACCCGAACCCAAGCACATCTAGACGCACACTTAAACATTTATGGAAAATGCTGAGGGAGAATAACTTTTATGATATTTGGAGGATCATTAACCCGGAGAAGAGGGAATACACCTTCTTTTCCTCCCCAAATAAGACTTATAGCCGACTTGACTACTTGCTTGTCAATCAGATAGGTTTGAAACACATTAAGAACGCAGGGATCACTCACACAGTATGGTCGGACCATTCTGCAGTCTTTTTTGATATTATATGGCCCAACACTCCAGTGGCTCCATTTGTATGGAAACTGGATGACTCTCTGTTGAGAGGGGAAATACAACTCACTAAAACTCAGAAAGCACTACAGGAATACTTTGCATTTAATTCTACTAGCGACTCTGATCACATTACAGTTTGGGAAGCACACAAATGTTTCATGAGAGGGGAATTTATAAAAAGAAAAGCGTATTACAAAAGGGTAGAGAGACAGAGATATTTAGATCTTACTTCAAAATTATCAGATTTAGAGCATAAACATAGATTGAATCAGGAAGATCAAGCTACAAAACAACTACTCCAAAGTACTAGAAAAGCACTCCATGACCTGCTACTGCAGGAACATGCAGCCGCTTCATCTAAATTCAAGCAGCGCTTCTTTTATGAAGGTAATAGGGCGGGGAAATTGTTAGCGAGGGCTCTCAAAATCAAAAAATTTAAAACTTTCGTACATGAAATAAAAACAGCTAAAAACAAAAAAGTACACTCTACCAAAGATATACTCACACAGTTTGAGAGGTATTACTCACAACTATATAATATTACTAGCACAGCAAATAGACCAAGTGTTATCCCAGACATACAAACTTATCTGAAGGGGATACCCCTCCCTGTACTGGATAAAGATTAGGCATCAGATTTAGAAGCCCCCATCACCTCAGAGGAGGTAAAAGCTGCGATTTATGATCTCAATCCAGGCAAAAGCCCAGGCCCAGATGGCTTCTCCACATCGTACTATAAAGCACTTGCCCCAATGCTAATCCCCCACTTACTAGAAAATTTAATAAAGTAGATGTCCATAACCCATTCCCTCCAAATATGCTAGAAGCCCACATAACAGTACTCCCAAAACTGGGGAAGCCCCCGGATGAACCCCAAAGCTATAGACCAATTTCCCTCTTAAACGTGGATGTGAAATTGTTTGCAAAGATCCTGGCCTTACGAATAAATAAAATTCTCCCGAAGCTAATACATACAACTCAAGTAGGCTTTGTCCCCCATAGAGAAGCTAGAGATAACACTACAAAAATACTGAATTTAATGGAATATGCACAAACCCAGAAAATCCCGACGGTCTTCCTGGCCATGAACGCAGAAAAGGCCTTTGACAGGTTAAACTGGGCCTTTTTGAAAGACACTTTAACAAGATTCGGTATAGGTGAAGGCTTTATAAATAAAATATTTACACTATATAATATCCCCACAGCTAAAATTAAACTGAATGACTCCCTTTCAGGTAAGATGGTAAGATTTGGATAAACAATGGAACTAGACAGGGCTGCCCGCTGTCACCCATACTGTTTGTATTGACAATTGAAATTTTAGCAGCAGCAATTCGCAACAACCCGAATATAAAAGGCATCAAGGTTCAAAATACTCAATATAAACAGGCATTGTATGCCAACGATATCATATTATCCCTTACATCTCCACGACAATCCATCGTAGCATTAAACACAGAGTTAGATATATATAGTGAACTTTCAGGTTTTAAAATGAATCCCACAAAATCAGAGATGTTGGGAATACATACACCTGGGATAGAATTGCAAGAAATTGCACACAAGTACCACTATCGTATACAAAACTCATCCATAAAATATTTAGGGGTACAGATATCACATAACCAGCAGCTTTTGTTCCAAAAATTTTTTCTAAACCTCCTGGAAGATGTTCAGCAAGAATTACATAGCTGGAAAAACAAAAGCTTATCATGGTTGGGAAGGATGGAAGCATTTAAAATGACTTGCCTACCAAAAATTATTTATAAATTCCAAACACTACCCATCCCAATTCTACAATCATACCTGAATACAATACAAACTGTGGTTAATACATATATTTGGCAAAATAAAAGGCCACGGATAGCCAAAAAAATTATCTACCGTAACAGGAAAAATGGGGGACTGAGTGTGCCTAACCTGACTTACTACAGGCAAGCGGTCATACTTAACCGAGTTATAGACTGGTGTAAACATGGGGAAATTAAGGAGTGGGTTGGATTGGAACAACAAATGGCCAACTGTTCTAATTTGGGTGGGATATGTTGGACTACTAAGATACACAGGAACCTTAACAAGACTCTCCCCCATTCTCTGACAGAGACATTAAAAATATGGGATGACATATCTAAAAAGAACACAGGTATTTCTTCAAACTCCTCCCCACTTACGCCGACTCTATGCAACCCTGAGATTCCCATAGGACGACATCCTGTTGGGGAGGTCCTGCCCACCATTAATTCTCTTATCCCTATTTTCACACTCATACATGAAGGTAAACTAAAATCTGAGGAGGAAATAATGGAAATGACTCCGCTATTAGCAAATGATTGGTACATAAGGCAACAATTATCACACTTTATATCTAGCAACCCACAGAAACCTAAACTACACAGACCTCTGACTGTGTTCGAAAGTATCTGTCACTCCCAACTCCCTACCAGAGGAGGTTTATCATTGTTGTATCACCTGTTATTCGCCCATCACTCCAGAGCCCTGCCAGCTTATTGCAAGGTATGGGAATCCGAGCTTCAGAGAGAAATTTCACCAAAAGAATGGGAGAAAATTTTTACAAACATGGGAAAGACCTCCCCTTCGATAAATATTACTGAAATGAATGTTAAGCTATTGTATAGATGGTACCTAACTCCGCTTATACTTTCCAAGATATACACTAATGTTGACAATACTTGTTGTAGGGGTTGTGGAGAGGTAGGGTCTATGACCCACATTTGGTGGAATTGCCCACATATTAGGCAGTTTTGGGTGGAAATTAACAGAGAAATAGAAAAATGTACATCCTTTAAGATGGAGACAGACCCGTTGTTGCTGCTTTTTAATCATCCCCTTAAACTGAAATGTAAACTGAGATTGAAATTAGTGAGTGTAATGATAAATGGGGCCAAACAGCTGATACCACGTTTCTGGAAAAAACAGCAGGTCCCCACGATAACTGAATGGAAAGATCACATCTCACAATTATTGACCCTGGAAAGATATCACTATGCTCAATCTCAACAATTAGACTTCTATGGCAATGTGAGATTTCTATGGGAGGACTATTTGGCTTCATAACATACAAATGTTCTATATTATTAAGGATAGATACAAACAGTGTTAGAATTGCAATGTCCAGTCTGTACTTATTGTTTATGTTATGTTTTTTATTTGAACGGTAATGCTTTACCGCTGATTGTGATATATTATTATTTTTTTCATCAATAAAGGAAAATTTAAAAAAAAAAAAAAAAAAAAAAAAAAGAACCAAGCAGATATCATTACATTAATTCATATGATGAATGGACAGAATTGAAGTCAGCAATCACAATCCATCCAACCAAAAGTTATCGAGTAAATATCGACCACAAAATGGACACCTCTAGTTCAACATCCAAAGGCACTTGATAAATGCTAGTCACCCACAGACTGACTGATAGTAACACATGGGCCAATGATTTGCACATGCTCAGACCAGAAAAACAAAATCGTACAGCTCATACCAACAACAGTAATGGCTCTTTTTGACGACAATAGATAAGTACCATATAACAGATGATACTGAAAATATCACACATTATCAGTTGCAAAATCAATATAGATATTTACACCAATGTATACCTATTAGCAAAAAGACCTATTAGTAAATGCAAATAATACCAATGATTACCTATTAGAAAATGTAAATAATATCAATGTATAAGTATAAGTAAATGTAAATAATAATAATGTATACCTATTAGTAAAAGTAAATAATACTGATGTATAACTATTAGTAAATGTAAATAATACTGATGTATAACTATTAGTAAATGTAAATAATACCAATACATAACTATTAGTAAATGCAAATAATACTGATAAATAACTATTAGTAAATGTAAATAATACCGATGTATAACTATTAGTAAATGAAAATAATACCAATGTATAACTATTAGCAAAAAAACTGTTAATAATTGAAAAATCTATTTTAATTAAAAAAAGTAAGGTAAAAAGAGCTTGAAACCATTTTAGAATTGTGCAGTTGTATTGTTTGGTGTATCGATTCCAGTGTTTATTTATCAGAAGCCTTTATTGTTTGTTAAGGGAGCCTTTGTGTGGAAAATTGAACATCCTGGGAGCTATCACGCTCAACTGTCTTTGACTCAGGATAATTGTGATTGCTTTGATATTAAAAAAAGACAATCCAGTTTTCCAATGTCAAAAGAGAAAATCAGAAAGATTGGATTTGACCCCATAATAAGCTATGGTCAAAATGCAAAATAAATAAATAAATGCTCTAACAGATTAGAACATGCACTTTTTGCATTTTAATCACTCTTTAATATTTTTTTATTTTCTTTTTCATTTTTCTTTATTTAGTATAAAATATAGAAACTCAAACAGCATAACATAATTTTATTCATATATAAACACGTTCCATAGCTTCAGTGTTTTCTTTTTTCTCCCTCTCCTTATCTTGCTGCAATAAAAAAGTGAAAATAGCATTTCATTAAGGGAACAGTTAAAAGTCCTATTAATATTTCATTACTGAAGGCTGCCATGCAAATATATTCTGCCTCTGAAATATGAATTGCCGCTTAACATTTTTATGAAGTGTGCTTCCTTGTTTGTAGTCTTAATATAGATGACGATCGTTCATTTTTTTCTGAATGTTGGTGGATTGAAAATATTTTCTTTTTTCTTCATAGAAATGGAATTAAGTCTTCAGAAATGCATTTAAAGATGTCTTTCTGTCTATCTAATCTATCTATCTATCTATCTATCTATCTATCTATCTATCTATCTATCTGTCTATTATCTCTCTCTCTCTCTATCTATCATCTATCTATCTATCTATCTATCTGTCTGTCTGTCTGTCTGTCTGTCTGTCTGTCTGTCTGTCTGTTTGTCTGTCTATCTATCTATCTATTATCTATCCATCTGTCTATCCATCATCTATCTATCTATCTATCTATCTATTTATTCTCTGTCTGTCTGTTTGTCTGTCATCAAATGGCTTCAACTGAGAAATGTGTTGCATGTGAGTTTTCAGCATAGCTGCTGACTCCTTAATTTTGTTATACATTTGTTTTTAATAAATACATTTATATTTTAAACACACCAGCTTACAACTATTGGATTTTTAGCAACCTTCTTGAAAAGTATTTGTCTTCCAGTGGGACCTGTGAGATCCAGTAGCCTAGGGTCAGTGAGCAGGAGCATTGTGTATCTCCAGCAGGTGTCCAATAATGATGTCGCGAACCTAAAAATTTGGGTTCGCGAACAGCGAACGCGAACTTCCACAAATGTTCGCGAACCGGCGAACCACCATAGACTTCAATAGGCAGACGAATTTTAAAACCCACAGGGACTCTTTCTGGCCACAATAGTGATGGAAAAGTTGTTTCAAGGGGACTAACACCTGGACTGTGGCATGCCGAGGGGGATCCATGGCAAAACTCCCATGGAAAATTACATAGTTGATGCAGAGTCTGGTTTTAATCCATAAAGGGCATAAATCACCTAACATTCCTAAATTGTTTGGAATAACGTGCTTTAAAACATCAGGTATGATGTTGTATCGATCAGGTAGTGTAAGGGTTACGCCCGCTTCACAGTGCGCAGTGTAGGTGATATACCTGCCCTGTGACCATGCTTTGCAGACCAGGTATCAGTGGTCAGATGGACCCTTGCCCCAACACTGTGTACCAGACATGCCATTATAGCAGACTTATATGGTTTTGGCGTTGCTTTTTGGTAATTAGAAGGCTGCTAAATGCCACTGTGCACCACACGTGTTTTATGCCCAGCAGTGAAGGGGTTAATTAGGGAGCATGTAGGGAGCTTGTAGAGTTAATTTTAGCTTAAATGCAGTGTAGTAGACAACCCAAAGTATTGATCTAGGCCCATTTTGGTATATTTCATGCCACCATTTCACAGCCAAATGCGATCAAATTTAAAAAAAAACTTAATTTTTTTCGCAATTTTAGGTTTCTCACTGAAATTATTTACAAACAGCTTGTGCAATTATGGCACAAATGGTTGTAAATGCTTCTCTGGGATCCCCTTTGTTCAGAAATAGCAGACATATATGACTTTGGCGTTGCTTTCTGGTAATTAGAAGGCCGCTAAATGCTGCTGTGCATCACACGTGTATTATGGCTAGCAGTGAAGGGGTTAATTAGGTAGTTTGTAGGGAGCTTGCAGGGTTAATTTTAGCTTTAGTGTAGAGATCAGCCTTTAACCTGACACATCAGACCCCCTGATCCCTCCCAAACAGCTCCCTTCCCTCCCCCACCCCACAATTGTCCCCGCCATCTTAAGTACTGGCAGAAAGTCTGCCAGTACTAAAATAAAAGGTTTTTAAAAATGTTTTTATTTTTTTTTTAGCATATTTACATATGCTGGGTGTAGCATCCCCCCTTAGCCCCCAACCTCCCTGATCCCCCCAAAACAGCTCTCTAACCCTCCCCATCTGCCTTATTGGCGGCCAGTCTGATGTTCTAGCCCTAAAAAGGGATTTTTGGGGTGCTGTACTTACAGCAGAGATCAGATGAGTCCTTCAGGACTGTAGTGGACACTGAATACACTAGCCTAGCTATCGATTTCCCTATTAAATCAGCAGCAGCTACACTGTCCCTCCTCTCACTAAGAATGCAGCTTCCAAATGAATCTAAAATGGATGCTGTCCAGGAGGTGGGAGGGTCTGGGAGGGAGGGTCTGCTGCTGATTGGCTGTAATGTGTCTTCTGACTGTGAGGTACAGGGTCAAAGTTTACTCAATGATAAAGAATAGGGGGCGAACCGAACATTGCATATGTTCGCCGTCCGTGGCGAACACAAACATGCTATGTTCGCCAGGAACTATTCGCCGGCAAACTATTCGCGACATCACTAGTGTCCAACAGCACACTGTTCCCCTTGTCTGGTGATTTGCAAGTGTGATCTATCGATAAGAACATGAGGTGCCTTCTTTATTTGTTTCAGATAAATATCAAGGGTGAAGGGATATTTAGAGGACTTCTTCCAGTACCTTTTCATCTCTATATTCTTTAATCCTCCATTTATCTCTCTCATCCTGAGTAAAAAATCTGGCACTATAAATAATTGACAGTGATATTTTAAAAAATAAGGTTAAATAGAAGACCTATGTACTCCCCTAGAACCTCTACTGCGTAGTGGCTAAATATACAGGGAGTGCAGAATTATTAGGCAAGTTGTATTTTTGAGGATTAATTTTATTATTGAACAACAACCATGTTCTCAATGAACCCAAAAAACTCATTAATATCAAAGCTGAATAGTTTTGGAAGTAGTTTTTAGTTTGTTTTTAGTTATAGCTATTTTAGGGGGATATCTGTGTGTGCAAGTGACTATTACTGTGCATAATTATTAGGCAACTTAACAAAAAACAAATATATACCCATTTCAATTATTTATTTTTACCAGTGAAACCAATATAACATCTCAACATTCACAAATATACATTTCTGACATTCAAAAACAAAACCAAAACAAATCAGTGACCAATATAGCCACCTTTCTTTGCAAGGACACTCAAAAGCCTGCCATCCATGGATTCGGTCAGTGTTTTGATCTGTTCACCATCAACATTGCGTGCAGCAGCAACCACAGCCTCCCAGACACTGTTCAGAGAGGTGTACTGTTTTCCCTCCTTGTAAATCTCACATTTGATGATGGACCACAGGTTCTCAATCGGGTTCAGATCAGGTGAACAAGGAGGCCATGTCATTAGATTTTCTTCTTTTATACCCTTTCTTGCCAGCCACGCTGTGGAGTACTTGGACGCGTGTGATGGAGCATTGTCCTGCATGAAAATCATGTTTTTCTTGAAGGATGCAGACTTCTTCCTGTACCACTGCTTGAAGAAGGTGTCTTCCAGAAACTGGCAGTAGGACTGGGAGTTGAGCTTGACTCCATCCTCAACCCGAAAAGGCCCCACAAGCTCATCTTTGATGATACCAGCCCAAACCAGTACTCCACCTCCACCTTGCTGGCGTCTGAGTCGGACTGGAGCTCTCTGCCCTTTACCAATCCAGCCACGGGCCCATCCATCTGGCCCATCAAGACTCACTCTCATTTCATCAGTCCATAAAACCTTAGAAAAATCAGTCTTGAGATATTTCTTGGCCCAGTCTTGACATTTCAGCTTGTTTGTCTTGTTCAGTGGTGGTCGTCTTTCAGCCTTTCTTACCTTGGCCATGTCTCTGAGTATTGCACACCTTGTGCTTTTGGGCACTCCAGTGATGTTGCAGCTCTGAAATATGGCAAAACTGGTGGCAAGTGGCATCTTGGCAGCTGCACGCTTGAATTTTCTCAGTTCATCGGCAGTTATTTTGCGCCTTGGTTTTTCCACATGCTTCTTGCGACCCTGTTGACTATTTTGAATGAAACGCTTGATTGTTCGATGAACACGCTTCAGAAGCTTTGCAATTTTAAGAGTGCTGCATCCCTCTGCAAGATATCTCACTATTTTTTACTTTTCTGAGCCTGTCAAGTCCTTCTTTTGACCCATTTTGCCAAAGGAAAGGAAGTTGCCTAATAATTATGCACAACTGATATAGGGTGTTGATGTCATTAGACCACACCCCTTCTCATTACAGAGATGCACATCACCTAATATGCTTAATTGGTAGTAGGCTTTCGAGCCTATACAGCTTGGAGTAAGACAACATGCATAAAGAGGATGATGTGGTCAAAATACTCATTTGCCTAATAATTCTGCACTCCCTGTAGGCAACCTCTTGAAAACCCCTCTTTGTCACAATTTGACAGGACCAAAACAATCAGAAAAAAAAGTTTTACTTAGATTTCCTTATAATGGCATTTTAATGTCATAAATTGTAAAACATAATGTAGAAATTAATATTTCAATTGGCATGTCAACATATAAGTGAAATTGGTCTTAAATACATAAAATAATATATCAATTTATGATTGTGTGTCACTCAGCCTTTGTGTAGGTAGCATCACATCTAGGTACATTTCTACACAAAGAAATCATTCATGACCTCTTATTGTCATTTCCTTGTCAGAAGTAGGATATACAGATGTCCAACTACTTATCAATGATGTTTATTTAAAGAGACGTTAAACTTAAAATGTAATTACCCATAAATGTATTAATTAATAAAAAATAAAATAACATCTCTGATATGACTCCATGTTGCCATAACAATGTTTTGATGCCAGGTTGCTCCATCTCGCATCATCTGTGATACCTCATGCTGTTTTTCCCGCGTTGCGTCATTTTGGATGCATCTCGTCATCTTTGGCGCACTTTTTTTAAATGCCATTCAGTTTCTCTTTTTCATTGCCCTCGTGGGTGTGCCTTGAACTATATTTTTGGATATTGAATTCTGGCTTGTGACATGGACCTCCTTTTGACAATTCTTCTGCCTGCTGATTCCACTCTGTTTGTTGCCCAATTGGTTCTGACCTTGGATCTCCCTGACTAAGCTTTTGGACTCTGATTCTGTTTCTTGTGACTGTTTGGTTTGATCCCTGGCTTGTCGACTCTGCTTTGACCTCCCCAGTCACTTCCTGGTGTTAAGCTCCTTGCTACTCTCCTGATACTAGGCATCCTTCTCCTGGGTCCTTCCACTTCTATGCCAAAGATTTTTTGTTATCACTCCACTTGACGTCGGGATAACAAGACTACTGGCCAAGATTGGTTTGATAGCGAAATATCTGAAGGATTCTAACAATCTCAATATACAGTCATTTATTTTGTTTGTTTTTGCTGCAAAATACTTATGCATGCTTCAGATTGACTATGCATCAAACACTACATAGTGATTGCGTAGACCAGTGCATAAACATGTGTTAAGTTAGCCATAATTGGCCACAGTCATAGGTGAAAACATAGTTTATGGTTATCTGATAAATGTACTTCTGTCTTGGTTGTGAGAGTCCATGAGTCCTTAGGTTTTGGAATTCAACACCTGGCCACCAGGAGGAGGCAAAAAGATTCAACACACTGAGCACTTTTAATCCCTCCCCCTTCCTTATACCTTCCAGTCTAACATATATCTATAAATAGGAGAACAAGAAGTGTAGGAAAGGATGAAGCAGGGTAAATGAGGTGCAAACTAGAACATCTGCCAACAAGAACTGCCAGAAAACCAGCAATTAAACTTGGGTGGGTCTCATGGACTCTCACCATGAAGAAAGATTTTTTTTTAAGGTAATCAGAAATTATGTTTTCTTTCTTAAGGTGGTTAGATCCCACGAGTCTTTATGTTTGGGAGCTACTACCTATGCTGTGGAGTCCACAAGAAATGGGTGGGGCAAAAAAAAGAAGGCAGAAAGCTATTTACCATTCCTGTCAAAAGTGGCCTCAGACAAGGCAAACACATTAAAAAGTTAAAATTTAGTAAAAGTGTGTAAAGAAGATCAAGTAGCTGCCTTACAAATCTGTTCCACTGAAGCCTCGTTCCTGAATGCCCAGGAAGTGAAAACTGATTGAGTAGAATGAGCTGTAATACGTAAAGGAGGAAACTGTGCTGCCTCCAAGTAAGCTTTATGATCAAACTTTTAACCAAGAGGCTAATGACACAGCCATTGCCTTCTGGTCCTTACGTTTCCCAGAGTAATGTACAAATAAAAACTGTTTAGTAGCTTTTAAGGTAATATTTCAAAGCTCTAATCACATCAAAATTATGCAGCAATTATTCCTTTTAATTTTTTTGATTTGGACATAATGAAGAAACTACAGTCTCATGGTTAATGTTTTCTGAGGACATTACCTTAAGCAAAAAAAACTGTAATGCGTACAAATACCACCTCATCTTGATGAAAAAAAGATATGGAACTTCATAAAAGAGAGCAGATAATTCAGACACTCTCCTGGTAGAGGAAATTTCTAAAAAGGAATAATACTTCCCAGGACAAGAGTTGAATGTCTAATTCATGCATAGGTTCAAATGGAACAGCTTGTAAAATTCTCAAAACAAAGTTTAGATTCAATGGAGGAGAAATTGATTTTTATAACCAGCCTGATTCTGAGTAAACCAATGCCAGAATCCGTAAGCAAGCGCTCAGTGTGTTGGGCAGTTTCATTCACCTCTCTCTGTGCCGCGCTGTGCTGTGTCTTCACTGCCTCTGCAGCACCGCTCTGTCTCACCTCCTCAGCGCTCCCCACGGGAGCTATGATCAAAACAAACGTTCCGGTCTGACTGGTGCAGATAGGATATGTGCAGGGAACTTCACCTTTTTCCCTCAAAGGTAAGAATAGTTGAACAACTGGAATCCTCGCACTCAAAGGGGTAGGTAGGTTAGGGTGAATATAAATAAAGTACCGTCAGTCCAAAGGCTTAAAAGTAGAAAGCTCCTTTATTTTGAAATACACTAAAAAGGCATACACGCCAGCAAGGTTACAAGGTCAAACGCGTTTCATAGTTCTAACTTCTTCAGTGACCTATACCAACACCTGAAAACTCATCCTTAATAAAGGTATTAACCACTCCCCCATTACAGGTGCAAAACATTGGTTCAGGTGTATCACAGAAAAAGGAGGGCAATCACATTTAACATATGTATAGTGTAATTTCTAACAGATAAGCATATTTACATAGTTACAGAGAGTTAAGTAAGATATAATTTCATTTTAAAATATTAACATTTATTTTCTGTAGAATTTAATTTAGATGTTGCATTTTAAATTTTAAGTTTTTGTTAATGCTATCTCAGAAGCCATCTTTTTGAAAGTGAATGATGGACACTTGAATTAAGAATGTGCTGTTAATGCTTTCATACTCGCATAAAGAGCAAAAGTAATAGCAGTTTGCACCCTTTTTTTGAATCTATATATGGAGTGCATTGTCTGAGTTTTTACACTCAACAGAGGAATAATTCTACACAGCAACATACATCTTTGGAATCAGTGCATAATATGTGCTGCTTGATTCCTTAGTGGGATCACTCACATTAGCTGTGTAGGTCTATACTATTAAATAGTTTACATCCTTGGAATTATTGCATGAAGTCTGTTGCTGCTGCTTAATAGGAGCATTTTTTGAAGTCATGGCTGCTGAGAGTTATGTGTTCCAGTCATTTGAAGAAACTTATGAGGACTGTGAGGATTATGATGACGACAAACTTGAGCAGGAGGAAAGAGAGAGTTTGGACTCACTTTTCTTTAAAATGGACAAATTGTTAAAACAAGATACTAGGTTGGAGATTGATGTTAAAACATTTAACATATATAAAAAGTTTCACCGTATTCCAAGGGGCTTACGAATAAAGAAATTCCCCTCTTTTGAGGTAACAGACACAGATTTCATTAGGAAATGGAATGAGCTATTAACCCAATGTTCCCTGGCCCTTATGGATCTACTCATAGAGTATAAAAAACAGCAGAGATCCACCTTGATTTTAGAAATTAAGAAAGTGCAAGACTACATTCGCCCGCTATCTACTAAACCTGAGTTTAAGGGCTATGATGATAAAATTAAAAGAGTAATGGAAGAATTTAAAGAAAATTTATGGTTTTTTAAGAAATCTAAAATATCAAGGGATAAGGATGATTATGAGAAGGGGAATGTTTATAGATGGATGCATACAGGAGGGAGGAAGAGACAGAGAGTTACAGTAATCTCAAACAGGATAAAAAGAAAGTTAAGTTTAATGAAACTGATACAGAATATGATTACGATTCATCAGATTTTGAGGGGGTTACAGAGGATACTAATACTTCAACTTCCTTTGTTTTACAGCCCTCTATAGATAGGGAAGATATTGTTATCACTAATTCCCAGGTTTAAAAAAACATGAAGGGTATCCTACACACCAAAGTAAAAGAAAAAAATGTAGGACACGACGAGGTAGGAGGGGTAGGGGTAGGCAGAGGTCATCAGGTAGGCCAGGGGAGGACACACCGTTATCCCAGGAGACAACGGAGGTCTCAGAGCAGGAAATATGTTTAGAATCCAAAAATGTAATTAATCTATCATCTGCTAAATTGACCCACAATCAGATAAAAGTGCTATCATTGGGATTGAGTTTTGCACCAAGTTCACACTTTGATTTGTTCCAGACCATTGTTGATATTAATAAATTTGTACGATCTCTTACCCTTAAGAAATATTTTTTTGAAACAATGGGTAATAACAACGATGCTTTGGATATATCGGAGGATGGTGATCAAATTGATGAGGTAGCACAGGATGATGGGATTCTATCTTTTGTTGATATATCTGCTGAAATGGATTTAACAGACCTACATAGGGCAGCAGGGGGAGATATCCATAGCTTAAAGAGTAGTGAAATTCCTCTAAAAAAGTTCAAAAGTAGATCTGACTTTTATCCAGCACATATAAGAAACAATAGTATAGAAATTTTTCATAGAACAGTTGAAAAAGAAGTGATAGAATTACATAAGAAAAACATGGACAAATGTAACAGTTTTAAGAATGACAATATGAGTAAACAGGATAGGATTGCGATAAAACAACTTAAGAATAATTCATCTATTGTAATACGCAATTCTGACAAAGGGGGTAATGTTGTTGTCCTTAATAGGACTGATTATATAAAGGAGGCTTTTCGACAGTTACAGGATGAGGAGGTCTATGAAAAACTCTCCCTTAATCCTACTTTTAGGTACAGGAGGATACTTCATGATCTTTTGGATTGGGCGGTAATGATTGGTGCTATAACGAAATCGAATTTTGAGTTTTTGTTAGTTGAACACTCTATTGTACCAATTTTTCATTACCTCCCAAAGATCCATAAGAGTATGACCTCACCCCCAGGACGCCCCATAGTGGCAGGTATTGGTTCATTGAATGAACCATTAAGCGCCATGATTGACACTCTACTACAACCCATTGTATTGAGCCTTAGGAGCTATATCAGGGACACAACAGAATTCATTAAACAGATTGAACAAGTGGAATGGTTGGATGAGCATTGCATTGTCACCATTGATGTTGTGTCCCTCTATACCTCTATCCCTCATGACAAGGGTATTGTGGCAATACAATCATGTCTAGAGAGGTTTACTGATTATGATGTTAATCTTAGAGAATTCATCTTAAAATCCCTTGAATTTTTGCTTTCGCATAACTTTTTTCTATTTGAGGGGAATTACTATCGCCAAAGACAGGGGACAGCCATGGGGGCGAAATTTGCCCCCACATATGCCAACCTATTTTTAGGTTGGTGGGAGCTGTCCCGTGTCGTTGGTGATGGTAATCCCTTCAAAGAACGGATTGCATATTACGGCCGTTATATAGACGACCTTGTGTTTATATTTGATGGTGATGATTCGATGGTGAATGACTTTTTTGATTATTTATCTGATAACCAACAGAATTTGCAGTTCACTATGAATGCAAGTAGAAAAGAAATGCCTTTCCTTGATGTACTAATTAAACCTAATATTGACACACATAGTGTAGAAGTAGAGCTGTATAGGAAGGAGAGTGCGGGCAATACCCTTTTGATGGCTAAATCTAGCCATCCAAGACATGTTATAAAGGCCATACCAAAAGGCCAGTACATGAGGACAAAAAGAAACTGTAGCACCATAGAGGCATATGAAGCACATTCAGTAAAAACTACAGAACGTTTTCTGGAAAGGGGATACAAAATACAGGATCTAAGAGAGGCTAAGAAACAAGTAGATTCTATGGCTAGACAAGACATGATCAAAGGTAAATCAAGGAAAAAGGCTGATTACCAGCAGAAACCTGTATTTACAACAATGTACAGTAAGGAATATAATGACATCTGTCAAATTATCAAAAAGTCTCTCCCTATTCTTAGAGTTGATGAAACTATGGATAAGATTATAGAAGGAGGTTGCAAATATGTGACACGTAAATCAAAAACGCTGGCTAACATTCTTTCCCCCTCTATGCTACCTACTAGTACTACAGACAATTGGCTTACACCAAAAAATTGTTTTTTTCACTGTGGAAGTAGGAAATGTACATCATGTTCATATGCCCAATTGGGTGATACTTTTAAATCCACGGGTGATGAAAAGTCCTTTAAAATTAAAGAGTACATAAATTGCAATACTTCATATGTGATATATTTACTCACGTGTAAACTTTGCAATATAAAGTATGTTGGTCAAACGACCAGACCCCTAAAAACTAGATTTTTGGAGCACTTGAGGTCTATTGGAGATGAGGATTTGGACACTCCAGTTGCCCTGCATTTTAAGAATGAACATAATGGAAATAAAAATCTACTAAGTTTTCAGGGTATACAACATGTAAAGAGACCCAAAAGGGGGGGAAATAGACTTAAACTTTTGAGTCAGAAGGAAGTATATTGGATTTTCCAATTAAATACAAGGGTCCCGAAGGGACTTAATTCTGATTGGGACATTAAACTTTATGTAGAGTAATTAGACCTAGGTCATAGTGGGTAATTTATGTTCATTTTTCATTCCATTAGAATGTATTATAAAATGTGGTATGTATCCCATTTATTGGGTGTTTCTTAAAGTACATTTTTGAGAGCATTTTCTAGTGCATTTTTTAGTGCATCTTTTAGTGCATTTTTGTTACTCATGACCAGTCATAAGAATGTTCACAAATTATATCTATATATTTTTGATCATAGCAATGATAGAGAAAGTTGGGAAGTTTCTAGGTTCACAACAATTTTATTTACTCCTTTCTACAATTAGGTGATAGTTACAAATACTTCCAAAATCAGTCAGCTTTCGTGCATAATGATCTGATATATTCACACTAGAGGAGTTTATATGAAACTATTACAAAGTACCTCTTGATATTTAAAATTGTGGATAAATCAGGTTTGGTTATTAATTAGGAACTTGTTGTGAGAAATAAAGTTAAGTCTCTTTAAAATTTAAAATGCAACATCTAAATTAAATTCTACAGAAAATAAATGTTAATATTTTAAAATGAAATTATATCTTACTTAACTCTCTGTAACTATGTAAATATGCTTATCTGTTAGAAATTACACTATACATATGTTAAATGTGATTGCCCTCCTTTTTCTGTGATACACCTGAACCAATGTTTTGCACCTGTAATGGGGGAGTGGTTAATACCTTTATTAAGGATGAGTTTTCAGGTGTTGATATAGGTCACTGAAGAAGTTAGAACTATGAAACGCGTTTGACCTTGTAACCTTGCTGGCGTGTATGCCTTTTTAGTGTATTTCAAAATAAAGGAGCTTTCTACTTTTAAGCCTTTGGACTGACGGTACTTTATTTATATTCACCCTAACCTACCTACCCCTTTGAGTGCGAGGATTCCAGTTGTTCAATGATTCTGAGTAAAGCCTGAATAAAAGCTTGAATATATGGAAGCTTAGCAATTTCTCTATGGTATAAAACAGAAATAGCAGAAAGTTTGTCTTTCAATGTACTTGCTGATACACCTTTATCCAAACCATCCTGAATAAACGATAAATCTTCCATACTTTATGAGTATCAATCACTGAAAAACCCATTTGAGAAATAATTAACTGATCAATCTCCAAGCAGTCAAATTGAGAGATTGGAGATATTGATGAAAGAAGGGTCCTTGTGATAACAGATCCTCAAGCAGAGGAAGACAGTATGATGGAACGGTGGACTTTTTTACTAGATCTACATACCAATTTATTTGTGGCCATACTGGAGCTTTCAGAAAAGATGCTCCTGTTTGAGATGAGCAATTACTCTCAACAAGTACAGTTGGTGGAAATAAATAAACTAGGTTAAAGGACCAAGGAACTAACATCTATAAGTTATGCTTGTGGGTCTCTGGACTTTGCACCATACCTGGGGAGTTTGTGATTCAGTCAAGAAGCCATTAGGTCTATCTCCAGCAGACCCCCAAAGCTGAACCAACTGATTGAAATTCCCCTGATTGAGTGACCATTCCCCTGAATGAAGAATTGATTAATGAAATAGTCTGTCACCCAATTGTTGACCCCTGGAACTTGGGTTGTAGAAATTGTACATTGATTGTTTTTTGCCCATGACAAAATGTGGGATACTTCCTTCATCACTAGAGCACTGCGAGTACCTCCATGTGATTCAAGTAGGCTACTGCAGTAATGTTGTCCAGTTGAAGCCTAATGTAATGCTCGGCGAAGAAGTCAACCCTAAAGGGTTCTGAAAATTGACCAATGCTCTAGAATATTGATTGGCAACTCTGCCTCCTGAGACATTCTTTGAGAGACATTCTGGTGAGAAGTCTACCAAGATAGGGATTGTTTGACTAAAGGATCCAACCAAATTATTTGAGAGGGATGAGTGCAATCTCCACTTCATTGACTCAACATGCAGAGTTGAAGAGAACACAGGTTAAAATTAGCAAAAGGGATGGTGCATGACGCTGCTACCATCAAATCCACTATCTCCATACACTGAGATACTGAAGGATGGAGTCATGGACTGAAGATTTAGACAGGTTGACTGAAGCTTGACCTTGCAATGTTCTGTTAAATATACAGTCTAGTGAGAATTAAACTTTCATGATTAAGATAGGGCATGCAATATTAAACAACTTTTCAATTAACTTTTATCATCATATTTGCTTTGTTCTCTTTGTATTCTTAGTTGAAAAAAACCTATGTAGGCTCATATGCTAATTTCTAAGCCTTTGAAGGCCGCCTCTTATCTGATTCAATTTGACAGTTTTTCACTGCTAGAGACACGTTAGTTCATGTGAGTCATATAGATAACATGGTGCTCACACCCGTGAAGTTATTTAAGAGTAAACACATTTATTGCCTGAAATGCAAATCTTTCAAAAGATCTGATCTAATGAGGCAGTCATCAGAAGCTTAAATACAAATAATTCTAGTGCTTTTAACTAAATTTGATATTGATCCATTCACCTTAGGAATGGATTCCCAAAGTTTGAGATTAGTAAGTATGAACTGGAAACATTTTTTTAAATTCTGAGGAAGGGAAAAAAGAAACACCCGGTTTATCTATTCTTTATCAATAATTTAAGAAATGGTGTCTAGAAGAGGGAAAACTTCCACAGACAGTAGTAGCTTTAAAAATTAAATAAAGCTGCTTTACAGACCTATTGTCCACCAGTTTAAGGTCCTGACCCCTAAAGTTTGCTATACCTTCTGCAGTAATGAGCGCAAATGCTCAACCTTAAAATTAAAGGGACATTAAACACTTTGAGATGGTACTATAAAATGATAAATTGTATATATAAAACAACTCTGCAATATACTTTTATTATTTATTTTGTCCTCTTTGCCTGTAATTCCATTCTGAAATTGTGAGCTTTTCAGTTCCTGTTAGAAATGGAAGTACAGAACACTGTTAAATCCAGCACAACCATTGGCTGCACACTCTAATGACCTATGTATAACTGTCCCTAATTGGTCACAGCAGAGAAGGTAACACAAGTTACAGCATGGCAGCTCCCAGTGTTTTATAGACACTAAAACTTTACACTTATTTTGTCACTTTTTAAACAACTAATGGAACTTTAAAAAATACATCTACATGTTATTCATGGACTAATCTTTTCTTTGAATGCATCATTCTATCTAGCATGTATTTAGTGTTTAATGTCCCTTTAAAGGAAGTAGCCTCAGAATCCTAATCAGGATTATTATCATGGTCCTCAGAGTATTATTCACAGTCTGAAGATGAATCAGAAACCTCTGAATTGTTTAAGAAGAAATAGTGATATTAGGTAAATCACCCCTAGAAGGCAAATTAGATAAACGCTTTTGCTTATTCGATGGTGGCATTGATGCGAAAACCTTCAAAATATTGTTTTTCACAAAACCTTTAAAACCTGTAGAAAAATCAATGGAATCAACTGATAGGACTCCACTGAAGGAGGACAACCCCATTTAGATGGAACAGCAGAAGTACTCATCTAGACAAGAATTGCATAGCTGAGTTGGAGGGCATACAGTAGCAACTTTGCAAAGCATACATTTGTCAGACCAGAGGGATTAAATATTCTGTCTACCTCCCTTCTAATAGGTCTGATAAAACTCCAGAAGGGACACTTTCAGCCTGCTTCATGGTTATAATCAGGACAAATAATAATAACATAACAAACAGCTAAAAATATTATGTAGCATAGACAGAGTGATATAGAATAAACGTCACTGAAACTGACTTAAATGTGGGGATAAGATACCATTGAAACAAGCTAAACTGCTATAATTTCAACTACATGGTCTCCAAAAATTAAGCATCAATATAGCTGAAGACTGTGCAAAATTATAACTACTGCTCCTGGTGTGGAGCACTCTTACCCCCTACTGTACCACACCAGCGACCAGATCAGAAAAAGGGAAATTTATGCTTACCTGATAAATTTGTTTCTTTTACGATATGACAAGTCCACGGATTTCATCCTTACTTATGGGATATTGCCTCCTGGTCAGCAGGAGGAGGCAAAGAGCTCCACAGCAGAGCTGCATAAATAGCTCCTCCCTTCCTTCCCAACCCAGTCATTCGACCGAAGTTAGGAAGAGAAAAGGAAAAGCCAAGGAGCAGAGGTGATTGAAGTTTAACAAAAATAAAGACCTGTCGTAGAAAACGACAGGGAGGGCCGTGGACTCGTCATATTGTAAAAGAAACAAATTTATCAGGTAAGCATAAATTTCCCTTTTCTCTTACAAGATATGACAAGTCCACGGATTTCATCCTTACTTATGGTATACAATACCAAAGCTATAGGACACGGATGAAAGGGAGGGACAAGACAGGAACCTAAACAGAAGGCACCACTGCTTGAAGAACCTTTCTCCCAAAAACAGCCTCAAACAAGACAAAAGTATCAAATTCGTAAAATTTGGAAAAAAAATGAAAAGAGACGACCAAGTTACAGCCTTGCAAATCTGTTCCACAGAAGGCTCATGTTTAAATGCCCATTAGGAAGCGACAGCCCTAGTAGAATGAGCCATAATTCTTTCAGAAAAACAACAATTAATGAAGATGATTGACGAAATTCATTAGACCACGTCCAAGTTATGTAACAGACGCTCCCTCTTAGAAGAAGGATTAAGACACAATGAAGGAACAATAATTTCCTGATTAAAATATTAGTTGGAAACAACCTTAGGAAGAAAACCAGGTTTGGTACCTAACACTACTTTATCGGAATGAACAATAAGGTAAGGAGAATCACATTGTAATACTGAAAGCTCAGAAACTCTGCGAACAGAAGAAATAGCAACCAAAAATAAACCTTTCAAGACAACAACGAAATATATATGGAATGCATAGGTTCAAACGAAACCTTTTGAAGAACTAAATTCAAACTCCAAGGAGGAGCAAATGGACTAAACACCGGCCTGATTCTAGTCAGAGCCTAACAAAAGGATTGCACATCCGGAACATCTGCCAGACGCTTGTGTAGTAAAATAGACAAAGCAGAAATCTGTCCCTTTAAGGAACTTGCTAACAACCCTTTCTCCAATTCTACCTGGAGAAAAGATAAAGTCCTGGGAATCCTAACCCTACTCCATGAGTAGCCCTTGGATTCACACCAAAAAAGATATTTATGTCATATCTTATGACAAATTTTTCTAGAGACAGGCCTTCGCGCCTGAATCAAGGTATCAATGACCGAATCCGAGAACCCTCGCATAGATAAAGTCAAGCGGCCAATCTCCAAGCAGTCAACTGCAGAGAAATCAAAATCAGATGATGGAAAGATCCCTTAATGAGAAGGACTTCCCCCAATGGAATCTTTCACGGTGGAAGAGATGATATTTCCACCAGCTTGGCATACCAAAGCCAGCGAGACCACGCCGGAGCAAAAGGGATCACCGACACCCTCTCCTGATTGACTCGAGCAATCACACGGGGAAGGAAAGTAAGGGAACACACAAGATAGGTCGAACGACCCAGGCACTGCCAAGGCAACTATCAGTTCAGCCTGGGAATCCCAGGACCTGGACCCAAAACACAGAAGCCTCACATTCTGACGAGATGCCCTAAGAACAACTCTGGCCTGCCCCATCTGAAAATCAGATTGGCAATTACCTCCGGATGGAGTTCCCATTCCCCCGGATAAAAAAGCTGTTTGCTCAGAAAATCCACTTCCCAGTCTTCCACTCCTGGAATGTGGATTGCCAACAAAAAAACAAGATTGAGCCTCTGCCCACTGAAATATCTTGGTTACTTCATTCGCTAAGGAACTCTATGTTCCTCCCAGCCGATTGATGTAAGCCACAGTCGAAATATCGCGACTAGAAACTGATGAACCTGGCCGAAGCGCAATGAATATTGCTCGCAACTCTAGGATATTGATGGGAGTAGATACTCCAATTTAGACCCTACACCCTGAGCCCTCAGGGAGCTCCAGACTGTTGCCCATCCTATCAGGCTGGTGTCCATTGTCACTATCACCCATGAGGGACTGAGGAAGCATGGTCCCTGAAATAGAAGAGCCAGCGACAATCACCATAAAAGAGAATCCCTTGTCTCCAGCTCTAGATTTATCTGACGAGACAAATTTGTGTAATCTCTATTCCACTGACTGAGCAAGCTCAGTTGCAGAGGACGGAGATGAACCGTCATGCACTGACCCACTGATGGCAGTTAGGATTGGCCTGAAGAGATCGGCATACATCCAGAATCTTAAACTGTCTGACCTCCGTCAGAAAGATATTCAAGGATAACGAGTTGAGTAGTGCCCCCAAGAAAGGAATCTTTGTCTGTGGAACTATCGAGCTCTTTTTTAGATTCATTATCCACCCATAAGTCCTCAGAAAGAATAGAACCATGTCGGTATGAGACTTTGTTAGCTGATAAAACAACGCCTGGATCAGATATATCTTCCAGCTAAGGTGTCACTGCAATGCCCCGCGGTCTCAGAGCCTCTAGCAGCAAACCAGAAACCTTGCGGAAATTCTGGGAGTTGTGGCCAGACCAAAAAGAAAGAGCCATGAACTGAAAAAGTTTGCCCAGAAAAGCAAACCTCAGGAACATGAAAACATTCATCCTTTAGATCCATAGTAGACAAAAATTGACCCTCCTGGATCAATAGAAGAATGGCACCAATAGTTTCCATTTCAAAAGATGTAGCACTGAGAAACTTGGTTAGACTCTTGAGAGCTAAGATAGGACTGACAATTCCCTCTTATTGGGAACTACAAACAGATTGAAATAAAAACTTTTTTTTTTTTTAAATGCAGCTAATCACCCGTAAGGGTCTCAAGGTGCTGCTCATTTTATCGTCTGTCCCCGTTCCTGAATCAGAATGGAACAAAATACTCCCATGAAGGATAGGTCTCTTACACAGCGTAAGAACTTCTCCCTCTTCATCTGGTCTACAGACAATCGAAAAGAAGGAATCTTCCTCTGGGGGAAGAATCTGTGAAATCCAGTTTGTATACTTGAGACACTATATCAAAAGTCCAATAAAAACAAAGAATTAGTCAATATGCCGCCACGCCAGTGATGGTAGAAAACACACAGACGGTAGACATTGTAAACTTTGGTGTGTGATCTATAAGAATGTATAGCCCATTAGGACTATCCTCCAATGCTATGAAAATTCACCTAGTGATCGAAATCACCCTTTCCCCTAAGGAATGACGTCTAATCTCTTAGCTGAGACGGCTAAGGAAAACTCTATTTTGCCATTTGTAAAATGGTCATCCAGCACCTGGATTCGACCAACAACCTTTGTTGTGCAGAGCCAGAAAGGTATCCACTAAGCTACATTAGCTCCTAGTTTTAACCAACTCTCATACAGCAATCGCCAAGGAGAGAAAAGGTTCAAAAGAGAAAAACAAACTTGAAAATAGGAAACAACACAATTCCTCTAATTCACAAAAGTAGCATTATGTCTGAGCACATTTGTCTCAGCCTCAGTCATAAGAATGAACTTTCAAAGCAAATAACTGAAATCTGTTAAATATAATGCACACATAACGAGACGTTACTGTCTTTGAAATTTTCAAAGAAACTCTTCCTCGACAGAGTTTGTATGATCCTATGCCGCAAAGGCTGACGGGACCAACAAAACAGCTGCAATTCTCTTAAAAAAATCTTCAGAGAAAAAAAAGGTTACTGTTTCTTTAACATTTAAAAGGTGTTATGTCTTCATGTAGAAACACCAGCCAAAAACAACATAATGTTGCATCAAATAGACAGCGCTATAATAACAAATGCAAAGTCCAATCTAGGAACCGCAGAGCACTTCCTGTGGGTCAAAATTAAATTTGGGCACCCCATGTAGAATATTTTAATGGGTATTGACCGGTAACATCATATTACTAACAGCCACTGCTGTAGACAGAGAATCAGCAATAAAAAATGTTTAATCAGGGAATGATGCTACTGTCTCATTTAAAATGAAAAAGGACAACAGTATCCCATTATATGAGCTGCAGAATAGAAAAAAACTTTCCCGGTTGCAGCTAAGAGTGAACGCAAAACCTTGTTCTGGCCACTGGTCCACAGGACCTTTAAGGGGTACTTATAACAGTAGGGTCAACGATAATATGACACAGAAAAACAGGGTTGCGTTTGCATATATAAAATTACACACTGCCATCTTTCCATGCTCCTTTATTAGTGATCCAAATATCTCATTTTCAGTAAAAATACATTAAATGTAAATGTAACCCCCCCAGCAGTGTGTTCCCTAGAACTGGAACTCCACCGCAACTGAGCCTGTGAACCTATCACTGTGAGCTCATAGAAAAGAGGGGAGCAGACACTTAAGAACGCGCAGAGCCTCTCAATTATATTTGTGAACACGGACGAGAGGCATCTGGTGCCGATAAAAGGGATTAAGGAAAGGGAGCACAAACCATGGCGCGTACCTTAGCTCCGCCTATCATGGGTGTTTAAGTCAGTCTTCCCGGTTGCTATGACATAGCAAATGGATCCGTCGGAGAACCGCATGGCACTAATAAACACTAGCCAGCGTCCCGACCACAGTTAACCCCTGTAACTCACAATAAAGTAAATCACCTAGGCGGCTGCTGTTTTCAACACTGTGCAAAGTTCTTAGTGGAAACATATATTCAGTCGAGTGCAATCTAAACATGAAGCACCGTCTCTAGTCATCTCCCGGTCGCCATCTTTATTTTGTTAAATCGCGCCACCGGGAGAAACAATAAACTGCGCAGATTCTCTTAAACCTTGCCACACACACTGTGTAGTAACCCTAGTTAAAACATATTCAGTCGAGTGCAGTACAGCACACAGTTGAGCCACCGGGATAAATAACACACAGAGCAGTCTCGGAAGAAAGTCTGCATAGTCCTGCCTGACAGAGAAACCCCCCTATCATTAGGACATTATCTTAGGCATTAGATATGTGCATGATCGAAAAATTTGTTTCGGTTCGGTTCGGATCGATTCAGAGTTTTTCAAATTTCGTTTCGGATCGATTCGAATTCGGAAAACTTCAAATTAATTCGTTTCTGATTCGTTTCGGATTCATTCGGATTCGAAAAAATTTGGCTGGATTTGGTTCGATTCGGTTCGGAAATTCGGAATTTCGGTATGTGTGCTGTGTATTAGACTAGTATTATGTACTGTATATTAGGTGTAACCCATAGCAGAGTGATATAACCTAATATACTGTACAATACTAGTGTAATCCATGGCCATCCGAATTTACTGAATAAATCCGAAATAATTCGGATTTATTTGGTAAATTCGGCAGTATTTTAATTCGGAAATTCGGTTTGATCCGAATCTCCGAATTTGCCGAATTTTCTGAATTTCCGAATCGATCCGAAATGAATTGCACATATCTATTAGGCATGTGAATTCCGAATTTCTCACAGATCACGTCATTGCCCATATCAAATCTTCCTGACGGTGACTATTAATCATGAGAACCGCCGGGAGAGAGAGTGTCACAACCCATACTGCCATATTAACCCCTATTATGCTAGGAGAACTTACCATATTTACCATGAGGACCAAATATAAAGTGCCCAAACTTATCCTGCGTTCTTCTTACCCCAGAACAAAGTCAGCACTTACCTCATGAGAAGTCTGCCTGGCAGTAAGGCATCTTACGCGGCTTGTGAAGTTATTTCCTCCTCTTCACATTGGCCTGTGGAAATAAAAAGTACTGAGCATTTACTCCCTCAGACTTTTAAAAGCAGGGCAGCATACATCTATGGGAGGCACCGTGAAAATTATGTTCCACAAGTTCCCATTGCTTTGAAGCCACCAAATGCTTCTCTTTTTGCACTGAAGAGAGTGATTTGGTCTAGGCTATACCCCAGAACAAAGTAGCACACTGTGGCACTACTTAAAAAATAATAAACACTTGATTGAAGAAACTATAACTAACACCTCACTTTGCCTCTTCCTATCACTAACACAGGCAAAGAGAATGACTGGGTTGGGAGGGAAGGGAGGAGCTATTTATGCAGCTCTGCTGTGGAGCTCTTTGCCTCCTCCTGCTGACCAGGAGGCAATATCCCATAAGTAAGGATGAAATCCGTGGACTCATCATATCTTGTAAAAGAAATACAGAGAATGAAGCAAAATAAAAAAATATGGTTTTTGTCAAGTGAGAAAAGGAAGAAGCGAGCGTCGACTCTGCAACATGGTGGGGAATCATTTTCAACACTTGCTCTGCCAGAGAGAGCCATGTTGCGCTATATCCACAAAAGAGCTACCAAAATTATGCAATAAAGCTTAAATATATCTCCATTGTACTTTCGAACATTATAGTCCCTTACAAAAATACCATATAAATGATTACCTGGCTAATATCCTCTGGCAATGATATACATAAACCTATGTGCTTACTGATAGCCTGTGGGCTGTGTGAGTGAAGGTACTTACCTGAAAGGACACCCACTCTACTGTGCTTATCCAACTGCAACTATTCAGTAGAGAGCCCACCCAGTGCTGTATAAATCAGCAGAGGATTTAACTTGGGAAGTACAACAACACAACCAACCAAGAGAAGGCTAAGGGACCAGATCCAGTGACACATATGGCAGGCTTGACAAAAACTCCTGCAGGAGGATTACATTACATAGTCACACATTCTCTAATACCCTTCTATTCAAAGTTTCATCTAGTAAGGGGAAAATGGGTTCAAAATCCTCCTTTCAAAAAAGAATTCTAAGCACCTCAAATTTTCACCTACTCCTGTAGAGGCAAAAAAAAAAAGACTAGACCATACTGGGAAGTGGGAGTGATTAAACGCTCTTGGTGTGTTGGGTGTCTTTGGTTCTTCCTGGTGGCCAGGTCTTGAATTCCCAAACATAAGGACTTGTGGACTCTCACCACCTTAAGAAAGAAAGCTATATAGCTTGATCAGTATTTTGTAGCATTTTTCATCATACTTAAGTTACATAATTTTCTTTTTTATATCTAGCTAGGCTGGCTCAGGAGCTGTGAGCTAGCAGCTAATTGGTGGCTGCACATATATGCCTCATGTCATTGACTTTGTTCCGCTACAAATGTATGCTTCATTGGAATCATGAAATAATTTTGGGTTTCATGTCCCTTTAAACATGCTATAGTCATACCTGTCCTCAAAAAACCTTCTCTTGATTCTTGATCCAACCTCCCCCAACAGCTACCACTCTATTTCCCTACTCCTCCTTGCATCAAAACTTCTGGAGAGGCTAGTATATACATATATATATATCACATTTCCTCACATTAAACTCCCTTCTTTACCCATTGCAATCTGGATTTCTTCCCTAACACTCCAAAGAGACTGCAATCATTAAGTTTACTAATGACCTGCTTACAGCAAAATCTAAAGTCCATTTCTCTCTGTTAATCTTTCTCTATCTGACCCCAGCTTTTGATACTGTTGACCACCCTCTGACCTTGGTCCACTACTTTTCTCAATCATTCCTTAATAACTTAACACATGTCACTTGAGGAAGGGGCATATCTAAGAAATGCGTAGTGGAGAAGTATTACTAGCCTGGCCAGGCAAGTGTTCTGTTGCTCTTATTTAAATACTCATTGTTTTTATCTTGTACTTTTACTGTTCAGTAGGAATAGAAACATATACCATCTCAGTTTGTCCATGGAATGCTCAATATAAATATATTGAATATAGTTACAATGTTTAAGTGGATACAACAACATCGTACCACATTTTTTCCTTTTTGTGTCATAAATGCATCTTAAGTGTGATTGTTGTATATAGAGCTTGAATACATGCTTTAATTTCATTTGATAAATTTAGATATAACAATTGTTAAACGCATTTTAAATTACACATTATTTTAGGCGTTGCAATTGTATCCTATATGCGATTGATGTATATATGAGAAGTATACCTTCTCATATATACCTACAAATATTCACACATTTTAGTATATATTTTATTTGTGCTGAAATTTAGCGTTGTTTCTGTGTTAGTTTCATTTATACCACCTTTCCCAAACATTGTTGAACAGGAGCGTGAATATTCCTTGGTATGTATTCTCAGGTTCAGGATACTTTACTAAACTTTTCTCATTCAGACTTCAGAACTTCATGACAGTATAGACTGCATGTTGTCAATATGGGTGTAACTAATCCAAAACTAAAATTATCTGGTTACTCTTGTCAGTCCTTTTGGACACTACTGGGATTAACAGCAGAAGAGAACCTTATCTAAGCCTGACTAATAAGAAAGTCCCCAACAAACTGGATTGACATATTCCTTATCTATTTGAATTCCTATAATAGTGATCATCCTCAATTGTCTATTGCTATTTTAACCTTATTTTTCCATGGGTCATCTCCTATCCTTATGATAGAGTCCACAGCCATAAACAAGTTTTTTACTAGAAATGAAAATGTGCTTTTGGTTGTTAAGTACTTGTTATTGGGAACAAAATGAATGCATTTCTTAAGGTTACATTACAGATATTTTGAATTAACCCCTTTGAACAGTGTGCAGGGGTAATCATCATTTAAATGTGTGAGATTAACCTATTGTTAATCCAAATCCATCCAACTGATCAACATAAATGGCATTTGTAAATTGGCATGGGTGTACTGGACATGTTTGCTCAATGATCATATTGACACTTAATATTTTAAAAGTATTACTTTTTCAACGTTTAAAATTATTGATTGAGAAAACACAATTTCTGGTTTGGTCAAATTTACATCTTAAATCAAGAAAAAAATGACAGGTTTCTATTAGAAGGAAGTGGCTGCAACTTATCTCATCTTCTAAAACTGAATTTTAATATTTCTGACACTGTAAATAAAGAAACCACTCAAATGAAATAAAGTTGTGATTTCAAATAAGATTAAGTCTTTGTGACCAGGATTGCATCTTTATGACTGGGGTTTCAAAAGGAAACTAGATAACGCCTTTGTGACCATGACTTTAGAAGGAACTGTGACTGTTTGACAGGATCACGCCTTAATGACAAGGATTTTAAATGGTATTGTGACTTTGTGATTAGAATTACAATAATGTAGCTGTAAACCTCAAAACCACACTGTCTTAAACGGTTTTGTCTTTTCAGTTACAAAGGAGTGATCCCAATCATAAAAGCTCATTTACTTTTTAAACCTTGTTCAAGAACGTGTAATCCCATTTAAAATTGTGTTTATGAAAACGACTGTCATGAAACTAACAAACGCAATAATGAGGCTGTGAATTAGAGACAAATATTTACAGAACCCAATTGCTACACACAATCTCTAGATAATGAGGTCATGATTTCCATTTTCTCATTTTTCCTGCAGATCCCATTAGCTGTAGGGATATCACGTATTAAATACATTTACTTATGTAAATTTTGATATACATTTGTGTCATGCCTACGGCAGACAGGCTATACAATAGCGATGAATAAAGCATTACTTAATCTAGTCAATGTAGACGAATACATCTCTAACATGTAATCTGTGGCCATCTCAGAGCGTCTTTCAGATGCACAACATACTAAATATAAGAATTAAGTATTTTATCACGGGACTCATATTAATAAGAAAATAAAAAAAAACATTGAAAAGTTTGAAATTACTTTCTTAAAAAACCCAGAAGCATTCAAATTCTTCCTATACAAATAAAATGGACTGGCACTTACGGGGTTAAAACTTGTGGCACAGGATTTCTCCTTGAATATTTATTTTTGCACAGAACAAACACGCTGCTAGTCATGCTTTAGGGAGTAAATACATTCTCTATGAACATAAAAGTTTTGGATATTCAAGGGAAAAATCCTGTGTGGCCGGTTTTAACCCCTAATTGCTGGCTGGTATTAACCATTTGTTATTATCTGTGAAAGGTATATTGCTGGCAAAAAATGCCTGTGACAAACCAAGATGCTGTAAATTAACCCTTTCTTTACTAGACATATGCTTTGTTTATCTTCTCTAATTGTTTTTAGAGGTTAGTGTCTAGGGACACCCAGTCCATTTGTTTTTATAGGAAGAATTTGAGTGCTTGTGGGTTTTTCAATAAAGTATTTTCTATTTTTTCGAATATGTTTTTTTGGGGGTTTTTTGTATGAGTGTGGGGATACAATATTTATTTCTTATGATTAAATTGTATAGTATTTAAAGTGCTTCCCTTTTATGATATTTTAGAACATACTAAATTTATTCCAGATTGTCAAAGAATAATTGCAAATGTAATAAAAAGAAGAAAACAAGACAGATGAACATTTTTACAAATCCCACTCATGCAAGAATATTTCTCTTCACTCCAATCCAGTAATTATGCAACACATCCTTTTAACAGAAGGTTATAAATAAATTATCCTTCTCTGTCACCATTAACCCATTATGCAACCCAACCAAGCCTCAATAATTGGTTGATTACAAAAAGGATACCCCACCAGAATTACCCCCCAAAACTATCCCTTGCACTGATAAACAGACTCCCTCAAATTCTAACCTCCCCATGAACTTTCAGTCTTAGACACAATAACAAGAGGTATCACATAGAATCCACACATGGAATCTCCTAATCAGCCACGTTTCCATATATTTATTGAAAAGCATTGAATTTGGAAGATGTTTGAAGAGCTAAAATATAGATCAGGTTTGGATTAGATTTAATAAAACAGGCCAATAGCTTTACTGGTTTATTTACTTATGTGTAGTATTTAACAGTTCTGAAGCTATTCTAACTTAAAGGGACATTCCAGCCAAAATTGGAATCCACATGGATGTATTTCAGTTTTCAATAGAAGCAATTTAATAATGTACATTTATTAGCAAAAATGCTTCTAATAAAAGCTATAGAAGTTTCAAATGTGTATTTAAGTATGCACTGTGCACCAGCATTTTAAACACAGCACTTGCACAGAGAGCCTAAGGTGATTGTATCATCTGGTAATCACTCAATTTGCTAATTACTGACATGATACAATCCCCACTTGTGCTCTGAGCAGCTGCATTATTTAAAATGCTGCTGCACTGAGACTAGCTATGCTTCACATGCACGTGTAGAGACAAATGTTAACAACAAAACAGTGATAACTTTTACTAGAAGCATTTTTGCCTATACATGTATATTGCAAATATGTCTCTATTCAAAGTTGTAATTTATCTAAGTGCATTTAGTTTTTGACTGGAAAGTCCCTATAAAGGGACATGAAACATAAAATATTTCTTTCAAGATTCAGATACAGTATACAATTTTAAACATCTTTAACAATTTATTTTGGTTATATTATTTGCTTCCTTCTCTTGGTATTATTTGTTGAAATACATACCAAGGTAAGCTCAGGAGCAGCAATGCACTACTGGGAACTAGCAGCTGATTGGTGGCAGCACACATATGCCTCTTGTCATTGGCTCCTCAGATGTGTTCAGCTAGCTCCTAGTAGTGCATTCTTACACATTTGACAAAGGATATCAAAATAATAAACCAAAACAGACAAAAGAAGCAAATTTGAAAGATGTTTAAAAAATTATGTTGTATCTGAAACATGAAAGAAAAATGCTGGATTCAATGTGCCTTTAAGCAGCATTTGAATTTGTGCATTAATTTAATTTTGTTTCCAAAACATCTTCCTTGATTTACGGAAAAATGTATCAAGATTTCAGGTGGACACATTCTCAAGTAGAGGACCAGAAGATTGTTTGTCTTCTTCAGGCTTATAGCAACAGATCAACCTACAACTTCTTCTTCAGGCTAATAGCAACAGGTCTACCTACAACTTCTTCTCCAGGCTTATAGCAACAGATCCACCTACAACTTCTTCTTCAGGCTAATAGCAACAGGTCCACCTACAACTTCTTCTTCAGGCTTATAGCAACAGATCCACCTACAACTTCTTCTTCAGGCTTATAGCAATAGATCCACCTACAACTTCTTCTTCAGGCTTATAGCAACAGATCTACCTACAACTTCTTCTTCATTGTCAAAACTGAACCCAACTATTTTTCTGCTTAATATGATTCAGTAAACATGTGTAGATAAGAAAGTTAATGATATAACCTTCATGTACCATCTAAACCAGTAATATGTTGCTATCCGCGCATTGAACACTTAATTTATTTAAGCAGAAAATCATATTCTCAAAGGTCTATGAAGTTATTGTTCTGTTTTTCACAGCCTGAGTTAATCAGTTTATGGACATGTTTCTAAAATATATTTATGGATTTTATAGTATACACTGAAACTTTTTAAATTGCTCTTAAATTAATGAAGTTTCTGTTTTGATTAGATTCCTCCATTTGACGGAAGAATTTGAGTGCTTGTGGGTTTTTCAATAAAGTATTTTCTATTTTTTCGAATATGTTTTTTTGGGGTTTTTTTGTATGAGTGTGGGGATACAATATTTATTTCTTATGATTAAATTGTATAGTATTTAAAGTGCTTCCCTTTTATGATATTTTAGAACATACTAAATTTATTCCAGATTGTCAAAGAATAATTGCAAATGTAATAAAAAGAAGAAAACAAGACAGATGAACATTTTTACAAATCCCACTCATGCAAGAATATTTCTCTTCACTCCAATCCAGTAATTATGCAAAACATCCTTTTAACAGAAGGTTATAAATAAATTATCCTTCTCTGTCACCATTAACCCATTATGCAACCCAACCAAGCCTCAATAATTGGTTGATTACAAAAAGGATACCCCACCAGAATTACCCCCCAAAACTATCCCTTGCACTGATAAACAGACTCCCTCAAATTCTAACCTCCCCATGAACTTTCAGTCTTAGACACAATAACAAGAGGTATCACATAGAATCCAGACATGGAATCTCCTAATCAGCCACGTTTCCATATATTTATTGAAAAGCATTGAATTTGGAAGATGTTTGAAGAGCTAAAATATAGATCAGGTTTGGATTAGATTTAATAAAACAGGCCAATAGCTTTACTGGTTTATTTACTTATGTGTAGTATTTAACAGTTCTGAAACTATTCTAACTTAAAGGGACATTCCAGCCAAAATTGGAATCCACATGGATGTATTTCAGTTTTCAATAGAAGCAATTTAATAATGTACATTTATTAGCAAAAATGCTTCTAATAAAAGCTATAGAAGTTTCAAATGTGTATTTAAGTATGCACTGTGCACCAGCATTTTAAACACAGCACTTGCACAGAGAGCCTAAGGTGATTGTATCATCTGGTAATCACTCAATTTGCTAATTACTGACATGATACAATCCCCACTTGTGCTCTGAGCAGCTGCATTATTTAAAATGCTGCTGCACTGAGACTAGCTATGCTTCACATGCACGTGTAGAGACAAATGTTAACAACAAAACAGTGATAACTTTTACTAGAAGCATTTTTGCCTATACATGTATATTGCAAATATGTCTCTATTCAAAGTTGTAATTTATCTAAGTGCATTTAGTTTTTGACTGGAAAGTCCCTATAAAGGGACATGAAACATAAAATATTTCTTTCAAGATTCAGATACAGTATACAATTTTAAACATCTTTAACAATTTATTTTGGTTATATTATTTGCTTCCTTCTCTTGGTATTATTTGTTGAAATACATACCAAGGTAAGCTCAGGAGCAGCAATGCACTACTGGGAACTAGCAGCTGATTGGTGGCAGCACACATATGCCTCTTGTCATTGGCTCCTCAGATGTGTTCAGCTAGCTCCTAGTAGTGCATTCTTACACATTTGACAAAGGATATCAAAATAATAAACCAAAACAGACAAAAGAAGCAAATTTGAAAGATGTTTAAAAAATTATGTTGTATCTGAAACATGAAAGAAAAATGCTGGATTCAATGTGCCTTTAAGCAGCATTTGAATTTGTGCATTAATTTAATTTTGTTTCCAAAACATCTTCCTTGATTTACGGAAAAATGTATCAAGATTTCAGGTGGATACATTCTCAAGTAGAGGACCAGAAGATTGTTTGTCTTCTTCAGGCTTATAGCAACAGATCAACCTACAACTTCTTCTTCAGGCTAATAGCAACAGGTCTACCTACAACTTCTTCTTCAGGCTTATAGCAACAGATCCACCTACAACTTCTTCTTCAGGCTAATAGCAACAGGTCCACCTACAACTTCTTCTTCAGGCTTATAGCAACAGATCCACCTACAACTTCTTCTTCAGGCTTATAGCAATAGATCCACCTACAACTTCTTCTTCAGGCTTATAGCAACAGATCTACCTACAACTTCTTCTTCATTGTCAAAACTGAACCCAACTATTTTTCTGCTTAATATGATTCAGTAAACATGTGTAGATAAGAAAGTTAATGATATAACCTTCATGTACCATCTAAACCAGTAATATGTTGCTATCCGCACATTGAACACTTAATTTATTTAAGCAGAAAATCATATTCTCAAAGGTCTATGAAGTTATTGTTCTGTTTTTCACAGCCTGAGTTAATCAGTTTATGGACATGTTTCTAAAATATATTTATGGATTTTATAGTATACACTGAAACTTTTTAAATTGCTCTTAAATTAATGAAGTTTCTGTTTTGATTAGATTCCTCCATTTGACGGAAGAATTTGAGTGCTTGTGGGTTTTTCAATAAAGTATTTTCTATTTTTTCGAATATGTTTTTTTTGGGTTTTTTTGTATGAGTGTGGGGATACAATATTTATTTCTTATGATTAAATTGTATAGTATTTAAAGTGCTTCCCTTTTATGATATTTTAGAACATACTAAATTTATTCCAGATTGTCAAAGAATAATTGCAAATGTAATAAAAAGAAGAAAACAAGACAGATGAACATTTTTACAAATCCCACTCATGCAAGAATATTTCTCTTCACTCCAATCCAGTAATTATGCAACACATCCTTTTAACAGAAGGTTATAAATAAATTATCCTTCTCTGTCACCATTAACCCATTATGCAACCCAACCAAGCCTCAATAATTGGTTGATTACAAAAAGGATACCCCACCAGAATTACCCCCCAAAACTATCCCTTGCACTGATAAACAGACTCCCTCAAATTCTAACCTCCCCATGAACTTTCAGTCTTAGACACAATAACAAGAGGTATCACATAGAATCCACACATGGAATCTCCTAATCAGCCACGTTTCCATATATTTATTGAAAAGCATTGAATTTGGAAGATGTTTGAAGAGCTAAAATATAGATCAGGTTTGGATTAGATTTAATAAAACAGGCCAATAGCTTTACTGGTTTATTTACTTATGTGTAGTATTTAACAGTTCTGAAACTATTCTAACTTAAAGGGACATTCCAGCCAAAATTGGAATCCACATGGATGTATTTCAGTTTTCAATAGAAGCAATTTAATAATGTACATTTATTAGCAAAAATGCTTCTAATAAAAGCTATAGAAGTTTCAAATGTGTATTTAAGTATGCACTGTGCACCAGCATTTTAAACACAGCACTTGCACAGAGAGCCTAAGGTGATTGTATCATCTGGTAATCACTCAATTTGCTAATTACTGACATGATACAATCCCCACTTGTGCTCTGAGCAGCTGCATTATTTAAAATGCTGCTGCACTGAGACTAGATATGCTTCACATGCACGTGTAGAGACAAATGTTAACAACAAAACAGTGATAACTTTTACTAGAAGCATTTTTGCCTATACATGTATATTGCAAATATGTCTCTATTCAAAGTTGTAATTTATCTAAGTGCATTTAGTTTTTGACTGGAAAGTCCCTATAAAGGGACATGAAACATAAAATATTTCTTTCAAGATTCAGATACAGTATACAATTTTAAACATCTTTAACAATTTATTTTGGTTATATTATTTGCTTCCTTCTCTTGGTATTATTTGTTGAAATACATACCAAGGTAAGCTCAGGAGCAGCAATGCACTACTGGGAACTAGCAGCTGATTGGTGGCAGCACACATATGCCTCTTGTCATTGGCTCCTCAGATGTGTTCAGCTAGCTCCTAGTAGTGCATTCTTACACATTTGACAAAGGATATCAAAATAATAAACCAAAACAGACAAAAGAAGCAAATTTGAAAGATGTTTAAAAAATTATGTTGTATCTGAAACATGAAAGAAAAATGCTGGATTCAATGTGCCTTTAAGCAGCATTTGAATTTGTGCATTAATTTAATTTTGTTTCCAAAATATCTTCCTTGATTTACGGAAAAATGTATCAAGATTTCAGGTGGACACATTCTCAAGTAGAGGACCAGAAGATTGTTTGTCTTCTTCAGGCTTATAGCAACAGATCAACCTACAACTTCTTCTTCAGGCTAATAGCAACAGGTCTACCTACAACTTCTTCTTCAGGCTTATAGCAACAGATCCACCTACAACTTCTTCTTCAGGCTAATAGCAACAGGTCCACCTACAACTTCTTCTTCAGGCTTATAGCAACAGATCCACCTACAACTTCTTCTTCAGGCTTATAGCAATAGATCCACCTACAACTTCTTCTTCAGGCTTATAGCAACAGATCTACCTACAACTTCTTCTTCATTGTCAAAACTGAACCCAACTATTTTTCTGCTTAATATGATTCAGTAAACATGTGTAGATAAGAAAGTTAATGATATAACCTTCATGTACCATCTAAACCAGTAATATGTTGCTATCCGCGCATTGAACACTTAATTTATTTAAGCAGAAAATCATATTCTCAAAGGTCTATGAAGTTATTGTTCTGTTTTTCACAGCCTGAGTTAATCAGTTTATGGACATGTTTCTAAAATATATTTATGGATTTTATAGTATACACTGAAACTTTTTAAATTGCTCTTAAATTAATGAAGTTTCTGTTTTGATTAGATTCCTCCATTTGACGGTTTTCTTTATATATATATATATATATATATATATATATATATATATATATATATGTAACAAAGAATGGGTTTGTGATAACAGCGCAAGTTAGGTGTAAGTCTCGAAAAAATCCCTATTAGAGAAAGAATGCTATTGTTGCACTATGCTGCCCCAAATTACCTATTAGGACTGTGGGATCCCCAAACCCCACAATCCCAATACAGAGAAAATATTGAGCCAAGGGAAAGTAAAATATGAAGGGCGCTCAGTGTGAAGAAAAGTGTAGGTGAACTGGAACTGGGTGGTATAAACCCAGCCGAGGAATTTGTCAATAATCGCAATAAAAACAAAAGATAGTGGGTACAATGTATCAAGTTGTATAAAAAATGTTCCCACAGATGGTATTACCAGGTGATTGATGGTCAGAGGGGTCTTATTATAGTCGCTATAAATTATTACAATATACAATATACAATATTGGACTGCAATTCATATATGGAGCACACAATAATAAACAATAAAAAATAAACAATAAACAGTCGAAAATAGAGTATTGTGCAAAGACCCCAAGTGTTAAAGATACAAATGCAATTAGCAAAGTACAAATATTAGACAAACAAATTGTGGTGAAATAACAGTCCTTAAACGATACTAGGTGGAAGTAGTGAGAGTCCCAAAGCTGTGTGGCACACTGTCCCCTCAGGGGATTCTACTTACTCTCCTTAACCTCAATCCATATGAGGTAAGTGTCGCACAGGGTAAGTAGAATGAGCTCCCTCGTAGTATCAGGTGTCCACCGGCTTGTAAATGTCTCCCGGCACCTCCACTCACATACGTAAATGAGAAGAGAGAGAACAATAATAGTGCAACCCTGTTGAATGAACAGTACTGTGCACAATATGACTATAAGAATATTACTCACACAATACAACCTCAGATGTATATGAGGTATTTTATTAGCATCAATGAATTAAAACCTAGATACAGTATATCCGCTATTGCATTACAGCTCCTGCGGTATCCGTGTACATAGCAATCACTATTACGAACTTTTTTAAAAGCGAGTGCTTTCCAAAATATCTACAGTCCAAACTACCGTAATCTGGCATTGGCTGTGTAGTGAAACAAGAAGTCCTAACGCGTTTCGAAGGTCTGGGACATATACGACCTTCTTCTTCAGAGGAATTTACCGACTGTGTGGTTATCCGTCGGATTTGTAGTGGAGCTGCGACATGCCCCAGTCTGTTTTAATTGGTTCTCAATGTATCACTTGTCATCCGGTTACGGGTTCAGTATGAAGCTCGTCCTCCATAATTGTTACTGGCTAAGAAGGATAGTCTTATATGTATAGTCCAAATATTATGGAGGCTTTTATGGAGAATGAACAGTAGCTATTAAGAAGCTGCCATATAGTTCTTATCCATGCTCATGACTAATTTAAAATGCATAGTTAAAAGACTCTATTTGTTAATAGATAAATACAAAACACACATAATAGAAAATTACATTATAAAATAAAAATGGTAGACACTATTCTTCTATTGTTATATATTAACAAAAGCTAAAAAAAAAATTTTGATAGAGAAAAGTTATACTATTTACTCAAACCTCATGTTCAAAGAAATATTGTTCCACGGCTATGGTCGGGATGTGACGCTATTTATCTTCCTACCTAGATCGCATTAATTGCTGGTGAAAACTATCCTATATCTGAAAACATGAATATAAGTAAAGGTCCACAAGAGTATACAACAACCACCTGGTAGACCAATTGTATCGGGTATAGGCTCCCTGACAGCTAAACTCTCCGAGTACATAGATTTCTTCTTACAACCCCTAGTACCTAAATTGAAATCTTTTCTAAGGGATACCCCAGATACCCTGGAAAAACTCAGCAACCTTAAATGGAAAGAAGGATATTTGTGGGCCACTATGGACGTTAGTGCGCTCTACACTAACATCCCACATGATAAAGGGATTCAATCCATTGGCTTTTGGCTAGAAAAAGATAATAGCTTACATATACACCAACAGGCCTTCTTGCTAGAAGCCATCAGATTCACTCTGGAAAAGAATTTCTTCTTCTTTGAAGGGGAGTATTATTTACAAGTCACCGGAACAGCAATGGGGACAAAATTTGCCCCAAGCTACGCGAATCTCTATATGGGCCTCTGGGAAGAGGAAGTCATCTGGCAAAATAATGCCTATTTGCCCAATATCGTAGCTTGGGGCAGATATATAGATGAAATCATCCTAATTTGGGATGGTAGTTCCACTCTCCTGGAAGAGTTTGTGAACAAACTGAATACAAACAATTTCAACTTATCCTTCACTAGCAAGACGAGTCCACACGAGATTGATTTCTTGGATGTTATTTTATTTCAGGAGAATAATGAGATCCATTCTAAACTTTTTAAAAAAGACACAGACAGCAATGGATATCTCCATGCAAAAAGTGGTCATGAAAGGAAATGGATCCAGAATATCCCAATGGGACAATTCCAGAGGCTAAAAAGAAACTGCTCAAAAACACAGGATTATGACAAAGAGGCAAAGAATCTCAGTAGAAGATTCAAAGCGAGGGGATATAATTCGTACAATCTATCAGAAACAATAAACAAAGTGAAGACCATGGATAGAAAACAATTACTCAATACAGGACAACATAACAATCAAAAACAAAGGAAAGTAAGTTAGAATTCTGGACAGGTAAATTTTGTGACCACATATAATGAAGGTGCATTGGAAATAAAAAATATAATTAAAAAACATTGGCATGTCCTGAAAAAAGACACCCTTCTCAATCCAATTACTTTGAAAGAACCAAGAATAATATACAGAAGGAATCAAAATCTGAAAAGTATCTTGGCCCCAAGCCAACTAAAATCTAGAGGCAATACTAAAACTAATTGGCTAAATAAAGAGACAATTGGCTTTTTTAAATGCAACAGGAAGAACTGCATAGCCTGCTCTCACCATTTTTCATCAAATAAACCAACTAAGGAGTTCATATCTACGGTGACTAATAAACATTACAAAATTGAGAGCCTTTGTAACTGCCGGACGGAATATGTCGTGTATTTATTACAATGCGGGTGTGGCCTACAGTATGTAGGGAGAACCACAAGACCTTTTAAAAAGAGGTTATTAGAACATATTAATAACATTGAATCTGGAGAGAAGAAACACAACTTATCAGCCCACTACAGAGAAAAACATGACCAAATCCCTACCTGCCTAAAAGGGACAATAATTGAGTGTGTACAAAATGACAAAAGAGGGGGGGATAGGGAATTAAAACTCAGAAAAAGGGAGACATACTGGATCTATACTCTAGGTTCACTGAACCCGAAAGGTCTCAATAAGGATATAGACCTGGCAGCTTTCCTAACATGATAAAGGGATAGACACATATACAAACAATGAGTGTACTAAATATAAATAAATATGTATTCATACAGCAAAAGTCCGACAAGAGAGAAAATCAACAGTGGATATACACCATCACCATTTGTATTCTCCAAACTATCTATTCCTTTTCTTTAAGATTGGACAATGCCAAATCATGAGACCATAACCCTGGCATCCTGGTATTTGGGAAACATTCTCCCCTCCTTTCTTGTTGGCCATTGAAGGTCCAGCTCTACTCTCATTAATTTTAAACGTAATTCTAGTCATGGTATCCTCTATTATAAAATCATGTATTCTTAAAGTATCATTTTAGAAATTTATCAGGTCTAAACTAGTGGTTTTAAATAACTATTTTATAGGATATATATGTTTTTAAAATATAAAGAGCCAGTTCTTAATAGAAAGGGATACACTACCAGTTGAAACACTACAATACTCATATTCATGTTTGCAGATATAGGATAGTTTTCACCAGCAATTAATGCGATCTAGGCAGGAAGATAAATAGCGTCACATCCCGACCATAGCCCTGGAACAATATTTCTTTGAACATGAGGTTTGATTAAATAGTATAACTTTTCTCTATCAAAAATTTTTTTTTAGCTTTTGTTAATATATAACAATAGAAGAATAGTGTCTACCATTTTTAAAACGAAATTTTATAATGTAATTTTCTATTATGTGTGTTTTGTATTTATCTATTAACAAATAGAGTCTTTTAACTATGCATTTTAAATTAGTCATGAGCATGGATAAGAACTATATGGCGGCTTCTTAATAGCTACTGTTCATTCTCCATAAAAGCCTCCATAATATTTGGACTATACATATAAGACTATCCTTCTTAGCCAGTAACAATTATGGAGGACGAGCTTCATACTGAACCCGTAACCGGATGACAAGTGATACATTGAGAACCAATTAAAACAGACTGGGGCGTGTCGCAGCTCCACTACAAATCCGACGGATAACCACACAGTCGGTAAATTCCTCTGAAGAAGAAGGTCGTATATGTCCCAGACCTTCGAAACGCGTTAGGACTTCTTGTTTCACTACACAGCCAATGCCAGATTACGGTAGTTTGGACTGTAGATATTTTGGAAAGCACTCGCTTTTAAAAAAGTTCGTAATAGTGATTGCTATGTACACGGATACCGCAGGAGCTGTAATGCAATAGCGGATATACTGTATCTAGGTTTTAATTCATTGATGCTAATAAAATACCTCATATACATCTGAGGTTGTATTGTGTGAGTAATATTCTTATAGTCATATTGTGCACAGTACTGTTCATTCAACAGGGTTGCACTATTATTGTTCTCTCTCTTCTCATTTACGTATGTGAGTGGAGGTGCCGGGAGACATTTACAAGCCGGTGGACACCTGATACTACGAGGGAGCTCATTCTACTTACCCTGTGCGACACTTACCTCATATGGATTGAGGTTAAGGAGAGTAAGTAGAATCCCCTGAGGGGACAGTGTGCCACACAGCTTTGGGACTCTCACTACTTCCACCTAGTATCGTTTAAGGACTGTTATTTCACCACAATTTGTTTGTCTAATATTTGTACTTTGCTAATTGCATTTGTATCTTTAACACTTGGGGTCTTTGCACAATACTCTATTTTCGACTGTTTATTGTTTATTTTTTATTGTTTATTATTGTGTGCTCCATATATGAATTGCAGTCCAATATTGTATATTGTATATTATAATAATTTATAGCGACTATAATAAGACCCCTCTGACCATCAATCACCTGGTAATACCATCTGTGGGAACATTTTTTATACAACTTGATACATTGTACCCACTATCTTTTGTTTTTATTGCGATTATTGACAAATTCCTCGGCTGGGTTTATACCACCCAGTTCCAGTTCACCTACACTTTTCTTCACACTGAGCGCCCTTCATATTTTACTTTCCCTTGGCTCAATATATATATATATATATATATATATATATATATATATATATATATATATATATATATATATATATATATATATATATATATATATATATATATGTTTAATGAAATAATATTAGTAAGAAATTGATTTTTTTATGATCTGTCCTCTTTATCATAGCTGTAGAATCCTTTAAATGTTTTATGTACATCTATTTAATTTTTGCTTTATTAAACTCAATTGCAAGAATATTGTCTATATTTTAGCACCCCAAAGAATGATAATAAGCACAGCACATTTTTACAAAATAGATTTATTGTCGAAAAAAAACAAACAAAAAAACAACAACGAAACATTTGAGTACTGAGAAATGTCCATAAATCAATACATTGGGCTATATTTATCATTTGCTGAAAGTCCTGATCGATTGCATGTTTGCTCATTCGAGCCTATTTATGAGGCAGCGATTTAAACCTCTGCTTCATAAACTTTCTTCGCTAACTTAGAGTTAGCGAATGAAAATAACCTTGGATTTATTCTACCGCATCGATTGACAAGCCCTACTCTCATGCATTTGATTGCTCGAGGGCAGGGGGCAGCACTGCACAAGTGTTCGCCCAGGCAATGGTAAATATGATGAACAAATGTGACCCAATGTTTGCGATGAAATGCGGACAGGTTTGGACATCAGGACTTACTAGAAAGGGCAGACTTCCATCTTTTAAATTAAGACATTAGGGATATTGTGTCTGTGTAATTTGTGTGAAGAATGAGATATGAGCTCTGGAAAAACCTCTAGTTGTATTACTAGGTTTAACATTACCATGCCCATAAAGTATTTTAGATGTTTTGCTGAAAACTATGTCATGAATACCTCATGATTGAGATGCTAAGGGGTTAATTTTCTTTAGTTGGTGTGCTAAAAACATTTGTTTGTCAGAAGAAATGTGTCAATGTGTTTTACCTTTGATACACCAGAACACTCATAAATACTTTGTAAGATACACAAGAGAGAATGTTTATGGTCTAACTGGTCAGTTTTTATTGGCACAACCTTTAAGCACACTGAATGATGGAACACAGTGACTCTATAAAGGAACTACACTGGGGTCATTGACAGGACAACCAGCCTTGCAATTTAATATACTTTTATATGTTACAATACCTCAGAAACATAAAGAATGCAATATATATGGTGTTTACCTTTCTGTGTATATGAAATAGATATACATATCAGAAGTTATAAAATCTTATATCATTTCAGCCAAAGACTCTGGACTTTATGATGTCGTAAAAAGAGGGGAGTGGATATTTCTGGCCCCTCTACAAGAGGTTGGGTTATGCAATTTGATATCAGAGAAATAAATAGGTACAAAACTTTGTGTTTAACAATTCAAGTTGTTCATTCTACTTGGGAGGGTGCTGCAGCGTGAGTGACCATCTTTCTGACCCATCTCCCTGGGGCTAGTAAAGTATAAGGTTTCTGTTAACTACGAAAAAATCAGCGCAACTAAATGCTGAAATACAGATAAAATTGCCTATCAACAAACAGAATAATAAAAATGATAATAAGTAACTAATACAAAAAAATACTTAAAAATATAAAATGTAAAAAAGGTTCTTATTGAGCATAAGAGATATATATCAAAATTTGAGTCTCTGTGTCATCACCAAAATTACATGACACCTCTTGTATACAAATATATATTTATTACTGTTATGGTGTTGGTGAATATTCAAAGTCCAAGTGGGGTTGCTCTCCGGATAAGATAGACCAAGTTTTTATGGGACCCAGATGGCAGTTCTGTTCACTTTAATACTGCAATCCAACTTGCAAGTGTTCTTCCTGAATCGTTCTGGTGCAGCTGATCTCAAGATCCCGATTGTAGTTGGATCTTGTCAATAAAGAAACTGCAAAAATAAAAAAAGGAACAAGCACATCCGCAATTCACTGTATCAATCTTTATTCAGTCAGATCCCTGACTATAACAAAATGCACACTTGCAAGATACACGAATAAAACAAGCCCATAATATAGATATCGTCTCACAGAAGTTCAGGTCCGGTTTTGATCAAATTACAGGGCTGTATTTCTGTTAGATGAGTCTCTCCAATGATGTACAACCACGGCTGCCAACAATAAGTAAATAGTTGCGCCAGCAAGGTATTGTAGTCTTTCAGGATATCACTCTCTACCTGAACGCGTTTCGTTTACACACGGGTAAACCATCTCAACAGGAAGTGAATAGTTCACAGCTGTTTCCTCGGGCTTTAAATTTACTGGGCTCAACTCTTATTGCTTTGTGTCAAATGACTCATAATGTCTTTCAAACTTGCAACAGTAATTGCTGACATAAATTACAATGTTACAATAAATACAAAATGCAACTAATACATATACATAAAAAATTAATAGATAGCTATAATAGATATAAAACCTATCTTAGAACAGCTATAATCATTCCCTAAACATAAAAATACAAATAAAACTAACTACAATTGATTTTAAAACCACTCATAAGACCGCAATAATTAATCATATACACTTCATAAGGATCATAACAAATAATGTGTCCTGTCGTATTGTACCATTACAATTAATTCAAAAGAAACATTCCCTGAAATTCTAGCAATAGTATGATTAAAAATAATATGTTTCAAGAAATGATAAATTAAAAGATATATATGTCAAACTATTAAACCCTAAGTATACCAGTCTAACTTGGTATGTTGTAAACTAGATGTATTATACTGGCTAAAGGATATGTTCATTATAGTAAAATTGTTACTCATTAAAAGAAATGCCAGCCAAACATACTAAAGTATCTAATGTCTTACCTATTGTTTGTTTAGATATTAATATAGACAATAGACATCTATTACAGATAGGTACAGTAAGCATGTCTATTTATTGCAAGCTAAATACTCAAATGAATACTAATATATCTCTAAATATACATTTCTATAAAAAATGTCATTTTAACCTTTGTTAATTTTAAAAGAGGGGAAGGGGTAGTATTCATAAAAGTGTATATATATACAGGTATGAATTATATAAAAATATGTAAAATAATATGTAAAAATATTTAAAGAGTATACAGAACCTTTAAGAATATAAGGTTATATATACGCTTTAGACCATGAATGCTTGTAGGTCTATGTCTATATTTAGACCTTTAGGGGCTAAGCTTTCCAGCAAATGTATCCATTTGGTTTTAGCTTTCCTTAGGTTGGTCAGACGTTCATACACCCTTCTTTTACAATGGTTGGACACACTATGTCCCTCTAGCCCATTTTTAATGTTGGTCAGACGTTCATACACCCTTCTTTTTATTTTTATTTTAGTGCACCCGATGTAAATCATCCCACAAATGCATGTCATTTGATAGACTACATATGTGGAATTAAATGTGGTCCTGTGATTAATTGTGTATTCGTTTGTTCTTTTCCAGTTCATGGTTATATCTGAACGTGTATCAATAATGGGGCATAGGCAATCATCTTTTTTACCACATTTGTAAGTCCCTGATTTTAATGAGAGCCAATTGGACACAGTTCCCTCACAATATTTAGCTGCTGGTTTTAGTTTTGAAGGCTCTATTAGGCTTTTAAGGTCCCTATTCTTCCTATATATTATGTCAGGCCTTTCATCGAGTTGTCCTACATTAAGGGGGTCAGCTAGTAAAATTTTCCAGTGTTTATTTAAAATCGATTTTATACCATGTGCTCCTTCACTATATGTTGTAATAAATTTGGTCTTGTTTTTCTTTTGTTCTGATATGGTTAATTTTCCCTTCTTGTCTTCTAACAATATTTTCCTGTCACATTCTAACCCTCTTGTTTTAGATTCTTTGATTAAATCCTCCCTATAACCTTTTTGTGTGAACTTCTTACTTAATACATTAGCTTCCTGTATATAATCATCTGGGTTAGTATTTGTTAAGGGCAACATGTGTATACATTTCATATATTTAACACATTGAAATAATTTAATTTAATCATTTTGTCGCCCGTATTTTAAAAATATATGATAAAGGATAAACAAATGCATGTCTAAACTGCAAAAAAACATACATGTTAAACACAAAAACACCAGTGACAATATCACCAGTAATTACAAATTAATCTAAAATTCCAAAGGAGTGCATTATTTAAAAAAATCACATTTCATTACACTTCATAAATTTTTATTTATAAATAAAACATATAATAATAATAATAACCTTTAAAAACCCTTATGATATACATGAAATGGTAATCATAACTCAGTCACACATATATTTTATAGAAATTACAAAAAATAATTTAAGTTCCGTTCAATCTAAAATTAAAAATTAAAATTAAAACGTCATTGCTTTCCTATTAATTAAAGGTCAACCCAGTATTTATAGTGTTAAAATTCCTTATCTCAGATCTGTATGTGAAAATACTTTGTAACATATAGTCTACAACTCATGATTTATAATCTATAATTTATGTATAAAAAACTGTACCATATTGCGTATACTCCATACATAAATTAATTAATATGAGATGTGAAATAAAATATGATATATTATATAAAACATGATATATTATATAAAAAAATTTTTTAATGTGTATACCCAATTACTAGATTGCATCTTACTACAAACTAATGTGAATACATATGTAAGTGTAAGAGGTCTAAACTTAGGAATGGATATTTATGACAAGTCGGTATGAAAGGGCGGAGGGCACAATAAGATGACATCTATCCCAAAAGGGACAACTCATATTTCGCCACTAAATGATAGTTTAAAATTAATGATGATAAAATTCATATTCAATCATCTACTAAAAAGGCCGCTAGATCTATTTCTCGGTTCATCCCACTGGGCTCTAGTGTTCCCAGAGTCCTAATCCAATAGGTTTCTCTTCTTCTCAGGGCTATCAATCTGTTGCCTCCTCTTATATCAAGTTTTACTCTCTCAATAGCCTTGACCTGTAAACTACTTGGATCTTTGTTGTGGGCTTCAGAAAAATGTGCTATAACCCCATGGGACAAAACACCTTTTTCAATGTTAACAACATGTTCCCTGAAGCGGGTTTTTAAACTTCTTTTTGTTCTTCCAATATATACTTTCCCACATGAGCAAGATAAATGATACACTACATGTGTGGTTTTGCAATTTAAGGATTCTTTGATTGAATAAGTTTTATCATCTCTTAAAGATTTAAATTCCGTATTCACCTTGTCCCAGTGTAAGCAACTTAGGCAGTTTTTTCTTCCACATTTGAAAAAACCGGAAGCCCGTTTCTGTAACCAATTCTTACACTTAGCTTCTTCTCTCAGTTTACTGGGAGCTAGAATATTTTTCAAATTGTCATTTTTTTTAAAAATGATATGTGGTCTCTCAGTTAAAACTTCTTTTAAAATCGGATCTTGTAGTAAAACTGGCCAATGTTTTCTAAAAGATTTTTCAATTTGTCTAGAGGCTCTATTGTATTTGGTTATGAACAGGGGTTGATCTTTCATTTCCTTAGTCTTTCCGGGATTTTTGTCTTTTTTTGTTACTAGAAGGGTGTTTCTTTCTATTTTCTTGGCTCTAGTATACGCATCTGATATTACTATAGGGTCATATCCTTTGCTTATGAATCTCTTCTTAAGTGTTTCTGATTCTTTCTCAAAAGTTGTTAGATCTGTACAATTTCTCCGAACCCGTTGAAATTGCCCAAACTGTATATTTCGGATCCATTTGGGGTGATGTCCACTAGTAGCATGTAAATATGTAAATATATAATTTTGTGTTGCTATTTTATTTAGCTTGTCTATATATAATGTAAGATCTAAAAATTATATTTTACTAGCTGAAATCTTACTTGTGAATTGAAGATTGTATGTATTGTTATTAAAATATTTTATAATTTTTTCAGCTTCTTCCAAGGTACCCTTCCAAATCATAATAAGTTCATCTATATACCTGTAATATCAATGTATATTATATTTAAATTGATGATTACTCCAGATCATTGAATTTTCAAAATGTCCCATGTAAATATTTGCATAGGAGGGGGCCATGTTGGTCCCCATGGCTGTACCTTGAATTTGTTTGTAAAATTTTCAAATGTAAAATAATTGTGGGTTAATATATATGAGATGCTTTTAGCTAGGGAATCTACATGTATGTCTGGAATATTCCAGGTGGTGCTTAGCCCTTTAAATGCTTCTACACCTAAATTATGAGGAATTTTGGTGTCCAAAGAGGAAACATTGCATGATATCCATAAATATTCTTGTTGCCAATCTAAACCTTCAAAAATTTTAATTGTATGAGTTGTATCTTTAAGATAAGATTTAAAACATTTGGCCATAGGTTGGACATACCAGTCTACATATATAGATAAATTACTGCTGACCGAACCAATCCCTGAAAAGATTGGTCGTCCTGGGGGATTTTTACAATCTTTATGAACTTTTGGGATATGGTAGAAAATCTGAATATTGGGATTTGTCCTATATATAAAATTGAATTCTTCGATGCTTCACATGTGGTGGGATTGCCCCACATTACGCCCCTTTTGGAATCACATTGAGTCCCTACTACAAAATCTGTTCAACTTCTCATTTAGACTAGAACCCACTGTAGCAATATTAAACCTTCTGCCGAGAAAAGTCGGTTATTTACGCCAACGTTTAACACAATTCATTCTTAATTTGGCTAAAACACTAATAGCTAGAAAATTGAAAAACTCAATAGTCCCCACATGGTCTGAGTTGATAGCTCACGTTGATGAAACACTTATCCTGGAGGAGTATAGTTATTATAGAACTCAAAAACTAGATACATTCTTGAACATCAAATTTTATTGGGAATCCATTAGACCTTTATTTATTAGCGCAAACACACCTGCCATCCCTCAGTCCTCAGGAAGGGCTTCTGCTTCAGATTCATGATAACTCATACATAATAAAATGTCTGGAAGTGTCTGATGGAGAGATTTGACCTGATTTAAAGTAATAAGCTTTTTCTTTCTTTCTTTTACTTGGTTTTGTGACAGCTTGAATCAATGACAACAGCCATGTTACTACAGATATGTTTTGTATTGTTTGTGATTTTGTATTGTTTGATTACATATAACGCTAATAAAAATGATTATAAAAAAAAAAAATTAATTCTTCATTGTCTATAATATTATTTTCTTTGGCCTCTAATAATAATGCTTTTATATTGTTTGGTTGGATTCTGCTTTAAAATAGAATATACTTGATTTTCTCCCAACCGTATAAATGCCTCTTTAAGATAATCTCCTCTATTCTGTACCACTACTCCTCCTCCTTTGTCCGACTGGTGGATAACAATTGTCTTATCATCAGTTAAATCTTTGAGGGCTTTTCAGGAAAGCTTAAACCAAATGGATACATTTGCTGGAAAGCTTAGCCCCTAAAGGTCTAAATATAGACATAGACCTACAAGCATTCATGGTCTAAAGCGTGTATATAACCTTATATTCTTAAAGGTTCTGTATACTCTTTATATATTTTTACATATGTTTATATAATTCATACCTGTATCTATATACACTTTTATGAATACTACCCCTTCCCCTCTTTTAAAATTAACGAAGGTTAAAATGACATTCTTTATAGAAATGTATATTTAGAGATATATTAGTATTCATTTGAGTATTTAGCTTGTGATAAATAGACATGCTTACTGTACCTATCTGTAATAGATGTCTATCGTCTATATTACTATGTAAACAAACAATAGGTAAGACATTAGATACTTGAGTATGTTTGGCTGGCATTTCTTTTAATGAGTAACAATTTTACTATAATGAACATATCCTAGCGAACATATCCTAGCTAACTTTGTATTTATTTTAGTTAGGTAGTTATTAAATAGTTAATAACTATTTAATAACTATTCTACCTAGTTAAAATAAATACAAACTTGTCTGTAAAATAAAAATAAACTCTAAGCTAGCTACAATATAACTATTAGTTATATTGTAGCTAGCTTAGGGTTTATTTTATAGGTAAGTATTTAGTTTTAAATAGGAATAATTTAGTTAATGATTGGAATTTTTATTTAGATTTCTTTTAATTATATTTAAGTTAGGGGGTGTTAGGGTTAGGGTTAGACTTAGGTTTAGGGGTTAATACGTTTAGTATAGTGGTGGCGACGTTGGGGGAGGCAGATTAGGGGTTAATAAGTGTAGGCAGGTGGTGGCGACATTGGGGGCAGAAGAGTAGGGGTTAATAAACATAATGTAGGGTTCGACGATGTTGGGGGCAGCAGATTAGGGGTTCATAAGTATAATGTAGGTGGCGGCGGTTTCCGGAGCGGCAGATTAAGGGTTAATAATTATAATGTAGATGTCGGCGATGTCGGGGGCAGCAGATTAGGGGTTAATAAGTGTAAGATTAGGGGTGTTTAGACTCGGGGTTCATGTTAGGGTGTTAGATGTACATAAAATGTATTTCCCCATAGGAATCAATGGGGCTGAGTTAAGGAGCTTTACGCTGCTTTTTTGCAGGTGTTAGACTTTTTTTCAGCCGGCTCTCCCCGTTGATTCCTATGGGGAAATCCTGAAAGAGCACGTTACACCAGCTCACCGCTAACATAAGCAGCGCTGGTATTGGAGTGCGGTAATGAGCAAAATTTTGCTCAACGCTCAGTTATTGTCTGGTTTATAAAAACTCGTAATACCAGCGCTGTCTGTAAGTGAGCAGTGAGCATAAACTGCTCTTTAGCACCGCATAGCCTCTAATGCAAAACTCATAATCTAGCCGATTATTTGTTGTGATCCTTATGAAGTGTATATGATTGATCACTGCAGTCTTATGAGTGGTTTTAAAATCAATTGTAGGCGTAGCTAGTTTTATTTGTATTTGTATTTTTATGTTAAGGGAACAATTTTAGCAGTTCTAAGATAGGTTTTATATCTATTATAGCTATCCATTTTTATGTATATGTATTAGTTGCATTTTGTATTTATTGTATTTACTGTAACATTGTAATTTATGTCAGCAATTACTCTTGCAAGTTTGAAAGACATTAAGAGTCATTTGACACAAACCAATAAGAGTTGAGCCCGGTAAATTTAAAGCCCAAGGAAACAGCTGTGAACTATTCACTTCATAGACTACAATACCTTGCTGGCGTAACTATTTACTTATTGTTGGCAGCCATAGTTGTACATCATTGGAGAGACTCACCTAACAGAAATCCAGCCCTGTAATTTGATCAAAGCCGGACCTGAACTTCTGTGAGACGATATCTATATTATGGGCTTGTTTTATTAGTGTATCTTGTAAGTGTGCATTTTATTATAGTCAGGGATCTGACTGAATAAAGATTGATACAGTTAATCGCGGATGCGCTTGTTCCTTTTTCTTTTGCAATAAGGTTTCTGTTATTTCTCCTTTTTATTTTAAAACTGTTTGCTTAGGGGGGGGGGGTGGAGCTAGCCAGCCAAGCGAGCTTTGTGAGAGAGCTCCGGTGCCCTTTCTGGCTGAGAATATCTTAGGCAGTAGCCAAAAGCTTAATCCAACAGGATTCAAGTCCTCTAAAGGATCACAGATAACAGAGACCTCCACCGAATACCGCCTGTAACAAAACTCATAGACGACATGGCGCAGCTTCACTCTGCATAAGATATGCCATTAGAAACAATGCCACTATCATCGATCAAGCTCAGAGCTTATCCCCACTCTATCATTCAACTATGGACAGCGTTGGGTGAAAAAACACTTAAAAGTCACAGCCTGTGCCAAAGATAGCAGCTGCGATAGCAGACTAGTGCACACGGTGGGCCCGGAGATCAGCGTACCTGAGGACTCAAGGACAAATAAGTCTATCACTTTAAAAACATATAAATCACTGCAGCACACATGGCGATTAAGGCCTACTTTAAGCAAGAATAGAGTTAACCTCTGCAAAGCACAAAGACATCAAGATATCATAAATAAGGGATGTCTATGCCTCTACATCCTTAAAATCTTTATGTCATGATAAAAAATTTAAAGCAACTTGATATATAGAAAATAGCTTTTTGTCGTGAGAAGGAACTTCAATATGGGATAAAACAATTCTGATACCTTACAAAAGCATAAATATATTGCACTCTTTCACCAGCAATATCTACATATGCTATAATAGGGCAAAAGTCCTCAACTAAAGCTTTTTGATGAAATTATATGCAGAAATATGCATTGTTTAAAATCTGATTCTAGATTGTAAGTTCCCACAGGAATAGGGCCCTCAATCCCTCCTGTATGTGTTTGTAAATTTTGTCCTGTATCTTACAAGTCTTGTATTGTTTTATCTAAATGAATTGTATCCATGGACAGAGCTGCGGAATCTGTTGGCGCTTAATAAATAACGTATAATAATAATAATAATATACCTAAGAAAACACTTTTGAACGAATTAAAATGTCTCCTAAAAGGCCTAATAAATTGGGCAGAGGCTCCAAACAAAGACAAACCCCTACACCGTGAGTGAACAGCTATTTCAAAATGCTGAAAGCTAAATCCTCTCTCACCGCTACAGCAGGAGATCCTAACCCTGCCACAGCCTACTCATCTTATGAATCAGGTTCAGAACCTACAACAGGAACTATAACTGTACCTAAAGCTCTATTTGAATCAATTCCCTCTAAAAAAGACTTTTCTACACTAATAACGCAAGTTAAGCAATGCATAAAGGAAGAAATTTGTGATCTTAAAAAGGAAATTTCAGAAATTGGCCACAGAATTGAGGCAATTGAAAACACTCAGGATACTCATACTACAGCCATTTCAGAACTGCATAACGTCATTCACAAACAAAATACTACAATTCAAGACCTTGAAGATAAAGTGGATGATGCAGAAAATAGAAACAGGCGTCACAACATTTGAATTAGGGTTATCCCTGAATCCATTACACCTTCGGACTTGGAACAGTATTTACAAGATTTCATCAAAGCACTCAAACAAGAAGAGACACCAACCAAGATTGAAATAGATAGAGCCCACAGGGCACTATTTCCTAAACAGCAGGACAATCAACCTCCTAGGGATGTAATAGTCCGGATCACTAATTTTCAGGCTAAAGAAGAGTTAACGAGGCTTGCTAGAGAACAACAGCCCATTAAATATTAAATTACTGACATACAAATGTACGCAGACCTTTCCCAAAGGAACCTTTTTAAATGTACCTCTCACTATGCTCCTAAGGCAGATGAACATACCTTACAGATGGGGGTTCCCCTTTCACCTGATAATTGTGTGGAAAGGAAGGTGCATCACATGTTCTTCACCTAGAGACATCCAAAATGTCAACATCCCTCCTTCAGAATTTGGAGACACTCATCTCTCCAATACGAAACAAACAAATGAAAGCAGCTCCATCCCTCTTCCACAGAGAAAAGAATGGCAGCAAGTCCAGCAAAAGAGAACACACAAACATCTGACTCACAAACCCAAGTGACTGAGAAGGTGAGAATGGATGAGTCTTGGGGCCGAATTATCAAGCTCTGAATGGAGCTTGATGCCCCTGTTTCTGCGCAAGCCTTCAGGCTTGCCGGAAACAGCTCCATAACTGATCCAATGCCTCTGAAGCTGCAGTCTTCAATCTGCCTGATCCTATACGATCGGGCTAATTGACACCCCCTGCTAGAGGCTGATTGGCCGTGACTCTGCATGGGGCGGGATTGGACAAGCAGTTCACAAGAACTGCTTGTGCAATGATAAATGCCGACAGCAAATGCTGTTGGCATTTATCGTCGATGTACGACGGACATGATACGCTACATCGTATCATAACCGCTCGCACTTTCATAAATCAGCCCCTTGATCTTTTTATGATATCTTTTTGAAGTTCTGAAAAATGAGCTACCTTTTGTTAGCTACAAAGTTCAAGTGTAGATTATAGATCATATCTTTATTCGCCTACATTAAAAGTTTTGCGCTATAGAGGGTGCGAAACGAACGCTATTTTACCCTCCATTTCTGAAAAGCCGGCATGTGTATGCGATATGGTGGCGATAAGCTACATACCACACAAAATCCAAGGGCTGATAACATGTGTTCATGCATGCTTTCCCCATAGACATCAATGGGGAGAGAGTGTTATAAACAAAACTTACACCTAAAGCGCGGAATGGTGATCACCGTAATGCAGCCCCATTGATGTCTACAGGGGAAAAAAAGTTACATTTAAACCTAACACCCTGACATAAACCCCAAGTCTAAACACCTCTAATCTGCTGCCTCGACATCGAAATAAAGTTATTAACTCATAATCTGCTGCTCCCAATGTCGCCGCAACCTACCTACATTTATTAACCCCTAATCTGCCGCCCCCATCGTTGCTGCACTATACTTAATTTATTAACCCCTAAATCTAATTCTAACCCTAACACCCCCTAACTTAAATATAATTTAAATAAATCTAAATAAAAATTCCCATCATTAACTAAATTATTCCTATTTAAAACTAAATACTTACCTATAAAATAAACCCTAAGCTAGCTACAATATAACTAATAGTTAAATTGTATTTAGCTTAGGGTTTATTTTTATTTTACAGGCAAGTTTGTATTTATTTTAACTAGGTAGAATAGTTACTAAATAGTTATTAACTATTTAATAACTACCTAGCTAAAATAAATACAAATTTACCTGTAAAATAAAACCTACACTAACACCTAACACTACACTACAATTAAATAACTTACCTAAATTAAATACAATTAAATAAATTAAATACAATTAGCTAAATTACAAAAAAAACGAACACTAAATTACAGAAAATAAAAAACAAATTACAAGATATTTAAACTAATTACACCTAATCTAAGAGCCCTATCAAAATAAAAAAGCCCCCCCAAAATAAAAAAAAAACCCTAGCCTAAACTAAACTATCAATAGCCCTTAAAAGGGCCTTTTACGGGGCTTTGCCCCAAAGAAATCATTTCTTTTACCTGAAAAAGAAATACAAACAACCCCCCAACAGTAAAACCCACCACCCAAACAAACAAACCCCCAAATAAAACCCTAACTAAAAAAACCTAAGCTCCCCATTGCCCTGAAAAAGGGCATTTGGATGGGCATTGCCCTTAAAATTGCTATTGCTGCCCCAAGCCCCAAGCCCTAACATAAAAATAAAACCCACCCAATACACCCTTAAGAAAACCTAACACTAACCCCCCGAAGATTCACTTACTGGGAGAAGTCTTCATCCAAGTGGCAAGATATCCTCAACGAAGCCAGCAGAAGTAGTCCTCCAGATGGGCAGAAGTCTTCATTCAGACAGCATCTTCTATCTTCATCCTTCCAACATGGAGCGGCTCCATCTTCAAGACATCCGGCGCGGAGCATTCTCTTCCAACAAAGTCTTCTTGCTGAATGAATATCTCTTTAAGTGACGTCATCCAAGATGGAGTCCCTTAGATTCCGATTGGCTGATAGAATTCTATCAGCCAATCGGAATTACGGTAGAAAAAAATCCTATTGGCTGATGCAGTCAGCCAATTGGATTGAACTTCAATCCTATTGGCTGATCCAATCAGCCAATAGGATTGGGCTCGCATTCTATTGGCTGTTCCAATCAGCCAATAGAATGCAAGCTCAATCCTATTGGCTGATTGCATCAGCCAATAGGATTTTTTCTACCTTAATTCCGATTGGCTGATAGAATTCTTTCAGCCAATCGGAATCTAAGGGACGCCATCTTGGATGACGTCACTTAAAGAGATATTCATTCAGCAAGAAGACTTCGTTGGAAGAGGATGCTCCGCGCCGGATGTCTTGAAGATGGAGCTGCGTCGGAAGGATGAAGATAGAAGATTCTCTCTGGATGAAGACTTCTGCCTGTCTGGAGGACCACTTCTGCCCGTCTGGAGAACCACTTCTGCCGGCTTCGTTGAGGACATCTTGCCGCTTGGATGAAGACTTTTCCCGGTAAGTGAATCTTCAGGAGTTAGTGTTAGGTTTTTTTTATTTTGAGTTTATTGGTAGGTTTTATTTTTAGGTTAAGGCTTTGGGCAGCAATAGAGCTAAATGCCCTTTTAAGGGCAATGCCCATCCAAATGCCCTTTTCAGTGCAATGGGGAGCTTAGGTTTTTTGGGGGGGTTGGTTGTGTGGGTGGTGGGTTTCACTGTTGGGGGGTTGTTTGTATTTTTTTTTCAGGTAAAAGGGCTGCAATGCCCCACAAAAGGCCCTTTTAAGGGCTATTGATAGTTTAGTTTAGGCTAGGGATTTTTTTTATTTTGGGGGGGCTTTTTTTATGTTGATAGGGCTCTTAGATTAGGAGTAATTAGTTTAAATATCTTGTAATTTGTTTTTAATTTTCTGTAATTTAGTGTTTGTTTTTTGTAATTTAGCTAATTGTATTTAATTTATTTAATTGTATTTAATTTATGTAAGTTATTTATTTTTATTTTTTTAAAATAATTTTTTTATTGAGGTTGTATAGGATGTAACATTCAGAATCACCAAGAAACAATAACAACATTATAATGGAACATACATTTTTAGCGGGTGAGCATAGCGAAATAGTACTCACAGAGGCCTAGATTTAGAGTTCGGCGTTATCCGTAAAAACCAGCGTTAGAGGCTCCTAACGCGGGTTTCTTACGCACTCCGGTATTTAGAGTTTATTTACCGCCACTCAAAATACACCTAACGCTCACCTTTCTACCGCCACCTCAGACCCAGTAGTAAACATATACCGCCAAAAAAAACATCCACGAATCACAAAACAAATATTACACAAAGTACACTTACACTCATACAAACACAACACTATCTTTATTTTTCTTATTTTTTTTTTTTTCGTTAAAATACAAAGGATTAAAGTTGCGAGATCTCGGGTGTTTGAAAAAAATCCACACAAATCCATTTTCCCATTGACTTACATGGACATACGGGAAAAGACCCTCATATACCTACATCTAACGAATAACATTATCACAAACATACACTCATCGATGCATACAAACAATATACACCACATGACATACACAAAATATTTATTTATTACAAAAAGAACACGATTTATTTACTTTTTCACACAAGATCATGACGTCACTCACTTTACGAGGAAAACCAGTCTTAGAAAAAAAAAATAGAAATCTTTGGAGCCTCCATTGACTTCTATTGGGAAGACGTGCTCGTGCACGCGAAACCCTCATTTCCCTAACGCACGCAAATAGCGTAGACTGAAAAACTCCAAATACCAGCGCTAGAAAATACATGATTTCATGCGTTAGACCCAGCTATGATAAATAGATCAAGAAATGACTATTTCCCTATGGTGGACTTATGGTTTTTAATATTAAATATTCACCACACCATAAATATTTTTAACACTTTTAGATTACATCAACTACAAATCCCCATCACTAGTAACACATTATTATTTCAATAAAATTACATTTACAATTAAAATAAAATTCAATACACATTTCTGGATTCACAAACACTACACAATGGGAAACATCTCTCATTTACCTTTATTATTGCATTTCAGTTATTCAACTCATATGCTTGCAGCAACTGCATATCTACATAGGCTTAACACATAATCACTCATGGATGCACATACATTACGTTTAACATTCACTCATACATGTGCATTCAAATGATGGGGGAAAAACACATTACATTCTCTCTAGGAATCACAAAACACAACATATGGATTTTACTGTACTTTTAACATCATGATTCCATCACCAGAAACCATTAGGAATTACGTACAACACGAACATCATTACACCAGATTACAGATGTCACTTTATGGGAAGGAACAACAATGCCAGACCGCTATATAGAAGTCAGCATATGTGGGACACAATCACAATATATACGTATATGTACATAACACGCATCACCCATCACGCAACCACAAAGCACACATTTAGATTTTATTCAGCACACAATAACAATGTAGCACAATACAACAACACAATGAGGATTTCAGAACTACATAGGCAGGTTAATAATATCATGACGTCATTACAAGATTCAACCATACACATCACAGATTCACCACTGTACCGCCCCTTTAGGAACTTTAACACTCAATACTACAATACAACATATACGTAAACCACACTTTTGAACAGCATTATTATGGAGATTTCAATGGGACAATTAAGAAATATTGTCAGATCGCAAATCAATTATATATACAATACTACAGATGACAGCCGGAAGTTATTCAGTATTCGTGCAATTTTTATGGGACGCATACAATATTGTCAGATATAAAATCACTTATATATACAATACTACAGATGACAGCCGGAAGTTATTCAGTATTAGTGCCATTTGAATGGGACGCATACAATATTGACAGCTCGGCAATCACTTATATATACAATACTATAGATGGCAGACGGGAAGTTCGGAATTATTATTGCGATTTTAAAGGGACGCATACAATATTGACAGCTCGGCAATCACTTATATATACAATACTACAGATGGCAGACGGGAAGTTCGGAATTATTATTGCGATTTTAAAGGGACGCATACAATATTGACAGCTCGGCAATCACTTATATATACAATACTACAGATGACAGCCGGAAGTTATTCAGTATTAGTGCGATTTGAATTGGACGCATACAATATTGACATCTCGGCAATCACTTATATATACAATACTACAAATGACAGCCGGAAGTTATTCAGTATTAGTGCCATTTGAATGGGACGCATACAATATTGACATCTCGGCAATCACTTATATATACAATACTACAAATGACAGCCGGAAGTTCTTCAGTATTAGTGCGATTTGAATGGGACGCATACAATATTGACATCTCGGCAATCACTTATATATACAATACTACAGATGGCAGACGGGAAGTTCGGAATTATTATTGCGATTTTAAAGGGACGCATACAATATTGACTGCTCGGCAATCACTTATATATACAATACTACAGATGGCAGACGGGAAGTTCGGAATTATTATTGCGATTTGAAAGGGACGCATACAATATTGACAGCTCGGCAATCACTTATATATACAATACTACAGATGGCAGCCGGAAGTTATTCAGTATTAGTGCCATTTTAATGGGACGCATACAATATTGACAGCTCGGAAATCACTTATATATACAATACTACAGATGGCAGATGTTACTTTATCGTTTACAAACAATATTGCATCAACATTGATCGATCACATTCGATGCACATTATACACAACTATGCACTTTCATTCATGTTAGCCTGGACGTGTGCTTGTTACTATAAGATCGCGTTTAAGAAATATTGATTACGCATATGATCAAACATTACAAACATGCACTGTATGTGTGATATTTGACACTTTCACATTGAGAATCATTGTTTGAAACTAACATTTCAGCAAACAACAAATAAACGCCCACTGTGAAAGCATTCGCGCCGCTCACATACAAAGTGAATACAATCAGCAATCATTACTAACTCACTACCATTGGACTAATTGTACTATAAATCCCCCAAACAACATGGCCAATGCATCACTTGTGATCCACATCAGATCAAGTGCTTACCTTGTTACGCTGTTTTGAAAGATGGATGACGATGACATGGTAGACGCTGCTGGTGGTGCTATTGGCGAACTAGCTGTTGGTCGAATCAGGCAGCCTCGGCGGCTCAGACCGAGACGAAGGGGTCGTCTGGTTCGAGGTCCTCGTGTCTACAGGGTGAGACCCACCTTGGAAAACATGAGCGACTTTGAGGTTTTTGATAAGTATCGGCTCGATCGCGAACAGCTCATTGGCCTTTACGAGCTTCTTAAACCTCATTTGGAGCCACGTATACAAATAAGGACTGCTGTTCCCCCCATGAGTAAGATGCTAAGCTGTCTATACGTCCTGGCCTCCGGGAGTTTTCAATCCGGAGAACTGTACATGCATGGCCTGGCTCAAGGTACATTCTCTGGGGTGTTTGATAACTTTCTGAACGCCATGGTACGTATCAGTAAGCAATACATAGGATTCCCACAGAATGATGGTGATTGGAGGCGCCTGAAGCGGGAATTCTTTGATATTGCTCAATTGCCCAATGTCTTGGGAGCCATTGATTGTACCCACATTGCGCTGCGTGCTCCAATTGATGACTTGCCCTTCAGAAATCGCAAACATTTTCATAGCCTCAACGTGCAGTATGTTTGTGACGCACGGATGAGGATTATGCATGTGTATGCGAATTTTGGAGGGGCTTGTCATGATGCCCGCATCCTCTCTCTGTCGTCCCTGTGGAGACAGTTTGAGGAAAGACAAATGCCCCCTGGTTATCTCGTTGGTGAGTATTTGTGCTCAACATGGTTAATTATTTTGACAATTGCCCCTGTATTTTTTAACTGTTAGCGTCATGTTCAGCTATAGGATTAAATTTAACCATTTGTTATTTACCAACGCTAATGTCTAGTTTTATTGAAAAGCAGTTATGTAGCATGTCTTACCTTAAGTGTTCATATAGAGAATGCAATGTAACCATGTAGTTAGCATTTTACACAAGGTTTGGTTTAGGAGAAATACGCATATGTAGCATGTCTTAGATGAAATGGCAAGATATTATCTCATGCAATTTAACCCTGTCATTGTCTTTTTCCGCTAATGTCTAGTTTTATTGAAATGCAGATATGTAGCATGTCTTACCTTAAGTGTTCAGATAGAGAATGCAATGTAACCATGTAGTTAGCATTTTACACAAGGTTTGGTTTAGGAGAAATACGCATATGTAGCATGTCTTAGATGAAAAGGCAAGATATTATCTCATGCAATTTAACCCTGTCATTGTCTTTTTCTGCTAATGTCTAGTTTTATTGAAATGCACATATGTAGCATGTCTTACCTTAAGTGTTCAGATAGAGAATGCAATGTAACCATGTAGTTAGCATTTTACACAAGGTTTGGTTTTGGAGAAATACGCATATGTAGCATGTCTTAGATGAAATGGCAAGATATTATCTCATGCAATTTAACCCTGTCATTGTCTTTTTCCGCTAATGTCTAGTTTTATTGAAATGCAGATATGTAGCATGTCTTACCTTAAGTGTTCAGATAGAGAATGCAATGTAACCATGTAGTTAGCATTTTACACAAGGTTTGGTTTTGGAGAAATACGCATATGTAGCATGTCTTAGATGAAATGGAAAGATATTATCTCATGCAATTTAACCCTGTCATTGTCTTTTTCTGCTAATGTCTAGTTTTATTGAAATGCAGATATGTAGCATGTCTTACCTTAAGTGTTCAGATAGAGAATGCAATGTAACCATGTAGTTAGCATTTTACACAAGGTTTGGTTTAGGAGAAATACGCATATGTAGCATGTCTTAGATGAAATGGCAAGATACAGATTTATATATAAATTTATTTTATTTTTTTTATGTTTCTGACAACTTTTAATATGGATTATGGTTTTTAAAAAATATATTTATACAACAATATACTAGTTTAAGTATTCTGTTTGAATTATGTTCTGTTCTAAATTTATAGGTGATTCTGGGTACATGAGCCGGCCTTGGCTCATTACCCCCTTGCGTAGCCCAACTGATGTGTCTGAGGAGCGCTACAATAGGGCTCATAAGAGAACCAGGGCGGTGGTTGAAAGGATGTTCGGGCTCCTGAAGATGAGATTCAGGTGCCTGGACCGTTCTGGAGGAGCACTCCATTACAACCCAAAGAAGGTGGCTAAGATCGTTGTAGCCTGTAGCGTCCTGCATAATATTGCACAGCGGGCTGGGATGCTGCAGGCCGTCCCGGTGGACAGAGACCTCCTCAGAGATGAGGAGGATGATCCTGTTCTAGAGGGGGAATTCCAGGACGAGGGACTTGATGTCAGAGCAGACGTCATCAACCGCCACTTTAGACGGTAAATAATAGAAGTTACACTGGAGTATTTTCAATAGATGTGAACTCTAGGGAAATGACAAGTAGAGAATTGTGCAAACATGTTAGTATTGATCAAATGTTAGAATAATCTTTATTTCTCATAATATAGGTGATGCTCTGGGCATTGGGTCCTATAGCAAGTCTTTGCCACCTGGTTTTTAAAGAGGACATCAGATGGTAAGTAGAAATGTATGGACTGTTGCTGGCATGATTTGTACACAAATACATCATATGGCATACATTTTAAAAAATATAACTTTGTTTACACATTACTTAAAATGTACATAATCAGAAAGGGATACTCTAGAATGACTATGGTTCAATGTCACACAGAGGTTTGTTCTGCTCAATATGACTCATCTTCACACTTGATAGAAAATAACACAGGTTCATACACAGGCTTAGTAAGCTAGTGATAGATATTTATTATGAAATGGGGGGTGGGAGAGGGGTACAGAACTGATTCACACACTTGTATGAAATCTTTATATATAATTTCTTACATTAGGGAGATGACTTAATCTAAAGACTGAAAGGGAACAATTTGAAGCCTGACAGTGAAGATTTCCAAGACTGACAGTGGGGAAAAAGCCAAGATTGAAATTGAAGTATACCAATGGGATCATGTCTGGCATTATATTTCAATTCTGCTGACCTTGAAAACCATACAAATACATGTTCACATGGTAAGTGCAAACTATTTGATAGAATAAGGCTGTGGAGACATCCTATTGGAGACACTTAGATGATTTTCTATTTTGTAGATGGTATTTCCCAGTCCTCTATTTAATGAACTGATGAATAATACACCTATTGAAGATCAACTGTTTACCCCTGAATTGACTTTCAAAGACCATGCACTGTCCAGGTTGGTGTACCAATGCATGCTAGTGAAGACTGTAGAATATTAGTAGCTTACATACATTAGTCATATTTAGTTCTTAATTAGATATTTAGGGATCACAATCAGACACTTAGATGATTGTACTTTTTTAGATGGTATTTCCCAGTCCTCTATTTAATGAACTGATGAATAAGACACCTATTGAAGATCAACTGTTTACCCCTGAATTGACTTTCAAAGACCATGCATTGTCCAGGTTGGTGTACCAATGCATGCTAGTGAAGACTGTAGAATATTAGTAGCTTACATACATTAGTCATATTTAGTTCTTAATTAGATATTTAGGGATCACAATCAGACACTTAGATGATTGTACTTTTTTAGATGGTATTTCCCAGTCCTCTATTTAATGAACTGATGAATAAGACACCTATTGAAGATCAACTGTTTACCCCTGAATTGACTTTCAAAGACCATGCATTGTCCAGGTTGGTGTACCAATGCATGCTAGTGAAGACTGTAGAATATTAGTAGCTTACATACATTAGTCATATTTAGTTCTTAATGAGATATTTAGGGATCACAATCAGAAAAAGGAATACATATTATAGTTGATATAGAGGTATTTGAATGGACATGAAATATTACATTTATGTTCAGCATACATATATTGTTTACATGTGATATACATTATTATGTATAATTTTAATTTTTGATATTTAAATATAATTTTTAATCAACAATATAATGGTGTATGTATTTCATTAATTTAAAATCAATGTAATGATTATCTTTAAAAAATGTTGATCAAAGTTAGAGCATAGACACCATATGATTTTAAATGTATTTTATGAATATTTTACAACGTGTGTATTAACTTTGTTCCATTTTTATTATTTGTCATTTCAGATTGGCATCTGATGACTTCCTGGAATATTTAATTATTTTCTATTAAATATATGTTTATTTTTAACAGATTCTAATATATATCAATATAATCTGTAAATAAATAAAACTTGGACTCCCATGACTGGTAGTTGGCTATTTGACAAGCACATGCATAAGAGAAAATAATGCATTAATAGTAGAAAATAAAAATCTTCAGAGAATATTAAAATATATCTTTTAACATTAATTGGGGAGTCAGATTCTTCAATGCTTTTATATTGAAAAAGTATATATTAAAAATATTTAGGATATGTATTAATATTATGATTGTTTTAACATTTAATAAGGTGAAGTGGTTCAATTACATGAAAGTGACAGTGTTGTTGAATGTAAAAAGAATTGTATAAGATCATGTATCTTCCTTAGGTATCTCAAAACATTATTAGAAAATATTTTACAATTATTACATTTATAAATGGTAGGTCATTTAACTTGATATTTTTAAAAAATTAGTTATTGGATGCCAGGTTAATCTATGTAATTTTCTAGTGGAGTCATTTAACTATACTTAGTAATATTATGTATTTATTACAATCTTACCTCTTGGGTTAGACATCAAATATCTATATAGAATGTAATTTCCCCTTTAGTTTATTTTGTCAATGTTAAATCAAAATACAATATGTTTGGGTCCTTAAAGGGGTCATTCAAAATGTATATTTTGTATACATTGTTACAAATATCATACAAGAATTTAAACATATTTAGAATGTACTATAGAATTACATTCAGTCTTTAAATATACTTGTTAAAATAAAAATAAATGCACATATCTTAGTCAATGATATAAGGCATCTATATGCAAACAACAATCAGCATCAAAATAGCCTATGTAGAGATGTATTTAATCCACGAATATATATAATTACAATATAATGATTGAATAACAAAACATATTAAGTTGGTCAAATATAAGATTATTATACAAAATGCATACATAACATATAGCTTAATGTCCCTCTACGCTGAAGGCTAAAAAAGACCTCATTTAATAAATATATTTCAGTCAGTGTGTAAAACAATCTAGAAGTTAATCTAAATTTGCTTTACTCATATGTTAGACTCATTTAGCAAAAGGAAGGTGCCTAGGTTTATGATATATTAAGCATTATTGTGAAATGTTTATTTAAAGGGACATGAACTCAAAATATACTTAAAGGTAGCCAGTTAAAAAAACAATGATTTATACATTCTGAATGAGTATTCTATTTTAATCAACTTTAAAACTTGTCTCATATTATGAATGCTCATTGTGATGTTGCTATCATTACTTTAGAAATAAGGCAGTAAATAGCTAATTTATTTGCTTCAGTACTCTGGACAGAACTTGATTGTTTGGAATAATTGATGCAACAATCGTCAAGGACAACCCAGGTTTTTATTAAACAATTGTCCGTAATATAAAATATCATTATTGATTTGCAAAGAAACATAACAAGATAACTTAACATTTGATAATCGTATTAAATAATAAAGTTGATTAACATTTCATGCTCAATCACCAATGGTAAATTTGTTTGGACAGTGTCCCTTTAAGAGATTTAAAGAGTGTATTTACTTCTCTTCCTATCTTGACATACTTTGCTTGAAAAGCATATCGAGATAGGCTCAGTAGATGAAGATTGGTGGATGCACAGAGATGCCTTATGTGATTGTCTCAACCATGTGCATTTAAATTTCTTCTGTTGAGGATATATAAATACTAAGAGAAAATGATTTACAGTTTAAAGTCTAAACAATCTTCTATCTCTACAGATCATTTGATACAATTGTTTGTTTGTAATGTCTCTTTAAAACTAAAGACGCCATTGCACAATAACATATATGAGCACTTCAGAGAAATACAAGCTCGAGGTTTATTTGCGAATAACAAAGCTGTAGTTTAACATTTATAAACAGATTATCCAAGTTACTGACATTCTAACCGGAATTTTAACATTAATAAATATTGCGTGGGAAACGCATCTTCAAACACCAGATTAGCATATTTAAACATTAGTGTAATGTCACGCAATAGCACACAATCAATGTGCATTATAAATACATTTAATAGAGCAATGTCAATACTTCACAATAAATTTATTTAAAGAACAATAAAGACATACAATATTAAATGTGTATTTGTATTAAAGAAACAGACCGTTATTAAACCGAGAAATGTCTACAACATTAATAATGTGACAGTATTAGATTTTAAAGAGTATTTAATCATTAATATTTCACGGATCCCGGATATTAAATCTGCGTCACACATATCCACATGACAGGCCCATGAGTTACAAATAAGTCTAAATGAAAAATGAAGTTACAGCACCACCAAGCGGTATGTGTAAGGAAGTTACTAAGATATGAAACATTAAGGAACGGCCAATCAGAGTTCATCACACAAACACAACTTGAGTCAGGATGGTCTCACAGACATTATAACAATATTTCAAACTTTTATCCAATCAGATGTACAGATAAATTGTCCCATGGTGCATCTCATGTTTACTTCACCATATAAAAGTCCATTACACGTTGCCATCTTTGTCAGTTCTCTAATGCCTGCAGGCAGTTTATATTATTATAATATATTTATTGGACAACCCAGCAGGCATGTCAGTTCCCAGGTTCACCAAGGAGGAGAGCGCTGCACTGGTCCACGCCGTCAAGGACTTTTATCCCCAGCTGTTTGGGAACAAGAGGAGCTCGACAGATGCGCCTGTTAAGAAGGCCCTCTGGGAGTCTATCACCAATGCGGTTAGATTGGTGTGTGACGTCCAGAGGACCCAGGATCAGATCATGAGGAGATTCGGAGATATGAGGTTGCGTTTATCGAAAAAAGTCAACCTCATAAGGGACTGGGTACAAGCCCGTAAAAGAGGGGGCCAAAGAAAGGCCCCGCGGAAACTGTACCTACTCCCTTATGAGGTGACTTTATGCGAGCTCCTCAATCTCCGGGTCCCCAAAAGATTTAGATCCTCGCCATCCTCGGCCTCCTCTTCTTCCCTCCCAGCTGCGGGATCTGAAAGTCCTGACGCGGGGGACAGGGCAGATGCTTCTCCGTCCGGTGGCCTGGGAGGAGCCGATAGAGAATCTGAACCAGGTAATTATCCAACTTCATATAATATTTATAATTTTAAAAATCAAAAATGTGTATTTAGTCAGATACTAAACCTATACAGATCTCACAACATACACTACATATGATGTTTAGATATCTGATTTTAGATTATTGACACATGAAATAGGAATGATGTTTCTTGCGCTCTACAGAATATGCGTCACAGAGCGGAAATGTAATTTCGCATCCACGTTAACATGGGTTTGCGGAAAGTGGCATTGCTTTATACATGTTGTTCAAATGACGGATGCGTAATTCCGCTTGGAATCATTGCGCAATGATCGCGAAAATGGCATTTCTCATCCACGTTAACATGGGTTTGCGGAAAGTGGCATTGCTTTATACATGTTGTTCAAATGACGGATGCGTAATTCCGCTTGGAATCATTGCGCAATGATCGCGAAAATGGCATTTCTCATCCACGTTAACATGGGTTTGCGGAAAGTGGCATTGCTTTATACATGTTGTTAAAAATTAAATGGAAATTCTTAGATTAGTGAAGAATACAGTATTCTTATTTTAAATATTATATCTAATAAAAAACGAATAATACTAATAAATTATAACATATGGCCATCAATTGATGATTATGTAATAACAAGCAGATATTCTTAAAGATACAGTAAACAACACAACTGATTGAAAATAAGAGTCCAGGATATATTTATCATTAATTTAATTGCGGAAACTATTAACTCATGGGACTACCAAAGGATTAATATTTTTCTATTGATTTGTTATTAATGTAAATATTTTAAACATGGCATGATTAGTATTAATGATATGCAATCCTCATTTAATATATTACAGATATGGATGTGGCTGCTGGATCCTCAAGCCAGGGCTTGTCACAGTATGGTATGTCTCATTTTAATTGACATTTGTCTTAGAAACATGGAATGAACATTACATACTAAATACACATTGTTCAATATTTATATGTAATGTCTATTTAATAGATGAAAATTATATAATTATTCGGATATCCTTAAATAACATATTTGATTTTAATTGCATGCTCAATACCATTCATTACATCAACATATGGAGTAGATAATTCATTAACAAACAACAACATTGTGGAATCTATTTAATTTTAGATTAAAGGGATACTGAGCTACAATTATTAATATTGTCTTTCACATACAGTATGCAATATTAATAAACATAAAATATAATACTATCATCATATGTGACATATTCTATTGCTAAATGTAGTTTAAAATAAAGAAAGTACGTTTATGTGCATCTAAATATTTGTTGACCAACCTGGGTTTATATTGATGATTGGTGGATACCTTCAACAAACAATATTTATTGAATCCAATATTCCTTATCTGCCTTTAAGATTAATATCGAGCAACATTCTAATTATAATAGGAGTCAATGTTAAATCATTTTTTACAGTTTGAACATAGAAATCAATTATTTAAATTAATCATGTCAGTGTCCCTTTAAGACAAAATAGATTCATTCATCTTTACATTATTTTTATTAAAAACTATTGATATATAAATCTAATTATCTGTTGGAGTTACTTTATAGATATCTGCATACTCTAACAGCACCATGATTACATATTTGTAATAATCAAGTTTGTTATGTATTGTGATAAATATGTGTTGTGTCCTAAACAAGATTACTGTACATTGAAAAAATGGGTCGATGTGACACATGTTTGTTTAGATTTGTCAACAGATGCTCCTCAATATGTGGTTTGTGTGTATTCTTGTAACTTCTTAAGGACATATGACGGAATTATTCCGTCATAAAACAATTGAGCTAAGTGAAAGCTGTGTCCTTAAAGGGTTAAGAACATTGATCATTGGGTATATTTAGATATGCAATAGCAGCATCTGAGATGAATTTGATGTCTAATGTAGTCTGACATTAAACATATGTTCAATACAGATATGTTTACAGAATCCCCTTGATTCAATCAAGCATTTTCTGGTGTAATGACTGCTCTATTCTTCACATTTTAAAGTTGATTAATGTTAAAATTCTAGACAGATGTGATTTAGTGATATCCAAAATGTGTTTAATAATATATATCTATATCATTCATAGAGAGAGTTGGTGTGGGAAGCCCACAGGAATCCAGCAGTGACATAGAGCCGCCTTTGCGGTCTCCTGGTAAGTCCATTGACTCATTTATATGTAATTGAAGGTGTATTGCTAATCAATATTATGATCATGATTCCGATGAAGCATAACATTATAAAAAATCATAGAATTTATCTTCTGATTATATATTTATTTTTTATATTGAGCGATTAATAATTTCTACTTTATTAGTCTACACATTTGTTATTCATAAGATGTCTAACATATGTTTTTTTCAATTTGTTTTTTTGACAACAGTCATCAAGTGATACACACATGAGAAATCTTAAATGTTCTATGTACTATGCTTTTATGAATTTAACATTAAGACAAACAATACATTAATATTCTGATTTATTGACAATAACAAATCTATTGTCATTTGTATGCTCCATCAAAATGATGTAAATCATAACTTTGTGTGTGTATATCTTTAATGCAACATTGATGTGCGTATTTGAGCAACAGTAACATATGTTATAATATCTGATCTTAAGGTGTACACAACATGTTATGTTTTACAGAGATTGATGTCACATGTGGGATGGAGGAGGAAGAGGCTGCCTTGGAGTCTGATGGTATGTGAAATATATCTATCATGTTTCCAACATGTTTCTTTTTTTGAAATCATTTTATTGAAGACATTCAAAGTCTACAGCTTTTTCCCTTTAAAAAGGAATATTATTTGTCTGTTCAAATACACTACTGCCCCCTTTCTATATCAGGCAGCATGAAAATCTGCTTGTATATATTTTTTTAAGAATATATAATTCATGCCATCATTAGGTCACATGCATATTCCATGCCAAAACACAATAATAAGTTTCAAATTGTACAGACAGTCATTGAGATTCATCTGAGTGCCTATATAGATACCATATCCTCATTTCAGAATAGTTTACAGATTCAAACACACTTCGAAGTATATTGAAAACATAATCAATTTGAAATGCGTTGATTTGATGTCAGGATGTATGAGATGTTAATATATTTCTTTTACATTTTCAGATGGATCCACCACTTCTGGTCATCTGGATTCCGCCCCTGCCCAGTCACAGACCCCTCCCCGTGCACACACCCCTGACCATGGCCACACCTCTGCACACACCCAGAGCCCTTCCCATCACCAAACTCATGACCATGCCCCGACCACTGCCAGCCCTTCCCATATTTCATATCCTGTCCCTCCCAAAAAACGCCCATACACCCCCCTTCGCCGCTCTCCCCGTATTCTGGCCCGTACAGCTGCCCAGACCCAAACTCCCCACTCCCCAGCTGTACGGCCTACCCTGGAGCGGCAGCTCACCACTCCCCAAGCCATTCCCATCCCTCCCCAAGCCAATCCCATCCCTCCCCCCTGTTTAAACCTTCATTGTCCTGGGTGTCAGATTGTCCTTCCCAGGCACAGCTGTAAGTATCATTCTAAATACACTTTATAAGATACTTAAAGGTACAGTGAAGTTAAATTGGTTAAATTGTGATTCAAATCCAGCATGCAATGTTAAGCCAATGTATAATAGAATACTCTTATGAATTATTCGTCATTCTCTTGATATATTTATGGAAAACAACTTATTCCTATAATTAGTTTAAACAATAAAATAAATGTGGCCATCATTTCTTTATTGTTGGATGAATGTATCCATCAACCAGCATGCACAAACAAAGTTCATCAACAAATATTGGCTTCCATAAAAACCAACATTCTTGCATTCAAAATATAGCTTGACAATTAAAACATATAATGAATATGTGTAATTTCTAAAGATTTGTCATGTCATGCTCTATCTGAATCAGTCCATTAAATATTTAGGTTCAGTGTCCCTTTAATTGGATATCACTACATATACCAAACACCACTACTTGGATCCAAATTTTTATGTCCAAATGTGGATACATTATCTCTTGTCTAACCCAGTGGGAATGTAATTTCTTCTGGTTGCTATGTTTACACAGCTTGTCCTCAATGCCAAAATGTTTAAGGATAGGTGTGCCTACCACAGTCTAAATTGAATTTTTAAATTGCTGATGTAAGTACAATGTAAATCCTTTAACAAGATTTGATACACTCAAGCTGTATAAGTGGATCATCTAAAACCAATTAAAGGGGACAACATGTTTGAGTAACATGAGCCTTTAATGATTTCTGTCTGTCTGAATAACCTAATTCATGTGTAAAGAATATATGAAAAATAATTTATGTAAATAATTATTTGTCTTTATGATGACAATGTATGTATTAAAATCTTTTATTCTGTTGTGTAATTATCCTTAATATTTAATTTTATTTTATTTTAGGCTGTGACTCAGCATGGCTCATGCTAGAAGGGATAGCAAGAGTAGAGCAGGCCGTGTTGAGGAACGCAGCTGTCCTGAGAGGGATGAACGACACCATGCAGACCCAGCTCCGGGTTCAGGACTTGACTCTGCGTGAAATTATGCAATTACGTTCAAGGCCTGAATCTGGAGCTGGACATGCACAGGACAATGAAGAGGATGACCAGTAAGTGGAGGATCTGGATATGCTCCATGGTGGCAGATAATAATCCTCCGTCCACATGTTGAATTTGTATTTATATTGTTGCCATTTGGCCTTTTTATCAGTTTATTGTTGTGCCTGTTGCACTCTTTTACCTTGTCATGTGTCTCCAATGAGGCTATGCTGGCCCTTGGCAACTCTCTTCATGGACTGTGATGCACTGTGTTACCTTGCCATGTGTCTCCAATGGGGCTATGCTGGCCCTTGGCAACTCTCTTCATGGACTGTGATGCACTGTGTTACCTTGTCATGTGTCTCCAATGAGGCTATGCTGGCCCTTGGCAACTCTCTTCATGGACTGTGATGCACTGTGTTACCTTGCCATGTGTCTCCAATGGGGCTATGCTGGCCCTTGGCAACTCTCTTCATGGACTGTGATGCACTGTGTTACCTTGTCATGTGTCTCCAATGAGGCTATGCTGGCCCTTGGCAACTCTCTTCATGGACTGTGATGCACTGTGTTACCTTGCCATGTGTCTCCAATGGGGCTATGCTGGCCCTTGGCAACTCTCTTCATGGACTGTGATGCACTGTGTTACCTTGTCATGTGTTTCCAATGGGGCTATGCTGGCCCTTGGCAACTCTCTTCATGGACTGTGATGCACTGTGTTACCTTGCCATGTGTCTCCAATGGGGCTATGCTGGCCCTTGGCAACTCTCTTCATGGACTGTGATGCACTGTGTTACCTTGTCATGTGTCTCCAATGGGGCTATGCTGGCCCTTGGCAACTCTCTTCATGGACTGTGATGCACTGTGTTACCTTGCCATGTGTCTCCAATGGGGCTATGCTGGCCCTTGGCAACTCTCTTCATGGACTGTGATGCACTGTGTTACCTTGCCATGTGTCTCCAATGGGGCTATGCTGGCCCTTGGCAACTCTCTTCATGGACTGTGATGCACTGTGTTACCTTGTCATGTGTCTCCAATGGTGCTCTGCTGGCCCTTGGCAACTCTCTTCATGGACTGTGATGCACTGTGTTACCTTGTCATGTGTTTCCAATGGGGCTATGCTGGCCCTTGGCAACTCTCTTCATGGACTGTGATGCACTGTGTTACCTTGTCATATGGCTCATATATTCCTTATTTTTACAAGATTATTTATAAACGTTGTGTATGTTTTCTTACATACTAATAAAATACATTTTATTTCACAAATCTTTGTCCTCATTCTTCCTGTTATTTTTTGAAAGCTCTAGTTTATGTTGTTTATCCTTAAAGGGACCTAACAAATATATTTGTTATAATGAAATCATATATGTAAGACAATAGTAAATGACTTTAAGATTAACATCTCCAATGTAATCTTATTATTTGTGTTTATATTATTTTCTCTTAGCTCTATCATTGCCTGATTATGATTAGCAGAGTAATTTCTTTATATATGTATATATATTTTTGTATTTGTGTATATATGTATATTTAAATGTTCAGATCCATGTGTGTATTTATAAACTCTGCATGAATTGATGCACCTTTACCAAATGATCTGAGTATTGATACAATGATATAATCCCTGTAAAGTGTTCATTTTATTTAAATAGTATTGACTATGTGTATGCTCTTTTTAAAAACAAAATAATGTCCCTTTAAGTGATGTTGATCACTATTGTAAATGAATGTATTTCCATTTGTAAAGCGTTTTTTGTCCTTTTTACAAGAACAAGGACATATAGTTTTATTAATAAACAATCTTATTGTAATGTTGACAGCACCTGTATTTCATTTTCAAATCTATATTATTGTCAAAGTGTAACCAAATCAATCTCTGTGTGTAATGCAAATAATGTAGATGATGAATATTAGTTAACTAATATGTTAACAAAATACATCTCCTCCCATATATGGCTATAGGTAGGCTGACAATAATTAAACTTGAATAAATGACACGTTTAATCAATACATGTATAACTATTGTTATTCAACAACAATCCAAACATATCTTAAAACATCAATGGCATATGTATTTCTCATGTGTATCTTTTAAATGTTAAAGATATACACCATAGCTATAGTTCAAGGGACAGTCAAGTCCGAAAAGATGATTCATGATTTGGTGACATTCCTAGATAGCAATCTACACACATACTAGTTCCTAAAATATAAATACGTTTCTTAGTGATATGCCAAGATGTCACTGAGTCCTTGTATTGTCTGCGGTTTTTCAGCGATCTCGGATGCGCCATGTTGCTTAAGACGTCACCTGCCAGGCTGTCCAATGATTCCTTGTATTGACTGACGTTCTTACGTGATCAGGAATATGCCTTTTATTGGATTGCGTTTTGACGCGATCAAGGATGCGCCTTTTTTTTTGGGCGTTCTTACGTGATCAATAATGTGCCTTTCATTGGATGGCGTTCTTACGTGATCAAGGAAGCGCCATGTTAAGACGGCACATGTAAAGGTAAAAAAACGTCTGATTGGATTGCGTAGTCCCGCAATATTTGTGCACGTTAAAAACGTTTGTGACTGCATGCAATTTTAAAAAGCTTGCGAATATGTATTATTTGCATCATGTTACATTGTTGACCCGTAGCTGATAAAGACCAACACATTCTCTTTTGCTGGATGTCTGGTTGAATCAACGAACGAAAGCAAAATGTTTTCATGCATAGGATATTTATAGGCAAGTGCAAATCTCTACAGTCCATGTTTAATATGTTTGTCAACAATGTTCCTTTTTCTGAAAAATTACTGTTGTGTTTAATGTTGAACATATCTAATTAATAAATATGCGCTATTGTGTAATTTTTCAGAAAAAGGAACATTGTTGACAAACATATTAAACATGGACTGTAGAGATTTGCACTTGCCTATAAATATCCTATGCATGAAAACATTTTGCTTTTGGATTGCGTAGTCCCGCAATATTTGTGCACGTTAAAAACGTTTGTGACTGCATGCAATTTTAAAAAAGCTTGCGAATATGTATTATTTGCATCATGTTACATTGTTGACCCGTAGCTGATAAAGACCAACACATTCTCTTTTGCTGGATGTCTGGTTGAATCAACGAACGAAAGCAAAATGTTTTCATGCATAGGATATTTATAGGCAAGTGCAAATCTCTACAGTCCATGTTTAATATGTTTGTCAACAATGTTCCTTTTTCTGAAAAATTACTGTTGTGTTTAATGTTGAACATATCTAATTAATAAATATGCGCTATTGTGTTTGAATAAAGTAATCAATATGCATTTATCATATGCTAAATATATGATGCCGACTTCTTCTAAATGTAATTTCGTTGTATATTTTATGAAAGGTTCATTAGACACTCACATTATAAATAAAAATATTTGATTTTGTCTCTAGTTAGATAGTCCATTGTTTAACCAATAGGTTTATTTTGTCTTGTGTTGTAAGAAAATGTAAGTAATTTTCTTACTCCTCGCAAAGCCAATGAGTTTCATGTGAGTACCATCTCCAGCTTTGTCCAGTTTGTGTAAAGGGTCTTTTCATATGTTAATGATGGGGTATTGTGTTGTTTTACGGTTGTAATGGTGGTTCATCTATATTTTCAATATAGCTAACCCTATTTTATTTGCAAGTGTTTGAAGCTTTTTAATATTGATATCAGTATATGTTAATCTTGTTGTTTGTAGTAGTGTCTATTACATACAGTTATGTAAAAAATATAGGATACTGTCCCTTGAATGCAAATGTTGTTTTTTGTATCATGTATGAGATCCACATAGTTTAATCTTCAAATATATTTTTGTTAGCATATTTCCCCCCCCCACTCCTAAAAGGACTTTAAACCATATTCATTGTTAAAATAAAAATATTTACAATAAAATATTAACACAATAATGTCTCTTAAAGAAAATAGACTTTATTTAACACGTCAATATAAATGTGATTTTAAAAAATTTTTTTTGACAAAGTACATGTAGATATACCAACAAGCTTAAAATATGTGTTAGCATATGTAATGTTGTTAAAGGGACAGTTTAGAAAAATTTTATTTTTTAAAATTATTCGAAAAGTCAATTCTGTAATATCAAGGATATCAAATGTTTCTCAACAATTGAACATTTGTCTGGGTTTATTTAAATTTGCTATCTAAACCTATGAGGTTGGTGTGCTCATTTCTTAAATCTTGAAGAGTGCTTGTAATCATTATACAATTTGAGCACTAGAGGGCATTTGGATAGCATTTGTATATGTAAAACCTTGTGCTCATACAGCATATTATTGACCATGTATTGATCATTGATATCTAAAATGTTGTTATGTCAGAACAACAAATAAGTGGTCATTTTTCATAGTCATAGATACAAGGGTAAGCACATAAGTCACACATGTATTTCTCCATGTTTTGTTGTTTCAAACTTTATAATGCGTAATACAGTGTTTTCTTTGTAATCAATAATTTTCTGACTGTCCCTTTAAGCTGTGTTATTGGCATTCAAACAGTAATATGCCATCATGGATAATTGTTATGGTAATTTAGTTAGCGATTCGGGAAACAGTTTGGACATCACATCACAGAAACCAATCAATATCATGAACAAGGATAGGTATGTGATGATGTGGTTTTCACACACTTATAACCCACACTCTGCAAAGAATCTTCCTCCATGGACCCGGTCCCATAGAAGTCGATTATATACAGAGTGTGGTCCACAAGTGTATGAAAACCACATCATCACATACCTATCCATTACACAAAAAAAAAATTTGAAGATGGAAAAAAATACTTACTTCCTCTTCCTTCCCCTCTTCCCACGGGGCTGAGGCTCTGGGAGAGGCAACTGCCGACTCCGAAGAGTCCTCCTTGGAGCTGTTGTGGGAGGAGTGGAAGGAAGAGTACTGGGACGACCAAGGTGAGGAGTAGATGGCTGAGGAGGAGAAGATGGATGAGGAGGAGAAGATGGCTGAGGAGGATGAGTAGATGGCTGAGGAGGAGGAGGAGTAGATGGCTGAGGAGGAGGAGGAGTAGATGGCTGAGGAGGAGGATGAGATGGGCCGGCAGGAGGAGATGGCCCAGCAGCAAGAGGCCCAGCAACAAGAGGCCCAGCAACAGGAGGTAGACCAGCATGCGCCTCCCGGAAAAATGTGAACATTTCCTGATGAAGATTAAACATTCTTGTTTGTCCTTCTTGTATTCTATTCAGTATACTGATTATTTCATTTTGGCCTTGAATTATTTGATTCTGGCCATCAAGTATTCTGCGTCGTCCTTCTATGTTTTCTATCCGGGAGGTACGCATCTGGTCTATGTACTCCAGTAGAACCCGCACCTCCGCTATTTCTTCTTGTTGTGCCTGTTGAACCCGTGCACGGCGGGGTGCCCGTGCACGGCGGAGTGCGGGTCTTTGAGGGACCTCGGGTTCCGCGGGTTCCGCGGGTTCAGCGGGATCCTCCTGTGCTTCCGGGGCCTCTTCATCATCTCCCGTGCGCTGTTCGTCACGGGGGGCCTCTTCCCTCCGAAGTGGGAATTCCTCACCACCACTCTCATCCCGGGGAGATGCAGGAGGCTGTGCTGCCTCGTCCCCAGACTCTGTATATAAATAAATAAAAAAAAAAATATATATATATATTAGCATATTTGCAAATCAAGGTTTAAATGACTTAGCTTACGATACAATTACAAATGCAGAATCATTAATCCACTTTGAAATCTAACAAACAATCAATACGATTTCCGCTTTTTCTAAACCGTGTTTGTGATATCTGTGGTCAATCTGAATGTTTTAGCGTTTGTTTTCAGTCTGTTTAAATGCACACCTAACCTATAGCCTAGATACTGATGTAACCGCAAAGTAATAGAATGCGTGTAAACAGCGTAATAGCATTAATCTGATCCTTAACACATGAAACCCAATGTTTTATCTTTCATGATTTAGAAGCATACATTTAGTATCAACTTTCGAATGTACTTTTCTTATCTAATTAGCTTCATTCTCTGGATATTCTTTGCTGAAAAGCATATCTAAATATGCTTATAAGATGCTGATTGTTAGCTGAATATAGCTGCCTCCTGTGATTGTTTCACCGTGTGCATGGCTATTTCTTCATTAAAATATATCTCAAGAATGAATCAAATTAGGTAATATAAGTACATTTGAATGTTTTGTCAAATTGTATTCGCTACCTCAATCATGAAAGTAAATGTTTGCGTATAGTGTCCATTGAAATACATTCGTATGTGAAATTATTGTTCAATGAGCTTACCGTCAGATGAGAGTGGCAGGTTCCCGGTATCGATTCCTCCGATACCGACTACTTCCACCTCGGAGATGCTGGGCCGCAACATTTCCTCCCATCTGCAGTACTCCATTTCAAGGGCAGGGCCGCCACCGGTCCCTGCGGCATGTCGGGCCTCCAGGCTTAACTTTTTTTTAAGTTCAAGTTTACAGTCCCGGTACCGATGTTTGATAGAATCCATATCCCGGTTCCGGACACCCACTGCATTGACTGCATTCCTAATCTCGTTCCAGAGCCTCCTCTTGTCAGTCGGGGTAGTCTTCTGGTGCTGCAGCATCCTATGCCTGGCCATATAGGCCTCTACGAGGGCCTCCTTCTCCTCCATCGTAAACCTCGCCTCCCTAGTCGCCTTGGCCTTCCCCTGTGACGATGCCCTCTGTTTCCCGGACTGTGAAGCCCTACTCTGACCGCCACTGGGCCCAGCCACTTGGTCATCTTGAACCAAGTGGCTGGGTCCACCCACCGCTTCCACCCCCGCTTCCTGCCCCCCTTCCTGCCCCCCTTCCTGCCCTGTTCCTCTCCCCCTCCCTCTACTCCCCCCTCTACCTGTCCCCTGCCTGGCCTCCATCTCCTCCCTAAACTAAACCCCAAATAATCAAACAAAAAGTGAGTGTGATGAAATGAAAGGGGGTCAAAATAAAGAACTAAAAAGACAAAAAAGGTGCTTAAAGTGTGAGGGATGTAAAAAAAACAAAGAGGGTAAGGAGTATTTAAATAAACGAAAAGAATAAGACTAAAAGGAGGATATGTAAACTAAATGTAACTAGGGGATGGGTATGGGATGGGTATGGGGTATGGGATAAGAGTAAATGCGATGAAAGGGAATGGGACTACAAGGAATGGGGTATGGAGTGTAGTATGAGGGGGTAGGGGGTATGGAGTGTATGTAGTGTTATTGATAAGTGTATGTATGTATTGAATGTGTTTGCGTGTAAATGTGTTAAGTGTACAGATAAATCACTCGCTCGCTAACTCACACTACTTCTAATTCTCAATAACAAACACTCCCACTAACGCTCACTAACTACCACTAACTGACGCTCCCACTAACAACTCTCACTAATAACTCCCACTAACTCACTCACGCTCCCACTAACAGACTCTCTCCCACTCCCACTAACTCCCACTAACTCACTCACTCTCTCACGCTAACACTACCAACTGACTCTCTCACGCTAACACTACCAACTGACTCTCTCACGCTAACACTACCAACTGACTCTCTCACGCTAACACTAACTCACTCTCAAAAATTCTCAAACTCTCTATTCTTAAACCTCCAATCTCCAAAGACCCACCAGCAACACAGTCAAAGAAGCCATGCTTGTGTGGTGCTTATATACCCTGTGTAAATGTTTAATGATGTCCCAATTTCCATTGTAATTAGTGTTCAGGTGTGCTTTATTAGCAATTAATATTATTGCAATGTGTATTAGGTGTGTGAATTTGCGCATGCTCATTTAGAGTTGGTATTTGTGGAATGTGTAGAATGCGATGATGTCATAGTGTTCGTTTTAGCTTTCATTGTCCAAAAGTATTCTTTTTAAATGTGAATTTGCGATGGTGTGTTCTTCGTGAAGTGTTGTATATGTATGTTTTTCATAATATATAATGATATTGAATGCGATTTTGTTTCTAGTGTATGTATATATTTTTTAATCCTTGTTGTTATTGTGCGATTTTCCGCATCTTAAAGTATATGCGTATTCCCCGTATAAATAGTATTAAAACTTCCCCCGCTTGTGAATGTGTAATGCTTGTGTGCTTTGTTGATTGATTGTTGTTGTGACATTTGCGGCGTGTTATTGTTGTGCATGATGTGGTATGCGTCATATGACCGAGCTGTGCGTATTCTCGCGAGATCGAGTGTTAGGTGAAAAAAGGCAATTTATTTGCTTTCCCATTGATCTCTATGGGAGACTGTCTAACGCGGGCAGGATTACGCGTGTGACATACACGCGTTAGGAGCATCGTTAGATGGTCTTATATTAACTCTAAATACCGGAGTCAAACAATGACGTGCGTTAGACATAAACACGCGTGGCGTTAACAGCCCATCTACCGCCGAACTCTAAATCTAGCCGCTAATGACTCTAGGCATACAACCTGTGAAAAATTTTTGAAACAGTAAGCAAACTGTGCTTGTAGAGTATATGGCTAAGTCTATAATTCCACTTATCTGTAAAAAGAAATATCAATCCAAAAACAGGAGCTAGTAAGTGGGAGTAACAATCTAAAATAAATTGAACTCGTATGTCCATAAAAATTTGGTGTATTGTGTAATAAAACCTCAGTTTTATATTATAGAAAGAATAAGGATGATCCCCACCTTACAGTGTAAAACATAAAATAGTTAATCTATTTGAAGTGGATTGAGGTAAAGGGGGGTTGGCGGTATGGTATTTGGGGGAGGGGAATGCAGCGGGCGAGAGCCGCTCTAAATTGAAGTGGGGGGGGCGGTCTTTCTAACAAAAGGCATATGTTTTTCAAAGGTGATGATTGAGAGTTAACATTTAAGAATTGAGAGATTGGTATTAGGCTCACGGGGAGATGAAGATTATTGCATATAAATTGTGCATAATAATAGTAGGCAAGGTGTCAGAAAAGGCTTGTTGTAGGGTAAGATTAGTAAGGGTTAAATAGGTCACACTTGGGTCTTTTTTTTTTTTTTAATTTCTTTTTTTTTTTCCCCCTTTTTTATACCTGGTGTAGTAATGGCCGTAATGATTCACTTAATGTAAAGAGAGAATAGGACTGTAAAATGCCTAGGCAGCTAGAAGGCAAGATAAGTGCTGTTCAGGAGCTTAGGGTTGACTTAGATAAGGTCTAGATTAGTGAGGAGGGTATTATGCCACCATATGACTTAATAAGGAGGAGTAAATTGAGCAGGGCCCAATATAGCTAATATATCTCTGCAAATTTGGCTAAAAAGGTCCAGTATTGTAGTAGGGTATAAACTTATGAGAGTAGCGTGTGGCGTTAGGGTAAGATACTAAATGTCTATATGGACTGCTATAAACAAAGAGCATAATGGCTGTTAACAGCAAAACGTAGAGATGTACAGCTAAAGATATGACAGGAGGTTAAGTGTATAATATACCCAGGAAAAGGTAGGGTGTAAAGGGTTAACAAATATGTTGGGACTATTAGAAACGTGTCAAAAGGTAGCGCTAGATCTATAAGCAGGACATAAGGTGGTGTAATGTAAAAATACCCAGATGAGCCTGAATGTTAACCCACTGTACCTGCTGGCTCACACAGAAAAACAAATAGATAATTCAAGCATAGAGTTTGAACCCTCAGTAAAATTTGCATGAACGTGTAACACAATAAACAGTTAACATAATTATTTGCAGTCTTAGAATAGTCCTAGAGGGAAAAAAAGAATAAACATTTCAACATTATAGAAAGACTATGCAGTTAATAGTGAGCTAAAACGTCATATATGAAATTAATAACAGGCTTAGCGGGTTGGGCATATTTATCTATGTGATCAGCTCAGATTAAAATGTCCTGAGAAAAAGTACCCACAGCTTGGTTCAGGCAGGAGTTCCAAGGTTTATCTACAAGGAGTCAGATTGGTTCAGGCAGGAGTTCCGAGGTTTGTCTTAGGAGAAAAGATAAGGGTTGTTAACCAATGCCGGTATCTACAAAAGTCCCGGCAGTGTCTCTGTATATTGCGGTTTCCAGCAGCGCGTCAAGTTGCCATCTAACAGATCTCATTACTATTTTCTGAAGACTTGTTAGTCGTCTTCGGGTAGTTTGCTTGCCTGGTATACAGGGTAGGGCACGTATCTGGTGCGCCCCCCCCGCTATAGATTTCCAGCTTCTTTGTGCGATAACTTTTAATCCTAGGGGTACAGAGGATCAATCTGAGATGCTGCGCTCTTCTGTCAAGTGAGCTGATTGGGGGCTCTGAGACTCTGCATGAGCCAGGGAGGCCGGCCGCATCACTTCCGACATTAGCAGAGGGCCTAGTCGAGCTGGGCTTGACTGCTGCAGGACGTTGAAGTTGCATCTCATGCGCAGTTGCTCCACATGGGGGGGCGCCAAAGCACTCTTGCTGCCCCTCAATCTGGATCTCATTCCGAATCGGTATCCCGTTGTGGGAAGAGGAGGGGGTATGCATACCATCAGTGGAAGGTAAGGTTCCATTTAGAAGGGAAGCTTCGTATCTGTGTACCCTGCAGAGGGACGTTAGATCTGCAAACTGGTAGTCCATTTTGATCTCAAATTCCCGTAGGAGGGATCGTATCATTATGCTCAGGTCCTCCATGGCAGAGTAATGTCCCAAGTGTGATTTGCTCCGTAGATGGTTTTACTTTATTTATGGGCCTTATCCGCTTGGTCTCTTCGTGAGCTCAGTTACATCTCAATTATCAGGAGCTTGAGTAAAAGGGGGGTTCAGAGGCCCAAGACGGTGAAGCGACCCTCAGTCCAATAATTTTTCTAAGTCTAGTAGGGAGTGAGATGGGTTAGAACTTCTTGTTTAGCGTCTCGGCTCAAAAGGAATGCTAGGTAGAATCTCAAAGATGTGGGCGCCATTCGCCGCCATTAGGCCTCTTCATGCTGGAGTACTATACCACTGTTACTGCTCTGAAAAGTGTCCAAACGTGCCTTCTTTGTGACTGTGAATGCAAGCTCTTGTTTACAAAGCTATAGAGGAATATTATCACTCTTTTTTTAGTGAAGAAATCTCATTATTATTAAATAGATTAAGATTGTAAATGGGAGCTTCAGGAAGACATGTCCGATCTCTTTGGTGGTTAGCTCCGCCCCCTTATGTAAGTTATTTAATTGTAGTGTAGTGTTAGGAGTTAGTGTAACTTAGGTTAGGTTTTATTTTACAGATAAATTTGTATTTATTTTAGCTAGGTAGTTATTAAATAGTTAATAACTATTTAGTAACTATTCTACCTAGTTAAAATAAATACAAACTTGCCTGTGAAATAAAAATAAAACCTAAGATAGCTACAATGTAACTATTAGTTATATTGTAGCTAGCTTAGAGTTTATTTTATAGGTAAGTATTAAGTTTTAAATAGGAATAATTTAGATTATGATAGGAATTTTATTTATATATATTTTAATTATATTTAAGTTAGGGTTGTTAGGTTTAGGGGTTAATAGTTTAATTTATTTTTTTGTGATATGGGGGGGTGGCGGTTTAGGGGTTATTATGTTTATTTAGTGGTTGTGATGTGGAGGACAGAGGTTTAGGGATTAATAACTTTATTTAGGGGCGGCGATGTCGAGGAGCTGCAGTTGCGGTTAATAATTTTTATTAGTGGCGGTGATGTCGGGAGCGGCATATTAGGGGTTAATACGTTTTAAATAGTGTTTGCGATGTGGGAGGGCCTGGTTTAGAGGTTAATAGGTAGTTTATGGGTGTTAGTGTACTTTGTAACATTTTAGTTATGAGTTTTGTAAAACATTTTTGTTGCACAAAACTCATAACTACTGCTCTCAGATAGCAGAATGGATTGTGTCGGTATAAGCTGAAACGCAAGCATTTTAGTCTTACCACACAACTTGCAATACCAGTGCTATGGAAATCCCACGCAAAAACGTCATTTTTTGAGTGCGGGATTGACGTTGCGCTACAGGCTAAAATGCTTGCGGTGTAGCTATACCAATACAAATCATAATGGCTGTGTTACTGTTTTTACGCTGAAATGGCCATTTTTTCAGTGTTAAAACCGTAACACAAAACTCGTAAAATCTAGGTGATAGTTATTTAGTAAAATGGTTATAGCTATTTTTATTCTTTATTCATATATACCATAGAAGGTAAATATAAGCTGCCCTTGATACAAGGTCATGGCGATAGGGTGTTTCCGCCACTGAATCCTTTATAAAAATGTATTATTTATTTGTTCTAAATCAGTTTGGAGAATATTTCTCCTTTATTGTGATATGTTAACCTTCTCCTTTTCAGGTTTTGGAAAATGTATCCGTGGTTCTTTAATTTTTCTTTTATTTTATAGTTATGTGTACTCAATTTATGTTTCTATAAAAATATGTTGGTTGTCAAAAATATTATGTACAGGACCACTCTTACTGATCTTTTAGGAGTAATTACACACAGCAGGATCTCATCATTCTAACCCAAAACTCAAAAGGTTTAAACTGTCCCAACAAATGCAGAATGGCCATCTTAGGCCTCCAAAAGAGAGGGGGGCATATAATGCTTCAAGAAACACATTTTAAATCCAAACACATTCCTAAATTTGTCTCTCCACATTACCCTCAACATTCTCATTGTACCAACCCACTTAAAAAAATCAATGGAGTTAGCATTCTGATACATAAATCTATTTTATTTACAAAAACACATATTGAATTTGACAAAGTTACAGGTTTGTTTTTAAAAAAAAAAAAAAAAAAAAACAGTCACTCTTATAAATTTATATGCCCCTAATAAACATCAGGATAGATTGATCAACTCGGTTACAAACTGAATTGTTACTCACGTTAAAGGCTCCTTAATAATAGCAGGAGATCTAAATACCCCACTAAATCCTACTATAGACTGCACTAACCCAGACACAATAATTAAAACCCCACACCTACAAAATATATGGCAAAACTTTAAATTACTAGGAATTCATGATACATGGAGATACATAAACCCCCCCAAAAAAAGATTTTACCTTCTTCTCCCACCCATATCGAAGTTACTCCAGACTAGACTATGGGGCCTATTTATCAAGCCGTCAACCGCAAATACGCTGGAATTCCGCAGCGTAATTGTTGCGACCCTAATTCCCCTTATTTAATAAACCCTACAGACCGGCAAAAGTAGAATTTTGTGACGTCACATACGAACCGCCGGTCAAAGTCCGACACAGATCGATGCTTACGTCATTATAGATGTTCCAAATGCAAATTCGGCACTATCTGACTACTTTTGCAAGTTAACAAATTTCTACCAGGTACGCTCGGCACTATTCCGGCCCTGCGTACCAGGTTTTCAATCTGCCGCCCTGGAGGCAGCGAATGCCATAGGAATCAATGAGAGTCTGAAAGCAGCGAAAGCTTAGGTTCGCTGCTGCCCGATTTCCCATTGATTCCTATGGGAGAATAAAGTTATGTTTACACCTAACACCCTGAAATATACCCTGAGTCTAAACACCCCTAATCTGCTGCCCCGACACCGCCGCCACCTACATCATACTTATTAACCCCTAATCTGCCCCCCTACACCGCCGCCACCTACATTATGTTATTAACCCCTAATCTGCCCCCCTACACCGCCGCCACCTAAATTATGTTATTAATCCCTAATCTGCCCCCCTTACACCGCCGCCACCTACATAACAATTATTAACCCCTAATCTGCCATCCCCAACGTCGCCGCCACTATATTAAATGTATTGACCCCTAAACCTAAGTCTTACCCTAACACCCCCTAACTTAAATATAATTTAAATAAATATAAATAAAATTACTATCATGAACTACATTATTCCTATTTAAAACTAAATACTTACCTATAAAATAAACCCTAAGATAGCTACAATATAACTAATAGTTACATTGTAGCCATCTTAGGGTTTATTTTTATTTTACAGTCAAGTTTGTATTTATTTTAACTAGGTAGAATAGTTATTAAATAGTTATTAAGCTACATGTGTAATGTAACTATTAGTTATATTGTAGCTATCTTAGGGTTTATTTTATAGGTAAGTATTTAGTTTTAAATAGGAATAATGTAGTTAAAGATAGTAATTTTATTTATATGTATTTAAATTAGATTTAAGTTAGGGGGTGTTAGGGTTAGACTTAGGTTTAGGGGTTAATAAATTTAATATAGTGGCAGCGACGTTGGGGGCGGCAGATTAGGGGTTAATAAGTGTTATGTAGGTGGCGGCGGTGTAAAGGGGGCAGATTGGAGTTAATAACATAATGTAAGTGGCGGTGTTGGGGGGGCAGATTAGGGGTTAATAAGTATAATGTAGGTGGCGGCGGTGTAGGGGGGGCAGATTAGGGGTTAATAAGTATAATCTAGGTGGCGGTGGGCTCCAGGAGCAGTGGTTTAGGGGTTAATAACTTTATTTAGTTGCGGCGGGGTCCGGGAGCGGCGGTATAGGGGTAAAACAGTATAGTATAGTGTGGGTGTTTAGTGACAGTATACCAATAAAGCTTGGAAAAATCTGAAGAGCAGCGAGATCGATGACTGTTAGTTAACAACAGTCCGCTGCTCATCGCCCTGCACTTGGTGCGCGGCTTTTTGACAGCTTTTTTGGTAACTTTGGAGAACGTATTCAGGTCCGCGGCAGCAGTGTTAGGCGATCTTAGGCAAGCGTATTGGTGCAGCCGAATGCAAGTAAGTTGACGGGTTGATAAAAAGGGGCCTATATATTAGTTGACCATATAGTCCTTTCATATATCAAACACTCGAGCATAAAACATACTACATGGTCAGACCATTCCCTGGTTACTTGCACTATTAGTTGGCCTTCGGCTCCTCTTAAAGCATACCATTGGATGAGACATAACTGTTTGAGAAAACTCAAGTTAAAAAATTTGCTAAACATATAAAGTCTTATTTCTCCACAAATGATTCTCTAGATGTTTACATAGCTACCCTTTGAGAAGCGCATAAAAGCACTATAAGAGGAGAATTTATTAAGACCAAAGCCCAATTAACCAAAAATAAGAGAGAAGAATAAGTCGCCTTGGCTAAGGAAATAGCAGAACTATATTGTCTACACAAAAACTTCCCTAATGACGCTAAAGTCCTTGAGAAACTAATGAATAAAAGAGACCAAATGAACAAGATATTACCCAAAAGATCTCAAAGGCAAATGCTGCTTTTTCAACAGACCTTTTATAGAGAAGGAAACAAGTCGGGGAAATTACTAGCTAAAGCTTTAAAGAAACAACAACAAAAAACATATATTCACTCCATCAAGGCCACACAAGGCAGATCATAAGTTATATAACTTGTTCCCAAATAGAAACAATCACTCCCACCTTCAACTATGTCAGCAATACTTAGACAACATTCATATTCCCCCACAAACATCAGAACATAAAGAGAATTTAGATCAGCCAATTCAACCCACAGAAGTCCTAGAAGCAAAAAAAAATTTAAGACAAAATAAAGCTCCAGGTCCAGACGGATTTTCTGGTCTATATTACAAAACCTTTTTGAAATATCTTATTCCCTATAGCTCTAGTGCATTTGGACATGTATGTCTTAATGGTAGGATGTGTAGTATTTGGTTCAAACTTTGACTTTACTTTAAATTTACTATTAATATGTACAGTTTCTTTATTCTTAAAATTATATTTTAGTTTAAGTTGCTGCTGAAACCTATTCAAATCTACCTGGTGGGTAAATTCATCATGTTTGGGAGTGGGGACATAGCTGAGGCCCTTATAAAGTAGTTTTTCTTGTTGTTCACTAAGGGTTTTACTGCTAAGATTTATTATCACATTTTCAACTGTGTGTTTCTATACTTTTTCATGGTACCCCCCCCCCCCCTTTGGATATGGTTTCTGTGTCTTTTTTTGTTGTGTCCTTTAGCTATCCAAAATCAGAATGCTACGGGTGAGAGAAATACAGTAACAATATGAATAGCCAAGAATTGCAAGCACTCCAAGAACTTAAACAAGACACCACCTTGGTTATCCACCCTGCTGATAAGGGTGGAGCCATAGTGGCACTTGATCATGAGTACTATAGAGCTGAACTAGTTCAACAAATTAATGATACTGTAACATATACAAAATTGACAAAAAATCCCACTAGGGAGTATAAAAACCCATTAGACACAACTCTAAAGATAGCACTGCAACAAGGACATATTGATGAAATCATCTACAAATTCTTAATTACTAAATACCCAAAATATCCCATTATATACACAGTTCCAAAAATGCAAAAGGATTTGAACAAACCTCCTGGGAGGCCAATAGTGTCCGCTATTGGGTCACTATACCAAAGTATAGCCCAATTTATAGAATTCAACTTCAGGACACTGTTAAAAAAAAACTAAATCTTATCTGTTGGACTCTGTAAATTTGATTAAATTACTTGAAGAAACTACCTTCCCAGAACATATACACCTAGTTAGTCTTGATGTAACAAGCTTGTAAACTATTATTCCCCATGATTTGGGTGTGGAAGCAGTCAGAGAGAACCTTAAATCTGTCCCTGACTACTTAGGGCCTCCAATTGAATTTATACTTGATCTTTTACATATGTACCTTACACACAACTACTTTAAGTTTGAGGATACATTCATTTTACAGCTAGTGGGTACTGCCATGGGTTCTCCCATGGCTCTATCTTATGCCAATTTATTCATGGCCTGGCACGAAAACAAGTATGTATACAACCAACTAAATCCTTACATCCTATTGTACTGTAGATATCTTGATGACTTGTTTTTGGTATGGGGAAGCAGTGAGGCCGAACTCCAACAATGGTATATCCAACTTATTAAAAATGAATCAAATGTGAAGTTTAAAATGGAATGTAGTGAAACTGAACTACACTTTTTGGATCTTTGTATACACACAGTCTAAAGACACACATAGTAAACTTTGTACAAAACTTTATTCCAAACCTACGGACAGAAAAACATTTTTGCAATATTGACACTGCTATATTAACCCTTTGAGTGCTAAGCACTTTCTCACCTGGGTGCTAAGCTGTTTAAAGGGTTTTTTTATTTTTTGAAATATTATTTTTTTTACTTTTTTTTCTTCTTCACAGATCCCCAAAACTTACACTGTTGGAAAGGCTATGTGATTACCTCTTGGGTGTCTGTAGCTGCTTAGATGCCTGATACACAGGCTTCTAAGCAGCATGCCCCCTTTTCCTATACTTAACATTGTTTTTTTTTAAATAAAGTTGCGTGGTGACGTCATCACGTCATTGCATGTGACACTGCGCATAACGTAAAGCCCCGTCGATGCCTGTCATTATACAGGCCCGATTGCCGGGTAGGAGCGGGTGGGAGCCCCCAGAACTCCCTCAAGGTGGGAGAGTGTTAGCGACTGCTCTGAGCCGTCGTTAGCACCTGAGTGGGAAACTCTGTGACGGCTCAGAGCCATCGTTAGCACTGAAAGGGTTAATATACTTTTTACCTCTGTGATTAACTTGTATCTAAGCATCTTCTGACAGTCCCCTGATCACATGACATTTTATTTATTATCTATTGACTTTCATTTTAGCCAATTAGTGCAGTGTCTGCCACAATCCGCCCACTAGCCGATACTCACCTGTTCCTGACCGGCATCCGTTGTTTGTTCTGTTGGATCCCCATAGTGAGCTGTTTTACCAGATATTGATCCTGAGACCAAAAAGGCATCCTCGGTAACATTACAGCTCACAGAGGGATTCCATTGTCAAATCATCCAGACTTCAGAGAACCATTATGGTGTAAGTAAAAGTGTACACCTTATATGTGGCTCTCTTTCTGCTTTTGATTGGGATCATTCTCATTTCAGCTCCTCTTGACTGCAAGGGAAATTAGCTGAGTGTTCGTGGATTTCCAGTGACTGTAAACCGGATCCACCCTGTTCTATCGCCTTTGAGATTGTGAATGTGTTTTTTATTGAATTTTATTGATTGATTTATTTGTTTATTTATTTGAATTGTACTTTATAAGATTATTTGATACTACATTTATAGCATCTAATACACCTGATCAACGTATTTACTTGCTGTTTTTATTGTTTAAATATTTTTATTGTGGTGGAAAATATTATTGTCTTAATAAATATCCGTTTTACCTATATACAATTATTCATTTGGTGGACAATTGTAAAAGTACATCTGTCATACATGACATAAGAAACAATTGTTTAATTTAAGCCACTTAGTCCGTTAGTAACATCTGATTTTTTGTTACTATCTTTCTTACTATTTTAAGCTGTATCTACAGCGCTGTGGGTTTAAGTATTCTTCTCCTTAGTGATTGGGATCTTATTGTTTTTGAAGTATTTTCTGGAGATTGGGGAATCTCCTTTTCCCACTGGCTTAATAGTATTTTGTGTTCCAGCGCAGAGTAACTAAATTTGGTTTGTCTATCTATATGGTTTACATTAACTAGCTCTCCCCTGTTGTGAAAAGCAAATAAAAAAGCATGTGATAAGAGGCAGCCTTTAAGGGCTTAGCAATTATCATATGAGCCTTCCTAGGTTTAGCTTTCAACTAAGAATACCAAGAGAACAAAGTAAAATTGGTGATAAAAGTAAATTGGAAAGCTGTTTAAAATTACATGCCCTATTTGAAACATGAAATGTTTTTTTGGACTTGACTGTGCCTTTAAGGGCAAACCAGGCTGTTACGAATGTGAAAATTGTGTCACTTGTAACACCCTATATTCAGGAACAACATTTAGTCATCCCTTTAAGACAAAAAAATATAACATCATATATTTGGGCCTATTTATTATTGTGCGAGTGGACATGATCCGATATTGCGGATCATGTCTGCTGCACATCGATAAATGCCAACAGCATACGCTCTCGGCATTTATCATTGCACCAGCAGTTCTGGTGCAATACCGCCCCCTGCAGATTCATGGCCAATTTGCCGCTAGCAGGGGGTGTCAATCAACCCAATCGTATTCGATCGGGTTGATTTCCCACAATGTCTGTCCGCCTCCTCAGAGCAGGTGGACAGGTTATGGAGCAGCGGTCTTTAGCCTGAAGGCTCGCCGGAAACATGGGGCATCAAGCTCCATATGGAGCTTAATAAATATGCCCAATAGACTTACCTGTACCTCTGACAATGTAGTCTATTTCCTCACATGCCCATGTGGAAAATTTTACATTGGGAAAATGTGTACCCCCTTCAAAGAAAGACTGGCTAACCACAAAAGTGCAATTAGATCAGCAATCAAAGATAAAAAAAAATGATCAACTGGTATCCAGACACTTTTTGGAGATGGGTCACACGGTAACCATGTTAAGAGCTATGTTAATAGACAGAATACCTCCCCTTAAAAAAGTGGGTAACAGAGAGGAAAAACTACTTAAAGGGACACTGAACCCAAATTTTTTCTTTTGTAATTCAGAAAGAGCATGCAATTTTAAGCAACTTTCTAATTTACTCCTATTATCAAATTTTTCTTTGTTCTCTTGCTATCATTATTTGAAAAAGAAGGCATCTAAGCCTTTTTTTGTTTTAGTACTCTGGACAGCACTTTTTTATTGGTGGATGAATGTATCCACCAATCAGCAAGGACAACCCAGGTTGTTCACCAAAAATGGGCCGGCATCTAAACTTACATTCTTGCATTTCAAATAAAGATACCAAGATAATGAAGAAAATTTGATAATAGGAGTAAATTAGAAAGTTGCTTAAAATTTCATGCTCAATCTGAATCACGAAATAAATTTTTTGGGTACAGTGTCCCTTTAAAAGAGAAACACAATGGATGTTTGTGTAAAGGGTCTTTTCATATGCAAAAGAAGGGGGAGGGGGGGAGTGTCTTATTTCCCACTTGCAGTGGGCTTTCCAGTTACCTTTTCAACAGAGCTAAACTGAGAGCTTCTAAGTAAGTTTTTAAACAGTTTTATACTGGATTTTTATATCAGTATCTGTGCATCTTATTCTTTATAGTAGTGTCTATTACATGCAGTTATATGAAAATGAGTGTATACTGTCCCTTTAAATGTTTGTTTTAAAGTCTGGTAAAACACATTGAGCATATACGCTCGTAAAGCTTTGTGACCTTGATTGAATAAAGTCTAAGGTGATAATATTAGAAACAATTAGTGGTGATTTCACAAATATTTTAACAGCTTTATATATAATCCTCTTATGCCTAATAACAGAGGATAATATGGGATTCACTACACGTTTGGGGATTAGAAGGAAATTTGTTTTTTAATACATGTTTTTGTGTTTATTGTATAAGACATTAATATTGTGATTTGAAAAAAGCTTTTTGTACACTGATATAATACGTTGTTTGTATTATAGATGGCCTTGATAAACCGAAATTGTATTTTGATGGAAATCGTTTGTTTATGAATAAATAACCTTTTCAGAATCAAGGCCTCTGAAAGTCCCAATACTTAAAAGCATATATATATATATATATATATATATATATATATATATATATATATATATATATATATATATATATATATATATATATACAGTATATAATAATATCTATAAATTAGCCAAAGACTGTTAAAAAAGAAAATTAAAAATTGGTCTATTTTAATGGTGTAAAGGTCATTTCAATAAGTAATGCTCATTTTCAAAGCTTAATTGTGACATTAAATTGACAGTCTAGTCAAAATTAAACTTTCGTGATTCACTTGTATCATCACATTTGTTTTGTTCTCTTGGTATTCTTTATTGAAAGCTAAACCTAGGTAGGCTTACAGTACACCCCAGTACAATATCACTTGAATGTCAAATGATTCAAAATTGTATAACCTAACAGTAACTGCATTACATCTAAGTTTTACAGTAGGGTATTTGCTCTTATGTAAAATTAAAAACTAACAGTTTAGATTTACTATATTGAAAATACCGGCCCCAAAGCAGGAAATCAATGCAAAAAAAGTCAGTGCACCGTTCATTACTGAGGTTCAAATCTTTTATTTTTTTTCAATACTTTGCATGTCCACCTTTTATTTTTGTTGACAGACTCAATCCTCCTTGGCATGGAGGAAACCAGTGTCGTACAAATTTCTCGAGGGATGTTCTGCTCTTCTTCAGAGATCATTTTTTTCAGCTGCTCTTTGCTGGAGGGGTTGTGTTGCTCTACCATTCTCTTTAAAATACCCCAAAGGTGTTCTACTGGATTCAAGTCAGGTGACATACTTGCCCAGGTCATAGTTTTTACTTGTTTCTCCTTTAGAAACTCCTTTGTGATTTTGGCAGTGTGCTTTGGATCATTATCATGCGGGAATATTTGTCCTCATACCAAAATACTGCCTGACAAGATGACTCAGAGTCTCCATAAGTTTGGCAATCCCAAACATTCATGGTGCCATCTATAAATGTCATCTCCCCAACACCTTTTGCAGTCATGCAGCCCCATATCGTCACACTCCCACCTCCATGATTCACTGTTGGGACTATGCATTCACCGTAATAATCCTGACTACGTTCACAACAAACATGCTGCACCCGATCTGAGCTGAAAAATTGTATCTTGGTCTTTGCCATCTTACCAAATAATGTGCTCCCAGTATTCATCAGGCTTTTCATGTTGTTTAGCAAAGTTTAATCTTGCAGTTTTGTGCCGAAGAGCAAGCAAGGGTTTTTTCCTTTGATGATGTCCATAGAAGTTGAAATTATGCAATGTCCTTAGCACTGTCTGAGCTTTCACAGAAACTCCAATTTCTATTGATAATCCCTGAGCCAAATCTGAAGCACTTGCCTTGATGCAAATCTGAAGCACTTGACTGTTTTTCAGAGCTAGATTGTGCAAGTAGCGCACTGTCCATGGCGTCATTTTAGGAGGACAGCCACTGTAGCTCTGATTTGTGGCACTGTGTATCGATCTATACCTCCTGATTAGTGGTGCAACTGTGTTTTGACTGATTCTTAGTTGGTCACCAATCTTCATGTATCCTTTTCTATCTTTGTTAAGTCTCACAATCAGATTTTTCAATTCCTTTGGCAATTCTTTTCAATGTGGAGACATGGGGGACAATTTATGTGGAGACATGGGGAACAATTTATGTAGGTGCGAGCGGACATGATTCGATACAGCTGCACATCGATAAATGCCGACAGCATACACAGTCAGTATTTATAATTGCACCAGCAGTTCTTGTGAACTGCTGGTGCAATACCGCCCCCTGCAGATTTGCGGCCACTCGGCCGCTAGCAGGGGGTGTCAATCAACCTGATCGTATTCAATGGGGCTGATTGCTGTCTGCCACTACAGAGGTGGTGGACGAGTTAAGCAGCAGTGGTCTTAGGACTGCTGCTTCTTAACTTCCGCTTCAGGCAGACCTGAAGCGGAGTGAGTCGGAAGCAGCATCCGCTGCTTCATAAATCAACCCCATGATGCAGACTTGCAGATAGACACAGCCCATTGGTCAAAAAATTAGACTGTTCTGGTAACTATGCTCATGCAATTAGACTAATTGTAAATCATAGGTATACTTAATTTTGTTTCAGTGATCTGACTTGTGTGTCAGTGACCACAGGTGTATTCACTTTTGTTGCATTACGTTTCTACTTTGGGGCCTGTATTTTCAATATAATCTTTCTAAAGTATTTGTTTTTGTTTGTTTATAATAGGAAATACTCTACTTGTCAACTTAGAAATAAAACAATTAATGAGAGGTGATACAATTTGGAATAATTTGATATTTATTGCCCAACTTCTGTTTTATACTGTATATGCTAATTTTTAAGCTCTTGAAGGCTGCCCCTTATTTCAATGCATTTGTCAGTTTTTCACAGCTAGAGGGAGTTAGTTCATGTGTGCTATACAGATAACATTATGACCACGCCCGGAGTTACAAATGAGAGAGCACTGATTGGCTAAAATGCAAGTCTGTCAAAAGAACTGAAATAAGAGGGCAGTCTGCAAAGGCCTAGATACAAGGTAATCACAGAGGTAAAAAGTATATTAATATAACCGTGTTGGTTGGGTAATAAAGGGATTATCTATATTTTTAAACAATAACAATTCTGAAGTAGACTGTCCCTTTAACAGCTTTAGATATAACAGTTAACTGCTATATGTGAAAAATAAAGAAAAAAAATCCAGAATGATTATAGCTACCCATATCTAGTGTTAATGTTAACCGCAACAATGCAAAAGTCTCATTATGACTCACATTTTCTTTATTTCTGCAAAAAAACAGTCATGAAACATCATGTTAGTCATTCCTTATCTATATTTCTGCAAAGTAATATTAATAAGAAGCGTTACTTAATATTTAATTTGCATTTAAAATTTCACTTGTTTTTACAAAGGTTCTTTATGATGTTTTTAATTATAGTATCCTCATCATTTAATAAAAAAAAAAAAAACTACCTAAAACTTTATACTGGCAGATTGTCTGTCAGTACCTAAGATGGTGATGAGGAATATGGGTTGTGGGGCGTTAGAGCTGTTTGGGAGGGATCAGATAGGGATTAGGGGGGTGGGAGGGTAATACCTATATTATAATACTACTCGTCCTAAAGCCTGTGTACACGGGCCAATTTTTACAGTACAGTGGTTCCACCCCTTGCTCTCTCTCTATCCCCCTCTTTTCTGCTCTCTCTCTCCCCCCCTCTCTTTTGTTCTCTCTCTCCCCCTCTCTTTTCCTCCCTCTCTTTTGCACTCTCTCTCCCCCTCTCTTTGCGCTCTCCCCCTCTCTTTTGCTCTCTTTCTCTCTCTCCCCTCTCTTTTGCTCTCTCTCTTTCTCTCCCCTCTCTTTCACCCCCTCTCTTTTGCTCTCTCTCACCACTTCTCTTTTGCTCTCTCTCTCTCCCCTCTCTTTTGCTCTCTCCCCCATCTCTTTTGCTCTCTCTCTCTCCCCTCTCTTTTGCTCTCTCCCCATCTCTTTTGCTCTCTCTCTCCCCCTCTCTTTTGCTCTCTCTCCCCCTTCTTTTTTGCTGTCTCTCTCCCCTCTCCTTTGCTGTCTCTCTCCCTCTCTTTTGCTCTCTCTATCCCCCCTCTTTTGCTTTCTCTATCACCCCTATTTTGCTCTCTCTCCCCCCTCTTTTTTGCTCGCTCTCTCCCCCCTCTTTTTTGCTCTCTCTCTCTCTCCCCCTCTTTTTTGCTCTATCTCTCCCCCTCTCATTTGCTCTCTCTCTCCCCCCTCTTTTGCTCTCTATATCCCCCTTCTTTTGCTCTCTCTCCCCTCTATTTTGCTCTCTCTATCCCCTCTATTTTGCTCTCTCTATCCCCCCTCTTTTGCTCTCTCTCTCTCTCTCTCTCTCCCCTTTCTTTTGCTCTCTTTCCCTCCTCTTTTGCGGTCTCTCTCTCTCTCTCTCTCTCCCCTTTCTTTTGCTCTCTCTCCCCCTCTCTTTTGCTCTTTCTCTCCCCTCTCTTATGCTCTCTCTCCCCTCTCTTATGCTCTCTCTCCCCTGTCTTTTGCACTCTCTCTGCCCTCTTTTGTGCTCTCTGCCCTTTTATGCCCTCTCCCCCTCTCTTTTGCTCTCTCTCCCCTCTCTTTTGCTGTCTCTCTCCACTTTCTCCCCCCTCTCTTTTGCTGTCTCTCTCCCTCTCTTTTTGCTCTCTCTATCTCCCCTCTTTTGATCTCTCTCTCCCTCCCCCCTCTCTTTTGCTGTCTCTCTTCCTCTCTCTCTATCTCCCCTCTTTTGAGCTCTCCCTCCCCCTCTCTTTTGCTGTCTCTCTCCCTATCTTTTGCTCTCTCTATCTCCCCTCTTTTGCTCTCTCTCTCCCCCTGTCTCTCTAAGTCTCTTTTGCTCTATCTCTATTCCCCCTCTTTGGAGCTCATTTGAGCTCTTGGCATGGCCCGCCTGGCCCCACCCACGCACTGCCCACATTACGACCCACCCGGCCCCACCCACGTCACGCCTGGCCATGCCCGTGCCACGTCCAGCCACGCCTATGTCCGTCCGGCCCATTACTCACTCTGCGTCTGCAGTGTTGAAGGCCAGGTATGTTTGTCCTTGCGTGCAGTGTCTACTGCGCATGACAGCTTTGGACAAACACACTTGGCCTTTTATTATATAGGATAACCCTTACCAGCTAATTAACCCCTTCACTGCTGGGACTTTTAGAAGTGTGGTGCACAGCTGCAACTAGTGGTCTTCTAATTACCAAAAAGCAATGGCAAAGCCATGCATGTCTGCTATTTATGAACAAAGGGGATCCCAGGAAAAGCGTATTCAACAATTTGTTTTATGACTACTCATGTAGTATGCTAATTATTTCAGTTAGGATCCCAAAGTTTGTGAAAAAGTTAATGATTTTTTTTAAATAATCTCGTTGGCTAGGTTATGAATGGACTGGTATTTTGCGCTCCCGTCCGCTCGCTTGTTAACTCTGCTAGGAGACTTTTTGAGTGCATCAAGTAGAGAGAGTATTACAAGTTGAAAGTAAAAAGTTTTTGCACTAGCGCTAAATCAAACTTGCACAAAAGTAAAACTTAGATTATCGTGAATGCGTTAATATACCATAGACTTCAATAGAGAGAGAAAATTGGGGGAAAAACTAACACCCTACTCGCAAGAAAACCCGATTTTGTTTAACCACAAGCATGCTAACCCAACAAGAAATATAAATATTTCACATTCCAATGTTCTTCACATAGCAGAAGCTGTTTACTTCTATAGATATCTGATGGATTTTTTTGTAAAGATATATATACTGTATATATATATATATATATATATATATATATATATATTGGTATACATATTGGAATGTGAAATATTTATAGTAAATACGCACTATAACACTTTATTATTTATGAATATTGCATACATATGATTTTACATGTTTTCAGCTTCTTGACTGCAAAGGGCTTCAATGCACTTATATACAGTGGTTATTGCAAATAATTACCCCCTCCCCCTTGAAAATAATCACATTTTGTTGATTTGCTGCCTGAAATAAAGACAGACACAGTTTTTGTTTATCCAGTTCTAATTACTCAGTGCAACTTATAACATCCAAGTGAAAGATATAACACTAACATGTCAGGCAAAAATAAAGACAATTCAAAAACAGAATCACTGAGTTGGAAAATGGATCACCCCCTCCTAAAATTACTTGTAAACTCAATCAGGTGTAGCTAATCACCTGCTCAATGGCACACACAAAACCATTTGACCTTCAACTGTGATCAGCTGTGGGCATATTGATTAGCTCAGCATGAAAAGAGCTTTCCTGGAGCATCTCAGTCCCTGGTAGTGCAACTTAAGCAAACAATCAACTATGGGTGGCAAGGCACTGTCAAAAGATCTCCAGGATAATAATTTGGATAGGCAAAAGTCAGGAGATGGATACAAGAAAATATCAAAGGCTTTATCATTGCCTAGTGTCAGGGTGCCAGGAATCAGACTGAGATGAGAAGTGCAAAAATAATCACACCTTTATTAATAACAAAAAAATAATAAAAAGTCCACAAGTCAAATAACAAGCCAGGAGTCAAAACCAGAGCTGGTAGTCAGACAAGCCGAGTCAGGAGCCAAAACGAATAGTCAGCCGAGCCGGAATCAGGAACAAGGAAAACAGCAGAGTCAGGAAGAAGCCAGGGATCAGGAACCAGGAAGGACGTCAGACAGCCAGGTAATACACAGGTACTCTCACAAACAGGTCTGAGACAATGCAAAGGCAAAGCATACTGAACAGAGGCCCTTTAAATAATAAGTGATGACATCAAAATTCTGAGACTGCATCCTGTCTCACACAGATGATGCACACCAATCTGGCCATAAAAGGAAGTGCAGGAAATGAGCAGCATCCCCCACAATGCACCATAGTCAGCAAGAGAGGTGAGTAAAATGGCTGCCAGCAGCACATGGCAAACAAAACAGGGAAAAAAAACTGACAGTACCCGCCCCTCAACAACCCCTCCCCCGCGGGAGGACAAAAGGCTTATTGGGGAAATGGGCATGGAAGGCACGGAGGAGGATGGGAGCATGAACATTAGAGGAGGGAACCCAAGAATGCTCCTCTGGACCGTTGCCCCTCTAGTGAACCAAATACTGTACACGGCCCCTGGACATACGAGAGTCAATAATGCTGCTGACCTCATACTCCTCATGGTTGTCAACAAAGATAGGATGGGGATGAGGTAACACAGTGGTAAACCGATTACAAACCAATGGTTTCAAGAGGGATACATGAAAAACATTGGAGATGCGCATTGCAGGAGGAAGGTCAAGAGCGTAGGCCACAGGATTGACCCGTCAGAGTATTCGAAAAGGACCAACATAACGGGGAGTCAGTTTATTGGAAGGCACACGAAGGTTAAAGTTGCAGGAGGACAGCCAAATTCTCTCACCAACCTGGTAGGAAGGTGTGGGCAGACGCCTACGATCAGCCTGGAACTTTTGGCGCTGCATAGAACGATGAAGGCAATCCTGAATCTGCACCCACGTGGAACGGAGTTGCCAGAGATGCTCCTCCAAAGCTGGAATACCCTGAGACATGAATGAATCGGGCAACAAGGATGGTTGAAACCCATAATTTGCCATGAACGGGGATAACTTGGAGGAAGCATTAATAGCACTATTACGAGCAAACTCTGCCCAAGGTAACAGTTCAGACCAATTATTGTGGTGATCTGAGACATAGCAATGGAGGAACTGTTCCAGAGATTGATTAGACCGTTCCGCAGCCCCATTGGATTGAGGGTGATATGCCGAGGAGAAGGAAAGCTGGATCCCCATTTGAGCACAAAAGGAACGTCAAAATCTGGAGACAAACTGGCAACCCTGGTCCGACACTATCTCCTTGGGTAACCCATGTAAACGGAAGACCTCCCGGGCACAAATTGAAGCAATCTCCTGAGCGGTAGGCAACTTCATCAAGGGAATGCAATGTGACATTTTAGAAAAATGGTCAACCACCATAAGGATAACAGTATTGCCATTGGAAACAGGGAGCTCGACAATGAAGTCCATGGAAAGATGTGTCCAAGGAAGCTCACCATTAGCAATAGGTTGAAGAAGACCCACAGGAAGACGTAGAGGAGTCTTATTCTGTGCACAAACTGAGCAGGAGGCAACATATGCAGCAACATCAGAACAAAGACCTGGCCACCAGAATTGTCGAGTGACAGACCAAATTATTTGTTTCTTGCCTGGGTGACCTGCGGCTTTAGGATAGTGGTAAGTGTGCAAAAGTTTAGTTAGAAGATTCTCAGGAACAAAACACTTACCACTAGGTTTCTCAGGAGGTGCATTGGTTTGTGCAGCCAGGATCTCCTCCCCCAAGGGAGAAGTCAAATTAGTATGTTTGGTAGCTAAAATATAGTGAGGAGGTATAACAGGAGTAGGTACAGACTCCTCCTTGGACAGAGGCGAAAATTGTCAAGAGAGGGCATCAGCCCTAACATTCTTACTACCAGGCAGGTAGGAGACCACATAATTAAACCGAGACAAAGATAGTGCCCATCTGGACTGTCGGGGCGACAAACGTTTTGCTTCAGATAGATAAGTTAAATTCTTTTGCTCAGTAAGAATGAGCACTGGCACGCTAGTACCCTCGAGAAGATGCCTCCGGTCCTTGAGTGCCAAAATTATGGCCAGTAATTCCCTGTCGCCAATTTCATAATTGCACTCCGCTGGAGACAATTTCTTAGAGAAGAAACCACACGGATGGAAGGAACCATCAGGCATAGGACGTTGAGACAAGAGGGCACCCACTCCAGCCTCGACCTCAAGACCGAAAGGCAGGACAGGGTTAGGATGAGCCAGAACTGGAGCGGCAGCAAAGGCAGTCTTAAGACTATCAAAGGCCTGAATTGCAGTAGGTGACCAATAGAGTGGATCATTCTCTTTACGGGTCATGTGATAGGTTTGACCAAGGAAGAAAAGTTTTTAATAAACTTTCTATAGTAATTGGCGAACCCCAAAAAACGTTGAATAGACCGAAGACCAACTGGGCGAGGCCACTGCAAAACTGCAGATAACTTGTCAGGATCCATGGAGAACCCTGCAACAGAGATAACATAACCTAGGAAGGTTACTTGAGTCTGATGGAACTCACATTTCTCAAGTTTACAAAACAATCCATGTGGAATCCCTGTCCCATGATCCACTATTACAATTAGACCTATCTAAACAAAAACAATCTTTACCAGTCTATAAAGTTAAGGCTAATGCTGAAAATTGTTTAGAATCATATTGTATCTGCTATGCAAACGGATCCCTGCTGACCCTACAAACCGGAACTACTAAACTGTCAGAACAGATACACTGAAACAGTTTGTTTCACAAAGTCACCGTCTGAATCTTCCACAGCACGCAAACAGATTTTGCAAATGGATACTTCAAACAGGTTATACCTCCCCGGGATACTTCACAATCACTGAGACAATCGATAACTCTTGTCACGTTAAGTACACATATATATACGATATAGTGTGTAAACCTTAAAGATATAAGTAACATTCTGGGACTGGATTGGTAAACACCTTGAATGCATAAACAGATACAGTTGTATCATTGTATGCCTGTTAGAATACACACTCACCTAGATTTGGAGTTTTGCGTTAGAAGGGGTGCATTAGCTACGCATGCTTTTTCCCCCCCGCACCTTTTAAATACCGCTGGTATTTAGAGTTCACAGAAGGGCTGCGTTAGGCTCCAAAAAAGGAGCGTAGAGCATAATTTACCGCCACTGCAACTCTCAATACCAGCGGTGCTTACGGACGCGGCCAGCTTCAAAAACGTGCTCGTGCACGATTCCCCCATAGGAAACAATGGGGCAGTTTGAGCTGAAAAAAAACCTAACACCTGCAAAAAAGCAGCGTTCAGCTCCTAACGCAGCCCCATTGCTCCTATGGGGAAACACTTCCTAAGTCTGCACCTAACACCCTAACATGAACCCCGAGTCTAAACACCCCTAACCTTACACTTATTAACCCCTAATCTGCCCCCCCCGCTATCGCTGACCCCTGCATTACACTTTTAACCCCTAATCTGCCGCTCCGTACACCGCCGCAACCTACATTATATCTATGTACCCCTAATCTGCTGCCCCTAACACCGCCGACCCCTATATTATAATTATTAACCCCTAATCTGCCCCCCCAACATCGCCACCACCTACCTACAATAATTAACCCCTAATCTGCCGACCGGACCTCACCGCTACTATAATAAATGTATTAACCCCTAATCCGCCTCCCTCCCGCCTCAAAAACCCTATAATAAATAGTATTAACCCCTAATCTGCCCTCCCTAACATCGCCGACACCTAACTTCAATTATTAACCCCTAATCTGCCGACCGGACCTCGCCGCTACTCTAATAACTGTATTAACCCCTAAAGCTAACTCTAACCCTAACCCTAACACCCCCCTAAATTAACTATAATTTAAATCTAACTAAATAAATTAAATCTTATTAAATAAATTGTTCCTATTTAAAGCTAAATACTTACCTGTACAATAAACACTAATATAGCTACAATATAAACAATAATTATATTGTAGCTATTTTAGGATTAATATTTATTTTACAGGCAACTTTGTATTTATTTTAACCAGGTACAATAGCTATTAAATAGTTAATAACTATTTAATAGCTACCTAGTTAAAATAATTACAAAATTACCTGTAAAATAAATCCTAACCTAAGTTACAATTAAACCTAACACTACACTATCAATAAATAAATTACATACAAATACCTACAAATAAATACAATTAAATAAACTAACTAAAGTACAAAAAATAAAAAAAGAACTAAGTTACAAAAAATAAAAAAATATTTTACAAACATTAGAAAAATATTACAACAATTTTAAGCTAATTACACCTACTCTAAGCCCCCTAATAAAATAACAAAGCCCCCCCAAATAAAAAAATGCCCTACCCTATTCTAAAATTAAAATTGAAAAGCTCTTTTAACTTACCAGCCCTTAAAAGGGCCTTTTGCGGGGCATGCTCCAAAGAAAACAGCTCTTTTGCCTGTAAAAAAAAACATACTTTACCCCCCCCCAACATTACAACCCACCACCCACATACCCCTAATCTAACCAAAACCCCCCTTAAATAAACCTTACTCTAAGCCCCTGAAGATCTCCCTACCTTGTCTTCACCATGCCGGGTATCACTGATCCTTCCAGGCTCCGAAGTCTTCATCCAAGCCCAATCGGGGGCTGAAGATGTCCATGATCCGGCTGCAGTCTTGGCCCTAGCGGGGGCTGAAGATGTCCATGATCCGGCTAAAGTCTTGGCCCAAGCGGGAGCTGAAGAGGTCCATGATCCGGCTGAAGTCTTCTATCAAGCGGCATCTTCAATCTTCTTTCTTCCGGATCCATCTTCATCCCGCCGACGCGGAACATCCATCCTGGCCGACGACTTCCCGACAAATGACGGTTCCTTTAAGGGACGTCATCCAAGATGGCGTCCCTCGAATTCCGATTGGCTGATAGGATTCTATCAGCCAATCAGAATTAAGGTAGGAAAATTCTGATTGGCTGATGGTTAATTATTGTAGGTAGGTGGCGGCGACGTTGTGGGGGGCAGATTAGGGGTTAATAAATATAATATAGGGGTCGGCGATGTTAGGGACAGCAGATTAGGTGTACATAGGGATAACGTAGGTGGCGGCGGTTTGCGGTCGGAAGATTAGGGGTTAAAAAAATGTAATAGAGTGGCGGCGATGTGGGGGGACCTCGGTTTAGGGGTACATAGGTAGTTTTAGTGTACTGTAGAGCACAGTAGTTAAGAGCTTTATGAACCGGCGTTAGCCCAGAAAGCTCTTAACTCCTGGCTTTTCTCTGCGGCTGGAGTTTTGTCGTTAGATTTCTAACTCTCACTCCAGCCAAGACTCTAAATACTGGCGTTAGAAAGATCCCATTGAAAAGATAGGATACGCAAAAGGCGTAGGGGGATCTGCGGTATGGAAAAGTCGCGGCTGGAAAGTGAGCATTAGACCCTTACCTACACGACTCTAAATACCAGCGGTAGCCCAAAACCAGCGTTAGGGCCCCCTAACGCTGGTTTTGACGGCTGTTTGCTAGCGGTCAATATTTTCTAGCGGATTTAGCTGATATATTGTTATAATACTTGACTCAAGATATTATTGCTGTTTTACTCATTTCTTTGATGCCGGCATCTTTTTAAAGATTAGCTTTTATCAATCAGTTAATTAATTATTTTTAGATCTTTGGATTGTATTTTTTATGTATTTATTATTCTTAGAAATTTGGATGTGTCATATTAATGAATTAAATAATTCATTAAATTTTTGTCACATATAATCATCATATCCTGTTATTTGTTAGATAAACACCGAACATTGTTCACTACCTCAGTAGATCTTAGATTATAGTATTTAGAGTACCATCTGCTCACATTACTGAAGACTTGGTAGATATACATATATTCATATACAAAGGTTCATTCACTTGTTATATGTCAGATTAATTCGCAGATCGCTCTGCACCACAACAGTAGATTTTAGAACACAGTGTTAAGACTATTAATTGCTCACAACACTCTAGATTCTATCTACACATATATATTCAGACACAAAGGCTCATTTACATGTAATATCTAAAGTCCTTAACATTGTCTTTCAAAAATAGCAAACGTTTTATTTGCATCACTTTCGTAAAGTAAAAACTACTTAAAGTCAATAGTATATGACTCTAATATAAGAGCACGATATCTCGTATACAATCACTTTTGTATGAATTCATATCTTTTACAAATTGCCCTGCATTCTCTTAGCTGCCTAGCGCTATCCCAATTCCACCTTCATACATTTTGAAAAAAGTGTTATGGTCAGATGAGACTAAAATGTAATTATTTGGCCTCAACACCAAATGATATGTCTGGAGGAAATCCAATACAGTTAACCATCCAAATGACACCATACCTACAGTAAAGCATGGAGGTGGTAATATCCTGTTATGGGGGTGTTTCTCTGCAGCATGCACTGGAGCACTTGTCAGGATAGAAGGAATAATGGATGGGGCAAAATATAGTCAAATTCTTGAGGAAAGTCTATTTCTCTCTGCCAGGAAGTTGTCAATGGGAAGACGGTTTACCTTCCAACATGACAATGACCCAAAGCACACAGCAAAAATGACCACACAGTGGTTGAAGGAGAAAAAAGTGAATATCCTTGCATGGCCTATTTAGAGCCGAGACTTAAATAACCCCATTGAATATCTGTGGCATCACTTGAGGACTGCAGTCCACAAACGGTCACCATCAAATGTAACGGAACTGGAGCAGTTCTGCAAAGAAGAGTGGGCAAATATTGCACGGTCTAGATGTGCAAAGTTAGTAGAGACATAGCCCAACAGACTAAAGACTGTAATTAAAGCAAAATGTGGTTCAACAAAATACTGAAACAAGGGGGTGATCCTTTTTCCAACTCAGTGATTCTGTTTTTGAATTGGCCTTATTTTTGCCTGACATGTTGGTGTTATATCTTTCATTTAGATGTTATAAGTTGCACTGAGTAATTACAACTGGCTAAACAAAAACTGTATCTGTCTTTATTTCAGGCTGCAAAGCAACACAATGTGATTATTTTCAATATATACTTATATAAATACATAAAAATATATGTACACAAATATAAACATATATATATTACTCAGCTATACCTCATGATAAAGGTTTAATAGCAGTGGAATATATGCTGAATTTATTAACTCAGTATTCTACAGTACTAATCGACTATATATTGGTTGTATTAAAATTTTTACTAACCCATAATTATTTTGAATTTGGGGGTACTTTCTATTTGCAGCAAAGAGGTACAGCCATGGGGGCAAAATTTGCCCCAGCATATGCGAATATTTTCATGGGCTGGTGGGAGTTTACCCACATTTATGCAAATGATAACCCATTCTCAAAATTAATTTTAAGATACAAAAGATACATCAATGATTTGCTGTTCATCTGGGTAGGTACTAAGTCAGATAGCAAAGCATTTGTACAATATCTCAATAATAATAGAGTTGGTCTAGAATTTACCTCAGCCATAACAAGGATAAGGATAAGATGCCATATTTGGATGTGTTATTGATGGGAAATGTTATTGAGTAAGATTCAGACTTCCATATATAGGAAACCTATATCTTCCAATAATTTCCTTCATGCTGGCAGCTGTCATCCCAGACATATGGGCTATGGAATAGCTAAGGGCCAGTTTTTGAGATTAAAACATAATTGTTCTGATGAGGACAGCTTCCAGCATGAAAATGAGATACTAATGTCTATGCTCCTAGGTAGAGGATATGATTCTAAGGTACTAAATAAAGCATTGGATGAGGTAAAAGACAAGGACAGGGTGGCTTTACTTAATCACACTCAGGAGAAAATTAAATGATATGCAAGGACAAACCTACTTTTATTACCACATACAGTTCAAATTATTATGCTGTTTGTAATATAGTTTGTAGGAATCTTCCCATACTTCTAGCTAACCCTGGGAGGAAGAGATAAAGAATGGCTGTTATTGTGTATCACGCAGGAATGCTACTATAGGCAACATGGTCTCTCCTTCTATGTTGAAGACTCCATCTCCTAATAGTAGTTGGCTTACCACCAAGGGACATTTCAAGTGTGGTAGAGGCACCTGCAAAGCATGTGCCCATGTAACAGTAGGAAAGGTCTTTCAATCATGTGTATCACAAAGTAATTATTGTACGAACTACCATAGTAATTTTGTCATTTATGTGATTACTTGCACATCGTGTGACAAGCAGTACGTTGGATGTACCTCACGTGAGGCAAGAGAACGAATACGTGCACATCTCAATGATATAGATCATGGTAATTTTGCTACAGGAGCAGCTAGACACTTTATAGAATCACATGATAAGGATGTTAGATCATTCAGATGGATGGTCATAGACCATATCCGAAAACCACCTAGGGGTGGTGACAGAATGAGAGCTCTCCTTAAAAAGGAGGCTTTCTGGATATATACTCTAATGACGAGAAGACCACAAGGCATGAATATTGAGACTGATCTGATAAATTGTTGGTGATGTAATTGAATAGGAGAACAGAATTATATATAAGTTTAAATATCAATAGTTATTACACACATGGGGTTATCCGGATTGTTCAAATGCTGTGATTTGTGTGCACTTTTTGTCAGCAGGATGAAATCAAATATAGATTCAGTATAATCCCTTTATTTTTCTGTGTTTCAGATTAACAGAGATAAAACACAAATATATCTATCAGCATTTCATTTTTTTGTCGTACATAAATGGTTGGGTAGTAGTTAGTAATATTTGAATAAGCTGCAAATTATGCAGTTGGCACAATTCTCCCCATAGATACCTATTCAAAAAGTATAGATAGCGATATGCAGTAGATATATAATGGATTGCTACTAATATTGTGCATAATTTGCTTGCAAGTTGCAACAGTTGTTTAAAGTAACCTTCTGTTACTATACTTAGGCTAGTGATCTTGTTGCGATATTTCTATGCTAATCAAATACAATTGTGTTCATTTAAGATATCTGCTTTATTATTAGTTTGTTAAATCTGTTGATGTAAATTTATTGATGTATGTCTCGGTGACCGGCCCCCTCTCTGTATTGGCTGACTAGTATGACTGCAGGAACCAATAAGAAGACAAGATGGTAAATTTAAATTGATTAGTGATCAAGGGTTAACATGGTCTATGATTAAGGCGGATAGCCGAAACGCGTAAGATGGAATGCCCGCTTGCAGTCTTACCTTTTTACTAAGTGCTTATGCCATATTTGTGAAAGCTGTCCTTTCTACACAACAAAATACCTTGGAATTTGAGCCAGTCTACTTCGTTTTGGATTTATATATATATCTACAGTATATATACAGTATATATATATATAAAGCTAATAAGGGGAATGGAGAATTTAAGCTATGAGGAGAGGTTAGCCAAACTGGTTCTCTAGAAAAATGAGAGGTGGCATAATTATATAAATATATTCAAGGCCCATATACAGAGATGACAGAACCTCTGTTTATTCCAAGAAAATTGTTTGTGACAAGAGGTCACAATTTAAGGTTGGAGGAAACATTTTTTCACTGTAAGAGCAATAGTGATGTCGCGAACAGTTCGCCGGAGAACAGTTCCCGGCGATCATAGCTTGTTCGCAAACATATGCGATGTACGATCCGCCCCCTATTCGTCATCATTGAGTAAACTTTGACCCTGTATCTCACAGTCTGCAGACACATTTCAGCCAATCAGCAGCAGACACTCCCTCCCAGACCCTCCCAGCTCCTGGGCAGCAGCCATTTTAGATTCATTATGATCCTGCATTCTTAGTGAGAGGAGGGATAGTTCTGCTGCTGCTGCTGATTTTATAGGGAAATTGATAGCTAGGCTAGTGTATTCAGTGTCCACTACAGTCCTGAAGGACTCATCTGATCTCTGCTGTAAGGACAGCACCCCAAAAAGCCCTTTTTAGGGCTAGAACATCAGTCATTTTTTTTTGTTTTTTTTCTTTGTACTCAAATTGCATTTGCCTGCCTGTCAGCGTGTGTCAAGCTCACAGCATATACTGTGCCTAATTGCTCAGTGCCACCACTCATAGCTGGTGTAACATTAGTGTAAATTTAAAAAAAAAACCCGTTTACATCAGTCTGCTAGTGTAATCTAATTTCAGTTGCCAGGCCAGCCTGCCACTGCCAGCCTATGTCTCAGGCTCACAGCATATACTGTGCCTACTTCCTCAGTGCCACCACTTATATCTGGTGTAACATTAGTGTAAATAAAAAAAAAAAAACGTTTACATCAGTCTGCTAGTGTAATCTAATTTCAGTTGCCAGCAGGCCAGCCTGCCACTGCCAGCCTGTGTGTCAGGCTCACAGCATATACTGTGCCTACTTCCTCAGTGCCACCACTTATATCTGAAGTAATATTATTGATTTTTTTTTTTAAAAAAAAACTTTTACATCAGTCTGCTAGTATAATCTAATTTCAGTTGCCAGGCCAGCCTGCCACTGCCAGCCTGTGTGTCAGGCTCACAGCATATACTGTGCCTACTTGCTCAGTGCCACCACCACTCATATATGGTGTAACAGTAGTGTAAATTTTTTTTAAAATTTTTTTTACATCAGTCTGCTAGTGTAATCTAATTTCAGTTGCCAGGCCAGCCTGCCACTGCCAGCCTGTGTGTCAGGCTCACAGCATATACTGTGCCTACTTCCTCAGTGCCCCCACCACTCATATCTGGTGTAACATTAGTGTAAATTTTTTTAAAAAAAAACTTTTACATCAGTCTGCTAGTGTAATCTAATTGCAGTTGCCTGCCTGCCTGCCAGCGTGTGTGCCAGGCCCACTTGCCAACTAGTGCCACCAATCATATTTGTTATAACAGTAGTGTAAATATTTTAAAAAAAAACTTTTTGACTGTGAAACATCAGTCTGCTAGTGTAACCTAATTGCAGTTGCCTGCCTGCCAGCGTGTGTGCCAGGCCCACTTGCCAAGTTAATGGCACCACTCATATTTTTTGTAACAGTAGTGTAAATATTTAAAAAAAAAACTTTTTTGACTGTGAAACATCAGTCTGCTAATGTAATCTAATTGCAGTTGCCTGCCTGCCAGCGTGTGTGCCAGGCGCACTTGCCAACTAGTGTCACCAATCATATTTGTTATAAAAGTAGTGTAAATATTTAAAAAAAAACTTTTTTGACTGTGAAACATCAGTCTGCTAGTGTAATCTAATTGCAGTTGCCAGCGTGTGTGCCAGGCCCACTTGTCAAGTTAGTGGCACCACTCATATTTGTTGTAACAGTATTGTAAATATTTAATAAAAACATTTTTTGACTGTGAAACATCAGTCTGCTAGTGTAATCTAATTGCATTTGCCTGCCTGCCAGCGTGTGTGCCAGGCCCTCTTGCCAAGTTAGTGGCACCACTCATATTTGTTGTAACAGTAGTGTAAATATTTAAAAAAAAAAACTTTTTTGATTGTGAAACATCAGTCTGCTAGTGTAATCTAATTGCAGTTGCCTGCCTGCCTGCCAGCGTGTGTGCCAGGCCCACTTGCCAACTAGTGCCACCAATCATATTTGTTATAACAGTAGTGTAAATATTTAAAAAAAAAACTTTTTTGACTGTGAAACATCAGTCTGCTAGTGTAACCTAATTGCAGTTGCCTGCCTGCCAGCGTGTGTGCCAGGCCCACTTGCCAAGTTAATGGCACCACTCATATTTTTTGTAACAGTAGTGTAAATATTTAAAAAAAAAACTTTTTTGACCATGAAACATCAGTCTGCTAATGTAATCTAATTGCAGTTGCCTGCCTGCCAGCGTGTGTGCCAGGCGCACTTGCCAACTAGTGTCACCAATCATATTTGTTATAAAAGTAGTGTAAATATTTTAAAAAAAACTTTTTTGACTGTGAAACATCAGTCTGCTAGTGTAATCTAATTGCAGTTGCCAGCGTGTGTGCCAGGCCCACTTGTCAAGTAAGTGGCACCACTCATATTTGTTGTAACAGTATTGTAAATATTTAATAAAAACATTTTTTGACTGTGAAACATCAGTCTGCTAGTGTAATCTAATTGCATTTGCCTGCCTGCCAGCGTGTGTGCCAGGCCCTCTTGCCAAGTTAGTGGCACCACTCATATTTGTTGTAACAGTAGTGTAAATATTTAAAAAAAAAAACTTTTGATTGTGAAACATCAGTCTGCTAGTGTAATCTAATTGCAGTTGCCTGCCTGCCAGCGTGTGTGCCAGGCCCACTTGCCAACTAGTGCCACCAATCATATTTGTTATAACAGTAGTGTAAATATTAAAAAAAAAACTTTTTTGACTGTGAAACATCAGTCTGCTAGTGTAATCTAATTGCAGTTGCCTGCCTGCCTGCCAGCATGTGTGCCAGGCCCACTTGCAAGTTAGTGGCACCACTCATATTTGTTGTAACAGTAGTGTAAATATTTAATAAAAAAACGTTTTGACTGTGAAATATTAGTCTGCTAGTGTAATCTAATTGCAGTTGCCTGCCTGCCTGCCAGCGTGTGGGCCAGGCCCACTTGCCAAGTTAGTGGCACCACTCATATTTGTTGTAACAGTAGTGTAAATATTTAAAAAAAAAACTTTTTTGACTGTGAAACATCAGTCTGCTAGTGTAATCTAATTGCAGTTGCCTGCCAGCATGTGTGCCAGGCCCACTTGCCAACTAGTGCCACCAATCATATTTGTTATAACAGTAGTGTAAATATTTTAAAAAAAACTTTTTTGACTGTGAAACATCAGTCTGCTAGTGTAATCTAATTGCAGTTGCCTGCCTGCCTGCCAGCCAGCGTGTGTGCCAGGCCCACTTGCCAAGTTAGTGGCACCACTCATATTTGTTGTAACAGTAGAGTAAATATTTTTTAAAGAAACTTTTTTGACTGTGAAACATCAGTCTGCTAGTGTAATCTAATTGCAGTTGCCTGCCTGCCAGCGTGTGTGCCAGGCCCACTTGCCAACTAGTGCCACCAATCATATTTGTTATAACAGTAGTGTAAATATTTAAAAAAAAAAACTTTTTTGACTGTGAAACATCAGTCTGCTAGTGTAATCTATTTGCAGTTGCCTGCCTGCCAGCGTGTGTGCCAGGCCCACTTGCTAAGTGCCACCAATCATATTTGTTAGAACAGTAGAGTAAATATTTAATAAAAAATTTTTTTTTTTGACTGTGAAACATCAGTCTGCTAGTGTAATCTAATTGCAGTTGCCTGCCTGCCAGCGTGTGTGCCAGGCCCACTTGCCAACTAGTGCCACCAATCATATTTGTTATAACAGTAGTGTAAATATTTAAAAAAAAAACTTTTTTGACTGTGAAACATCAGTCTGCTAGTGTAATCTAATTGCAGTTGCCTGCCTGCCTGCCAGCGTGTGTGCCAGGCCCACTTGCCAAGTTAGTGGCACCACTCATATTTGTTGTAACAGTAGTGTAAATATTTAATAAAAAAACTTTTTTGACTGTGAAACATCAGTCTGCTAGTGTAATCTAATTGCAGTTGCCTGCCTGCCAGTGTGTGTGCCAGGCCCACTTGCTAAGTGCCACCACTCATATCTGTTGCAACAGTAGTGTAAATTTTGTAAAAAAAAACTTTTTTGACTGTGAAACATCAGTCTGCTATTGTAATCTAATTGCAGTTGCCTGCCTACCAGCGTGTGTGCCAGTCCCACTTGCCAAGTTAGTGCCACCACTCATATTTGTTGTAACAGTAGTGTAAATATTTAAAAAATAAACTTTTTTGACTGTGAAACATCAGTCTGCTAGTGTAATCTAATTGCAGTTGCCTGCCTGCCAGCGTGTGTGCCAGGCCCACTTGCCAAGTTAGTGCCACCACTCATATTTGTTGTAACAGCTGTAAATATTTAAAAAATAAACTTTTTTGACTGTGAAACATCAGTCTGCTAGTGTAATCTTATTGCAGTTGCCTGCCTGCCTGCCAGCATGTGTGCCAGGCCCACTTGCCAAGTTGGTGGCACCACTCATATTTGTTGTAACAGTACTGTAAATATTTAAAAAATAAAAAATTTTGACTGTGAAACATCAGTCTGCTTTTTTGTGTCAGAATCACAGTGTATACTGTGGCCACTTGCCCAGTGCCACCACTCATATCTTGTTTAATAGTAGTGTAAGTGTACATTTAAAAAAAAAATGACAGGCAGAGGCGGGCCACCCCGCAGGTGCCGTTGTGGTCGTGGTGCTGTGATTCCCTTTGACCCTACAATAATGCCCAGTGTTCAGAGGCCACGTACCATGAACACGAAAAGTTCTGAGGAGGACATAGTTGACTGGCTAACACAGGACACCCAATCTTCTACAGCTTCCGCTCGGAACCTTGACGCACCATCCACCTCCAGCTTAGCTTCGGGCACCTCTCAAGTTACCAGTGCCACTCGCCCGCCTGCCACCACCACCAACACTAGCACCACAGCCGCTTCACTTGATCTGTCAGAGGAGTTATTGACACATCAGTTGGAAGAAATGAGTGATGCGCAACCATCATTGACAGAGGATGTAGATAACAGTGATATGTCTCAGTCAGGCAGCATTACAGACATGGACGTATGGTGTGATGATGATGATGCTGCTTCCTTTGTTGATTTGTCAGATACAAGTGAAGCGGTTGATGATGATGCATCCGTGGATGTCACGTGGGTGCCCACTAGAAAGGAAGAAGAAGAGTGGGAAAGTTTAGATGGGGAGACATAGAGGAGGAGACGAGTTGGAAGCAGGGGGAGGTCGTCGCAAGGAGCTAGTGGCACAGTCAGACAGCATGCATCGGCACCCGGGGTCAGCCAGACAGCACACCAATCAACGCATGCTGTTGCCACCACCAGAATGCCGTCATCGCAGAGCTCAGCAGTGTGGCATTTTTTTGTGTGTCTGCCTCTGACAACAGCGATGCCATTTGCAACCTGTGCCAAAAGAAACTGAGTCGTGGGAAGTCCAACACCCACCTAGGTACAACTGCTTTGCGAAGGCACATGATCTCACATCACAAACGCCGATGGGATGAACACATGAGTAGAAGCAGCACACAAACTCAAAGCCGCCATCCTCCTCCTGGTCCAGCATCTTCAGCCACGTCAACCACTGCTGTCCTCCTTGCCCCCTCTCAACCATCCGCCACTCAGTCTCTCTTCCGTAGCAGTTCCTGCTCATCTGCCCACAGTCAGGTGTCTGTCAAGGACATGTTTGAGCGTAAGAAGCCAATGTCCCAAAGTCACCCCCTTGCCTGGCATCTGACAGATGGCTTGTCTGAACTCTTAGCCCGCCAGCTTTTACCATACAAGCTGGTGGAGTCTGAGGCGTTCAAAAAAATTTGTATCTATTGGGACACCGCAGTGGAAGGTACCCGGCCAAAATTTCTTTTCACAAAAGGCAATCCCCAACCTGTACTCGATTGTGCGAAAGGAAATAATAGCATGTCTGGCACACAGTGTTGGGGCAAGGGTCCATCTGACCACTGATAGCTGGTCTGCAAAGTATGGTCAGGGCAGGTATATCACCTACACTGCGCATTGGGTAAACCTGCTGACGGCTGACAAGCATGGAATGCGTGGCTCTGCAAAGGAGTTGGTGACACCACAACGACTTGCAGACAGGCCTGCTACTACCTCCTCTACTCCTCCTACTCCATCCTCTTCCATAACCTCTTCCTCGGCTGAGTCCTCTTCTGCTGCTGCGTCTTGCTCCACATCAACGGCACCCCCCCAGCTCCCCAGGTACTATTCCGGATACGGCAGTATCACGCCGTCTTGGGGTTGACTTGCCTGAAAGCAGAGAGTCACACCGCAGCAGCACTCCTGTGTGCCCTGAACGCACAGGTGGATCAGAGGCTGACTCCGCACCAACTGGAGATCAGCAAAGTGGTTTCTGACAACGGAAGTAATTTGGTAGCGGCATTGAAATTGGGCAAGTTGACACATGTGCCGTGCATGGCACATGTGTGTAATCTGATTGTACAACACTTTGTGCATAAGTACCCAGGCTTACAGGACATCCTGAAGCAGGCCAGGAAGGTGTGTGGTCATTTCAGTCATTCCTACACGGCCATGGCGCACTTTTCAGATATCTAATGGCGAAACAACCTGCCAGTGAGGCGCTTGATTTGTGACAGCCCGACACTTTGGAATTCAACACTCCTAATGTTCGACCGCCTGCTCCAACAAGAAAAAGCTGTTAACGAGTATTTGTATGACTGGGGTGCTAAGACAGCCTCTGGGGAGCTTGGAATTTTTTTGCCACGTTACTGGACGCTCAAGAGCAATGCCTGTAGGCTCATGCGTCCTTTTGAGGAGGTGAAAAACCTAGTCAGTCGCACCAAAGGCACCATCAGCGGCATCATACCATTTGTTTTCTTCCTGGAACGTGCCCTGCGAAGAGTCCTGGATCAGGCTGTAGATGAGCGTGAAGAGGAAGAGGAAGAGTTGTGGTCACCATCACCACCAGAAACAGCCTTATCAGCATCGCTTGCTGGACCAGCGGCAACGCAGGAAGAGGATTGTGAGGAAGAGGAGTCAGAGGAGGAATGTGGTTTTGAGGAGGAGGAGGAAGACCAAGCACAACAGGCATCCCAGGGTGCTCATTGTCACCTATCTGGTACCCGTGGTGTTGTACGTGGCTGGGGGGAAAAGATACCTTTAGTGACATCACTGAGGACGAGGAACGGGACATGTGTAGCTCGGCATCCAACCTTGTGCAAATGGGGTCTTTCATGCTGTCGTGCCTGTTGAGGGACACTCGTATAAAAAAGCTGAAGGAGAACGATCTGTACTGGGTGTCCACGTTACTAGACCCCCGGTATAAGCATAAAGTGACTGAAATGTTACTGAATTCCCGCAAGTCGGAAAGGATGGAGCAGTTCAAAAATAAATTAAAAAGTATGCTTTACACAGCGTATAAGGGTGATATCACAGCACAATGGGAATCTAACAGGGGAAGAGGTGAAAGTAATCCTCCAACTCCCACGACCACGCTGGCAAGGACAGGACGCTTTACAGATGTGTTGTTGATGGAGGACATGCAGAGCTTTTTAACTCCTATGCATAGCCACAGTCCTTCGGGGTCCACTCTCAGAGAACGACTCGACCGACAGGTAGCAGACTACCTCGCCTTAACTGCAGATCTCGACACTCTGAGGAGCGATGAACCCCTTGACTACTGGGTGTGCAGGCTTGACCTGTGGCCTGAGCTATCCCAATTTGCAATCGAACTTCTGGCCTGCCCCACTTCAAGTGTCCTGTCAGAAAGGACATTCAGTGCAGCAGGAGGTATTGTCACTGAGAAGAGAAGTCGCCTAGGTCAAAAAAAGTCTTGATTACCTCACCTTTATTAAAATGAATGAGGGATGGATCCCGAAGGGACTGACATTGGGCGATACATTTGAGTAAAAAAGGCCTGATGAGATCAGCTGCCTTGGGCTAAAAATGGTCCACACGCTGCTGTATTTTATCTTCGAATGCCGGATGACTTGCGTCACTTATCCACCAACAACTAGGGTTCAAGCTGCAATGTTTTAGGGCACTTTCTAACTGTCAAACAAACATCAATCTTTCTGGCCGCTGCTACAGCAGCGGCTGCAACAATACCTAATTTTTGAGGCATGTCTACATGCCTAATTTTTCTGGCCTCTGGTGCTGCACTGTGGCTTCAAAACACAAACCAAAAAAAAGGCACATAACAGGGATTAAACTGCTAAGAATAGTACTACTTAACACACCACTCATATCTGGTGGCACAGTAGATTGCATGCGAAGTGCCCCAAATTTGAAGTAGGAGGACCGACCAAGCATCTTTTGCCATCTCCCGATTCCTAAAATCATCTAAGGGTTCTTAAAATCGATGCCATACCTGTACTTGATTGTGCAAAAGAAAGTCATGGCATATGGGGTCTTTCAAACTGTCTGGCCTGTTGAGGGTCGGGGACCCTCGTATAAAAAGGCTGAAGGAGAACGACCTGTACTGGGTGTCCAAGCATCTGTTTCCATCTCCCGGTTCCTAAAAATTATCTCCGGGTTCCTAAAATCGATGCCATACCTGTACTCGATTGTGCAAAAGGAAGTCAATCATGGCATATGGGGTCTTTCATGCTGTCGTGCCTGTTGAGCGTCGGGGACCCTCGTATAAAAAGGCTGAAGGAGAACGACCTGTACTGGGTGTCCAAGCATCTTTTTCCATCTCCCGGTTCCTAAAAATGATCTCCGGGTTCCTAAAATCGATGCCATACCTGTACTCGATTGTGCAAAAGGAAGTCATGGCATATGGGGTCTTTCATGCTGTCGTGCCTGTTGAGGGTCGGGGACCCTCGTATAAAAAGGCTGAAGGAGAAAGACCTGTACTGGGTGTCCAAGCATCTTTTTCCATCTCCCGGTTCCTAAAATTTATCTCCGGGTTCCTAAAATCGATGCCATCGATTGTGCAAAAGGAAGTCAATCATGGCATATGGGTCTTTCATGCTGTCGTGCCTGTTGAGGGTCGGGGAACCTCGTATAGAAAGGCTGAAGGAGAACGACCTGCACTGGGTGTCCAAGCATCTTTTTCCATCTCCTGGTTCCTAAAAATTATCTCCGGGTTCCTAAAATCGATGCCATACCTGTACTCGATTGTGCAAAAGGAAGTCAATCATGGCATATGGGGTCTTTCATGCTGTCGTGCCTGTTGAGGGTCGGGGACCCTCGTATAAAAAGGCTGAAGGAGAACGACCTGTACTGGGTGTCCAAGCATCTTTTTCCATCTCCCGGTTCCTAAAAATTATCTCCGGGTTCCTAAAATCGATGCCATACCTGTACTCGATTGTGCAAAAGGAAGTCAATCATGGCATATGGGGTCTTTCATGCTGTTGTGCCTGTTGAGGGTCGGGGACCCTCGTATAAAAAGGCTGAAGGAGACTGACCTGTACTGGGTGTCCAAGCATCTTTTTCCATCTCCCGGTTCCTAAAATCCATTCTATATACACGTCCCCTGACCTTACCATGGGTCCCAGACCGCACGTCTTGTAATTCTCTGTCTGGGAAATTATATAATCTATCAAATCTATCTATTTATCTATCAAATCTATCTAACTATCAATCGTATCTATCAAATGTATATTGCATCTATTGATCTATGTAATTCATATCTATCAAATGTAAATTGCATCTATTGATCTATGTAATTCGTATCTATCAAATGTATATTGCATCTATTGATCTATGTAATTCGTATCTAGCAAATGTATATTGCATCTATTGATCTATGTAATTCATATCTAGCAAATGTATATTTCATCTATTGATCTATGTAATTCATATCTAGCAAATGTATATTTCATCTATTGATCTATGTAATTCGTATCTAGCAAATGTATATTGCATCTATTGATCTATGTAATTTGTATCTAGCAAATGTATATTGCATCTATTGATCTATGGAATTTGTATCTAGCAAATGTATATTGCATCTATTGATCTATGGAATCTATGTATCTATCTATCTATCTATCAAATCTATCTATCTCGTGGCCGGACTGTTTTGTGACAGCCACTTGTGTTTAGGCCAAATTTGAAGTAGGAGGACCGACCAAGCATCTTTTTCCATCTCCCGGTTCCTAAAATCCATGCCATATATACCTCCCCCGATAGGGGGAGTAACAGGTATTAAACTGATCAGAATAGTACTACTTAACACAACACTCATATATGGTGGCACAATAGATTGCATGCGCAGTGCCCCAAATTTGAAGCAGGAGGACCAACCAAGCATCTTTTTCCATCTCCCGGTTCTGAAAATCCATGCCATTTAAACGTCCCCTGGCGCCGCAACTGCCTCTGGGAACCTTACCATGTGTCCCAGCCCGCACGTCTTGTAATTCTTTGTCTGTGAAATTATATATCTATCAAATCTATCTCTTTATCTATCAAATCTATCTAACTATCAATCGTATCTATCAAATGTATATTGCATCTATTGATCTATGTAATTCGTATCTATCAAATGTAAATTGCATCTATTGATCTATGTAATTCGTATCTATCAAATGTATATTGCATCTATTGATCTATGTAATTCGTATCTAGCAAATGTATATTGCATCTATTGATCTATGTAATTCATATCTAGCTAATGTATATTTCATCTATTGATCTATGTAATTCGTATCTAGCAAATGTATATTGCATCTATTGATCTATGTAATTTGTATCTAGCAAATGTATATTGCATCTATTGATCTATGTAATTCGTATCTAGCAAATGTATATTGCATCTATTGATCTATGTAATTTGTATCTAGCAAATGTATATTGCATCTATTGATCTATGGAATCTATGTATCTATCTATCAAATCTATCTATCTCGTGGCCGGACTGTTTTGTGACAGCCACTTGTGTTTAGGCCAAATTTGAAGTAGGAGGACCGACCAAGCATCTTTTTCCATCTCCCGGTTCCTAAAATCCATGCCATATATACCTCCCCCGATAGGGGGAGTAACAGGTATTAAACTGATCAGAATAGTACTACTTAACACAACACTCATATATGGTGGCACAATAGATTGCACGCGCAGTGCCCCAAATTTGAAGCAGGAGGACCAACCAAGCATCTTTTTCCATCTCCCGGTTCTGAAAATCCATGCCATTTAAACGTCCCCTGGCGCCGCAACTGCCTCTGGGAACCTTACCATGTGTCCCAGCCCGCACGTCTTGTAATTCTTTGTCTGTGAAATTATATATCTATCAAATCTATCTCTTTATCTATCAAATCTATCTAACTATCAATCGTATCTATCAAATGTATATTGCATCTATTGATCTATGTAATTCGTATCTATCAAATGTATATTGCATCTATTGATCTATGTAATTCGTATCTATCAAATGTATATTGCATCTATTGATCTATGTAATTCGTATCTATCAAATGTATATTGCATCTATTGATCTATGTAATTCGTATCTATCAAATGTATATTGCATCTATTGATCTATGTAATTCGTATCTATCAAATGTATATTGCTTCTATTGATCTATGTAATTCGTATCTATCAAATGTATATTGCATCTATTGATCTATGTAATTCGTATCTACCAAATGTATATTGCATCTATTGATCTAAGTAATTCGTATCTATCAAACGTATATTGCATCTATTAATCTATGTAATTCGTATCTATCAAATGCTTATTGCATCTATTGATCTATGTAATTCGTATCTATTAAATGTATATTGCATCTATTGATCTATGTAATTTGTATCTATCAAATGTATATTGCATCTATTGATCTATGGAATCTATGTATCTTTCTATCAAATCTATCTATCTCGTGGCCGGACTGTTTTGTGACAGCCACTTCTGTTTCGGCCAAATTTGAAGTAGGAGGACCGAAAAAGCTTTTTTTTTCCATCTCCCGGTTCCTAAAATCCATGCCATATACACCTCCCCCGATAGGGGGAGTAACAGGTATTAAACTGATCAGAATAGTACTACTTAACACACCACTCATATCTGGGGGCACAATAGATTGCACGCGCAGTGCCCCAAATTTGAAGTAGGAGGACCGACCAAGCATCTTTTTCCATCTCCCGGTTCCTAAAATCCATGCCAATTACACGTCCCCTGGCGCCGCAACTGCCTCTGGGAACCTAACCATGGGTCCCAGACCGCACGTCTTGTAATTCTCTCTCTGTGAAATTATATATCTATCAAATCTATCTCTTTATCTATCAAATCTATCTAACTATCAATCGTATCTATCAAATGTATATTGCATCTATTGATCTATGTTATTCGTATCTATCAAATGCATATTGCATCTATTGATCTATGTAATTCGCATCTATCAAATGTATATTGCATCTATAGATCAATGTAATTTGTATCTAGCAAATGTATATTGCATCTATTGATCTATGTAATTAGTATCTATCAAATGTATATTGCATCTATTGATCTATGTAATTCGTATCTATCAAATGTATATTGCATCTACTGATCTATGTAATTCGTATCTATCAAATGTATATTGCATCTATTGATCTATGTAATTCGTATCCATCAAATGTATATTGCATCTATTGATCTATGTAATTAGTGTCTATCAAATGTATATTGCATATATTGATCTATGTAATTAGTATCTATCAAATGTATATAGCATCTATTGATCTATGTAATTCCTATCTATAATATGTATATTGCATCTATTGATCTATGTTATTTGTATCTATTAAATGTATATTGCATCTATTGATCTATGTACTTTGTATCTATCAAATGTATATTGCATCTATTGATCTATGTAATCTATGTATCTATCTATCAAATCTATCTATCTCGTGGCCGGACTGTTTTGTGACAGCCACTTGTGTTTCGGCCAAATTTGAAGTAGGAAGACCGACCAAGCATCTTTTTCCATCTCCCGGTTCCTAAAATCCATGCCATATACACCTCCCCTGATAGGGGGAGTAACAGGTATTAAACTGATCAGAATAGTACTACTTAACACACCACTCATATCTGGTGGCACAATAGATTGCACGCGCAGTGCCCCAAATTTGAAGCAGGGGGACCGACCAAGCATATTTTTCCATCTCCCGGTTCCTAAAATTCATGCCATTTACACGTCCCCTGGCGCCGCAACTGCTTCTGGGAACCTTACCATGGGTCCCAGCCCGCACGTCTTGTAATTCTCTGTCTGTGAAATTATAAATCTATCAAATCTATCTCTTTACCGATCAAATCTATCTAACTATCAATCGTATCTATCAAATGTATATAGCATCTATTGATCTATGTAATTCGTATCTATCAAATGTATATTGCATCTATTGATCTATGTAATTCGTATCTATCAAATGTATATTGCATCTATTGATCTACGTAATTCGTATCTAGCAAATGTATATTGCATCTATTGATCTATGTAATTAGTATCTATCAAATGTATATAGCATCTATTGATCTATGTAATTCGTATCTATCATATGTATATTGCATCTATTGATCTATGTAATTTGTATCTATCAAATGTATATTGCATCTATTGATCTATGTAATTTGTATCTATCAAATGTATATTGCATCTATTGATCTATGTAATCTATGTATCTATCTATCTATCTATCTATCTATCTATCTATCTATCTATCTATCTATCTATCTATCAAATCTATCTCGTGGCCTGACTGTTTTGTGACAGCCAAGCATCTTTTTCCATCTCCCGGTTCCTAAAAATGATCTCTGGGTTCCTAAAATCGATGCCATACCTGTACTCGATTGTGCAAAAGGAAGTCATGGCATATGGGGTCTTTCATGCTGTCGTGCCTGTTGAGGGTCGGGGACCCTCGTATAAAAAGGCTGAAGGAGAACGACCTGTACTGGGTGTCCAAGCATCTTTTTCCATCTCCCGGTTCCTAAAAATTATCTCTGGGTTCCTAAAATCGATGCCATACCTGTACTCGATTGTGCAAAAGGAAGTCAATCATGGCATATGGGTCTTTCATGCTGTCGTGCCTGTTGAGGGTCGGGGACCCTCGTATAAAAAGGCTGAAGGAGAACGACCTGCACTGGGTGTCCAAGCATCTTTTTCCATCTCCCGGTTCCTAAAAATTATCTCCGGGTTCCTAAAATCGATGTCATACCTGTACTCGATTGTGCAAAAGGAATTCAATCATGGCATATGGGGTCTTTCATGCTGTCGTGCCTGTTGAGGGTCAGGGACCCTCGTATAAAAAGGCTGAAGGAGAATGACCTGTACTGGGTGTCCAAGCATCTTTTTCCATCTCCCGGTTCCTAAAATCCATTCCATATACACGTCAACTGATAGGGGACACCGCAGTTGAAGGTACCCGGCCACAATTTCGTTGCACAAAAGGCAATCCCGGACCCCAACCTGTACTCGATTGGGCAAAAGGAAGTAACCTTACCATGGGTCCCAGACCGCACATCTTGTAATTCTCTGTCTGGGAAATTATATAATCTATCAAATCTATCTATTTATCTATCAAATCTATCTAACTATCAATCGTATCTATCAAATGTATATTGCATCTATTGATCTATGTAATTCGTATCTATCAAATGTAAATTGCATCTATTGATCTATGTAATTCGTATCTATCAAATGTATATTGCATCTATTGATCTATGTAATTCGTATCTAGCAAATGTATATTGCATCTATTGATCTATGTAATTCATATCTAGCAAATGTATATTGCATCTATTGATCTATGTAATTTGTATCAAGCAAATGTATATTGCATCTATTGATCTATGTAATTCTTATCTATCAAATGTATATTGCATCTATTGATCTATGTAATTTGTATCTATCAAATGTATATTGCATCTATTGATCTATGTAATTCGTATCTATCAAATGTATATTGCATCTATTGATCTATGTAATTCGTATCTATCAAATGTATATTGCATCTATTGATCTATGTAATTCGTATCTATCAAATGTATATTGCATCTATTGATCTATGGAATCTATGTATCTATCTATCAAATCTATCTATCTCGTTGCCGGACTGTTTTGTGACAGCCACTTGTGTTTATGCCAAATTTGAAGTAGGAGGACCGACCAAGCATCTTTTCCCATCTCCCGGTTCCTAAAATACATGCCATATATACCTCCCCCGATAGGGGGAGTAACAGGTATTAAACTGATCAGAATAGTACTACTTAACACACCACTCATATATGGTGGCACAATAGATTGTACGCGCAGTGCCCCAAATTTGAAGCAGGAGGACCGACCAAGCATCTTTTTCCATCTCCCGGTTCCGAAAATCCATGCCATTTAAACGTCCCCTGGCTCCGCAACTGCCTCTGGGAACCTTACCATGGGTCCCAGACTGCACGTCTTGTAATTCTCTGTCTGTGAAATTATATATCTATCAAATCTATCTCTTTATCTATCAAATCTATCTAACTATCAATCGTATCTATCAAATGTATATTGCATCTATTGATCTATGTAATTCGTATCTATCAAATGTATATTGCATCTATTGATCTATGTAATTCGTATCTATCAAATGTATATTGCAACTATTGATCTATGTAATTCGTATCTATCAAATGTATATTGCATCTATTAATCTATGTAATTTGTATCTATCAAATGTATATTGCATCTATTGATCTATGTAATTCGTATCTATTAAATGTATATTGCATCTATTGATCTATGTAATTTGTATCTATCAAATGTATATTGCATCTATTGATCTATGGAATCTATGTATCTATCTATCAAATCTATCTATCTCGTGGCCGGACTGTTTTGTGACAGCCACTTGTGTTTCGGCCAAATTTGAAGTAGGAGGACCGACCAAGCATCTTTTTCCATCTCCCGGTTCCTAAAATCCATGCCATATACACCTCCCCCGATAGGGGGAGTAACAGGTATTAAACTGATCAGAATAGTACTACTTAACACACCACTCATATCTGGGGGCACAATAGATTGCACGCGCAGTGCCCCAAATTTGAAGCAGGAGGACCGACCAAGCATCTTTTTCCATCTCCCGGTTCCTAAAATCCATGCCAATTACACGTCCCCTGGCGCCGCAACTGCCTCTGGGAACCTTACCATGGGTCACAGACCGCACGTCTTGTAATTCTCTCTCTGTGAAATTATATATCTATCAAATCTATCTCTTTATCCATCAAATCTATCTAACTATCAATCGTATCTATCAAATGTATATTGCATCTATTGATCTATGTAATTCGTATCTATCAAATGTATATTGCATCTATTGATCTATGTAATTCGTATCTAGCAAATGTATATTGCATCTATTGATCTATGTAATTAGTATCTATCAAATGTATATTGCATCTATTGATCTATGTAATTCGTATCTATCAAATATATATTGCATCTACTGATCTATGTAATTCGTATCTATCAAATGTATATTGCATCTATTGATCTATGTAATTTGTATCCATCAAATGTATATTGCATCTATTGATCTATGTAATTAGTGTCTATTAAATGTATATTGCATATTTTGATCTATGTAATTAGTATCTATCAAATGTATATAGCATCTATTTATCTATGTAATTCCTATCTATCATATGTATATTGCATCTATTGATCTATGTAATTTGTATCTATTAAATGTATATTGCATCTATTGATCTATGTAATTTGTATCTATCAAATGTATATTGCATCTATTGATCTATGTAATTCGTATCTATCATATGTATATTGCATCTATTGATCTATGTAATTTGTATCTATCAAATGTATCCATGCCATTTACATGTCCCCTGGCGCCGCAACTGCCTCTGGGAACCTTACCATGGGTCCCTACCCGCACGTCTTGTAATTCTCTGTCTGTGAAATTATATATCTATCAAATCTATCTCTTTATCTATCAAATCTATCTAACTATCAATCGTATCTATCAAATGTATATAGCATCTATTGATCTATGTAATTCGTATCTATCAAATGTATATTGCATCTATTGATCTACGTAATTCGTATCTAGCAAATGTATATTGCATCTATTGATCTATGTAATTAGTATCTATCAAATGTATATTGCATATATTGATCTATGTAATTCGTATCTATCATATGTATATTGCATCTATTGATCTATGTAATTTGTATCTATCAAATGTATATTGCATCTATTGATTTATGTAATTCGTATCTATCAAATGTATATTGCATCTATTGATCTATGTAATTCGTATCTATCAAATGTATATTGCATCTATTGATCTATGTAATTCGTATCTATCAAATGTATATTGCATCTATTGATCTATGTAATTAGTATCTATAAAATGTATATAGCATCTATTGATCTATGTAATTCGTATCTATCATAAGAATATTGCATCTATTGATCTATGTAATTTGTATCTATCAAATGTATATTGCATCTATTGATCTATGTAATTTGTATCTATCAAATGTATATTTCATCTATTGATCTATGTAATCTATGTATCTATCTATCTATCAAATCTATCTCGTGGCCTGACTGTTTTGTGACAGCCACTTTTGTTTTGGCCAAATTTGAAGTAGGAGGACCGACCAAGCATCTTTTTCCATCTCCCGGTTCCTAAAATCCATGCCATATATCCCGATAGGGGGAGTAACAGGTATTAAACTGATCAGAATAGTACTACTTAACACACCACTCATATCTGGTGGCACAATAGATTGTACACGCAGTGCCCCAAATTTGAAGCAGGAGGACCGACCAAACATCTTTTTCCATCTCTCGGTTCCTAAAATCCATGCCATTTAAACGTCCCCTGGCGCCGCAACTGCCTCTGGGAACCTTACGTCTTGTAATTCTCTGTCTGTGAAATTATATATCTATCAAATCTATCTCTTTATCTATCAAATCTATCTAACTTTCAATCGTATCTATCAAATGTATATTGCATCTATTGATCTATGTAATTTGTATCCATCAAATGTATATTGCATCTATTGATCTATGTAATTCGCATCTATCAAATGTATATTGCATCTATTGATCTATGTAATTCATATCTAGCAAATGAATATTGCATCTATTGATCTATGTAATTAGTATCTATCAAATGTATATTGCATCTATTGATCTATGTAATTCGTATCTATCATATGTATATTGCATCTATTGATCTATGTAATTCGTATCTATCAAATGTATATTGCATCTATTGATCTATGTAATTCGTATCTATGAAATGTATATTGCATCTATTGATCTATGTAATTCGTATCTATCAAATGTATATTGCATCTATTGATCTATGTAATTCGTATCTATCAAATGTATATTGCATCTATTGATCTATGTAATTTGTATCTATCAAATGTATATTGCATCTATTGATCTATGTAATTCGTATCTATCAAATGTATATTGCATCTATTGATCTATGTAATCTATGTATCTATCTATCAAATATATCTATCTGGTGGTTGTGCAAATGGACTGTTTGCGGTTGTTTGCGGTGCGTTAAACGGGGAGTTTGGTCTGTCACTGTGAAGCGGGCGTAACCCTTACACTACCTGATCGATACAACATCATACCTGATGTTTTAAAGCACGTTATTCCAAACAATTTAGGAATGTTAGGTGATTTATGCTTTTTATGGATTAAAAACAGACTCTGCATCAACTATGTAATTTTCCGTGGGAGTTTTGCCATGGATCCCCCTCCGGCATGCCACAGTCCAGGTGTTAGTCCCCTTGAAACAACTTTTCAATCACTATTGTGGCCGCAAAGAGTCCCTGTTGGTTTTAAAGTTCGCCTGCCTTTTGAAGTCAATGGCGGTTCGCCCGGTTCGCCGGTTCGCGAACAGTTGCGGAAGTTCGAGTCCGCCGTTCGTGAACCAAAATTTTTAGGTTCGCGACATCACTAAAGAGCAATAAAATTGTGGAATTCATTACCAGAGGAGGTAGTGAATGCCAATAGCTTAGATACATTTAAAAATAGTTTGGTTACGTTTCTGTCTAGAAATAGAATTCAGGGAAATTATTGCTTGTGTTAAATGGATTATCTTTTATAATAGGATTAATTTAAGCTGAACTGGAGCTTTTTTGCAAGTATATTAGACTTTTATAGGTTGAACTTGATGGACTTCTGTCTTTTTTAACGTTACTATGGTGTTATTATGAGTGTAACTGTACATTCAAAAGTATTTTTGATGTGTTTTGTGCAATTTTTTTGTCTCATGTAACAGTTAACCAGAGCTCTGAAGATGTTATATCACGGCACTTATTGCACTAAAGTGAGGATGTTTACTTTCAGCTCATAATACGCGTGCTATTTCCGACACATGCAAAGACCCACGATAAATGCCTTTTTGCTTGCGTGCAACAGTTAAAGCGCCACTCATAATCTAGCATTTAATTAGGTATAAAGTATCTTATCTGTAATATTTCTAAAATTGTCATGATGGTCAACATTTAAATGTTCAGGAATGTATTTCTATTTTGAATAAAATCAGTTTTGTAATATACAGCAAACTGGGTCTAGTTATCACTATTTTAGGGGCTCACTCACATATGCTGCATGTGCCCACTTAATAATTCTGAGGTTGGTTTCTAAATGTTGTTAAGACATTAGCAACCAGAAATGTTTCAGTTTTCATTGGTGAGTGTGCACTATTATTTATGTATACAAACGTTACAGTCTCAGATTGGAGTCATTTCCCACAGCATGGAAAACATTCTCAGAGCAAAGCTGAGTCCACATCCACTGAAACCGACAGCTAACTACAATATAAACTGAATTAAAAAATACTAAATATTTACCACAGATGTACAAAAACATCAAGCTCGCTGCCACTTACTTGTATACAAGCAAGATGTGTTTTCCCTAGAAACACATGCAAAACCTGGTAATGAACTGAAAATTCAAGTGGATTGGATGCACATGCCACATCTCTGGCAGGAATCTTGGCATCCACAACTAGAGCTATACACACAGGTGCCATTGGCATGCACTTGTGAATGTGATAATATGTACAACATATTAACAACCAATCAAGGAAGAAAAAACATTGAAAGTGGATGATTTCAATGGGTCACTATATTACTGTTCATTGTTGCTATTCATGTCAGCTTAATGTGATGTCATCATTGTCATTTTTTAAAAGTGCCAGTGCTTCTATGACATCACAGACATCAAGCTTCAGGATAGTATAAATTCAGGAGAAAAGGACCTGAAAACTCCCTTTACCTTTTTCTTCTTAGCTGATAAGAGTCCATAGCTTCCTAACATGTGGGGTATATTGCAGCCTATCAGGAGGAGATCAAGAACCCTCACAGAGCTTTAGCCCCTCCCACCTTCTCTCCCTCTCCAGTTTGTTCTTGTCCTCTGATGAGAGAGGTTGCATATTTTAGAGGTACTCTACTATCATTTATTATTTTTGTCATTAGTTTTGTGGGCTCAGGCTTGACTTGGGACCTGGTACCCCTAGATAACTTCACTCCAAGAACATCCAATAAGACTCTGAGTGAAACAGGCATGAGGATTGCCTCTGTTATGTGCTTTCCATAACCCTAGTGTGTAATCTAACAGCCATACCTGCCCTCAGGCATCACAAGGACAAGTCCATAGCCTCCCCCTGAGGGGGTTACAGGTATATACGCAGTATCCTCTGCAGTATAGTTATTTGCACAGGATGGGCTCTCTACTGGATCAGCAACCTGTGAGGTAGAAAGGCCTCAGCAAACTGGTAAGACACAATGGAGGGGTGCTTCAGTTTGGACTCCTTAGCAGCTCACTTTACATTTATTCCCCTAAAAACCTTATTTTTGCATTTCTCTAGTACAGTCTCTTTAATAGAGCCAGTAATTGCCTTGTGCAGTTATCAGTTAGATCTTTCACAGTGCAGTTGGAAAGGAGGATACAAAGGGCCTTAGGAGAGTTTTTTTTTTAATTTTTATAGTTTATTTCAAAATCCTGCACAAGTCTAGGGCCTGCATATTGTTATGGTGATAAGCTCCGCCCCCTCTCCTTAGCAACCTTTTTCCCTTCTCTGCTTCAGCTCAGCTACTGTGAATTTGATCTGGTGGATTAAGGCATTTTGGTGTTTTATTCTGGCATGTTTAACCACTTCTATGCGCTGTAGGTAAGAGCTGTTTGGGATGCTAGGTGTAGGTTTTCTGTGCTACTTAAATTTCATTATTTTTATGTTCTGAGATGTGCTGTGGGCTAGTACTGGTGTGAATAATTTTTTTCCCAGTTTTTGTACAGCAATTTGCTTTTTGTGTATCCCCCATCTGTCCACAATTTTGTGTGTTGAGCAGCAAATTTAACCCCCTTTTCAGCCATTAGGGGGTACTTTGACACCATTTTATGCATGGCTGAAAATCTTATTCTGCAGTGAGCCAATAACTTGGGTTTACATATACAATAAATATATTTTTCTATACAGATAGATGTACTTAATAAGCCCATAAGTGAGTGTATTTATAATTGGTTTTATAACCAGACCAGTTTGTCAGCAAAAACATAATTTATGTAAGAACTTACCTGATAAATTCATTTCTTTCATATTGGCAAGAGTCCATGAGCTAGTGACGTATGGGATATACAATCCTACCAGGAGGGGCAAAGTTTCCAAAACCTCAAAATGCCTATAAATACACCCCTCACCACACCCACAATTCAGTTTAATGAATAGCCAAGTAGTGGGGTGAAAAGAAAGGAGTAAAAAGCATCAACAAAGGAATTTGGAAATAATTGTGCTTTATACAAAAAAAATCATAACCACCATAAAAAGGGTGGGCCTCATGGACTCTTGCCAATATAAAAGAAATGAATTTATCAGGTAAGTTCTTACATAAATTATGTTTTCTTTCATGTAATTGGCAAGAGTCCGTGAGCGAGTGACGTATGGGATAGCAATACTAAAGATGTGGAACTCCACGCAAGAGTCACTAGAGAGAGAGGGATAAAAATTAAAACAGCCATTTTTCGCTGGAAAAAATTAATCCACAACCCAAAATATAAGTTTATTCTCATGAATGAAAAGAAAAAACTTAAAACATAAGCAGAAGAATCATACTGAAAAAGCTGCCTGAAGAACTTTTCTACCAAAAACTGCTTCCGAAGAAGCGAATACATCAAAACAGTAGAATTTAGTAAATGTATGCAAAGAAGACCAAGTTGCTGCTTTGAAAATCTGATCAACTGAAGCTTCATTCTTAAAAGCCCTAGAAGTGGAGACTGTTCTAGAAGAATGAGCTGTAATTCTCTGAGGCGGGGCTTGACCTGACTCCAAATAAGCTTGAAGAATCAAAAGCTTTAACCAAGATGCCAAGGAAACGGCAGAAGCCTTCTGACCTTTCCTAGAACCAGAAAAGATAACAAATAGACTAGAAGTCTTCCTGAAATCTTTAGTAGCTTCAACATAATATCTCAAAGCTCTTACCACATCCAAAGAATGTAAGGATCTCTCCAAAGAATTCTTAGGATTAGGACACAAGGAAGGGACAACAATTTCTCTATTAATGTTGTTAGAATTCACAACCTTAGGTAAGAATTTAAATGAAGTCCGCAAAACCACCTTATCCTGTTGCAAAATCAGAAAAGGAGATTCACAAGAAAGAGCAGATAATTCAGAAACTCTTCTAGCAGAAGAGGTGGCCAAAAGGAACAACACTTTCCAAGAAAGTAGTTTAATGTCCAAAGAATGCATAGGCTCAAATGGAGGAGCCTGTAAAGCCTTCAAAACCAAATTAAGACTCCAAGGAGGAGAGATTGATTTAATGACAGGCTTGATATGAACCAAAGCCTGTACAAAACAGTGAATATCAGGAAGCTTAGCAATCTTTCTGTGAAATAAAACAGAAAGCAGAGATTTGTCCCTTCAAGGAACTTGCAGACAAACCCTTATCCAAACCATCCTGAAGAAATTGTAAAATTCTAGGAATTCTGAAAGAATGCCAAGAGAATTTATGAGAAGAACACCATGAAATAGAAGTCTTCCAAACTCGATAATAAATTTTTCTAGAAACAGATTTACGAGCCTGTAACATAGTATTAATCACAAAAGGATAGTGAGAAAGCGCTGAAAATAGAGAGGAAGGAGCTACGCCAACACAAAGAAAATAGGATGATTAATATAATCCCCAGGAGGATATTAGCAAATTCTTAGATAGAAGATCTTCCTGCGCTAAAGATCAGAGATAAACTGACACTAAAGCTAAATCAATAGGGCGATGATTTTTAATAAGGTAAAATAAATTTAAATTTTTGTTCAATATAAAAATCTATCTAAAAAGTATTTCATATATATTGGGATGTAGTCAGTATAATGGCCTATGACAACACAAAAGACTCTTTAAAAATTACAATACATTCAATTCAAAAATAGAAAAAAATAAAATAAAAATAAAAATGAATAATAAAAATTGATTAGTATATACACGGCGAGATTACGAGTCTTGCGTTAGCCTTAAAAAGCAGCGTTGAGAGGTCCCAACGCTGCTTTTTTTGAGTCTTGCAGGTACAGGTGTACCGCTCACTTTTTTGGTCAGACTCGAAAATACCGCAAATCCACTTACGTCAATTGCGTATCCCATATTTTCAATGGGATTTGCCTAACGCCGGTATTACGAGTCTTCCAAAAAGTGAGCGGTACAGCCTCTCCTGTAAAGACTGATACCGCATTTAAAAGTCAGTAGTTAAGAGTTTTATGGGCTAACGCCGTAATATAAAACTCTTAACTAAAGTGCTAAAAAGTACACTAACACCCATAAACTACCCATTAACCCCTAAACCGAGCCCCCGCCCCACATCGCAAACACTAAAAAAATATGTTTAACCCCTAATCTGCCAAACCGGTCTTCGCTGCCACTATAAAAAATATATTAACCCCTAAACCGCCGCACTCCCGCATCGCAAGCACTAGTTAAATTTTATTAACCCTAATCTGCCGTCCCTAACATCGCCGACACCTACCTACATTTATTAACCCCTAATCTGCCGCCTCCAACGTCGCCGCTACTATATTAAAGTTATAAACCCATAAACCTAAGTCTAACCCTAACCCTAACACCTCCCCTAACTTAAATATAATTTAAATAAATCTAAATAAAATAACTATCATTAACTAAATTATTCCTATTTAAAACTAAATACTTACCGATAAAATAAACCCTAATATAGCTACAATATAACTAATAGTTACATTGTAGCTAGCTTAGGGTTTATTTTTATTTTACAGGCAACTTTGTTTTTATTTTAACTAGGTAGAAGAGTTATTAAATAGTTATTAACTATTAAATAGCTACCTAGTTAAAATAAATTCAAATTTACCTGTAAAATAAATCCTAACCTAAGTTACAATTACACCTAACACTACACTATAATTAAATTAATTACCTAAACTAAATACAATTAAATACAAATAAAATAAATTATCTAAAGTACGAAAAAAAAACCCCACTAATATACAGAAAATAACAAAATAATTACAAGTTTTTTAAACTAATTACACCTAATCTAATCCCCTAATAAAATAAAAAAGCCCCCCAAAATAATAAAAAGCCCTAACCTATACTAAATTACAAAAAGCCCTTAAAAGGGCCTTTTGCGGGGCATTGCCCCCAAGTAATCAGCTCTTTTACCTGTGAAAAAAAGTACAATACCCACCCAACATTAAAACCCACCACCCACACACCCAACCCTACTCTAAAACCCACCCAATCCCCCCTTAATAAAACCTAACACTAACCCCTTGGAGATCACCCTACATTGAGAAGTCTTCACCCAGCCGGGCCAAAGTCTTCAACGAAGCCGGGCAGAAGAGGTCCTCCAGACGGGCAGAAGTCTTTATCCAGGCGGCATCTTCTATCTTCATCCATTCGGCGCGGAGCGGGTCCATCTTCAAGACATCTGACAC